>NC_065599.1:318587-637174 GCF_024542745.1 Macaca thibetana thibetana | reverse complement strand
TTATTTACTATTTGGCAATGTTTCCCTTATAATTTAACATGTCAAATAAGTCTATTTCAATTTCTCTCTTTTATAGAGTGAAATATGTATCCTTCAAAGATTTTCAGGGGGCCAGCTGGAAAATCTTGACATTAATTCAAAGTCAAAAAGCATAATTTAGAATTTGCTTTGGACAGGTGCATAGACTAACGGAACAGAACAGAGAACTTAGAAATAAAAGCACACCTCTACAACCATCTGATCTTCAACAAACATGACAAAAACAAGCAACGGGGAAAGGGTTTTCTATTTAACAAATGGTCCTGTGATAACTGGATAGCCACATACAGAAAATTGAAACTGGACCCATTTTTTACACCTTATAAAAAAATTAACCCAAGATGGATTAAAGGCTTAAATGTAAAGCCCCAAATTATGAAAACCCTAGAAAAAAATCTAGGCAATAGCATTCAGGACACAGATGTGGTCAAAGATTTTATGATGAAATTGCCAAAAACAAAAGCAATTGCAAGAGAAGTAAAAATTGACAAATGGGATTTATTAAACTAAAGAGCTTCTGCACAGTAAAAGAAACTATCTTCAGAGTGAATAGGCAGAAGAAGGTGGAAGGAGCTGACTTGCTGAGTCTTCTCACGTTCTTCTTTCTCTTGTGCTGATGCTTCCTTTCCTCAAACATAGAACTCCAACTTCTTCAGCTTTTGGACTCTTGGTAACTTACACCAGTGTTTGCCAGGGGCTCTCAGGCCTTCAGCCACAGACCGAAGGTTGCACTGTCAGGTTCCCAACTTTTGAGGTTTGGGGACTCAGTCTGAGCCACTACTGGCTTTCTTGCTCCTCAGCTTGCAGGTGGCCTGTCATGGGACTTCACCTTGTGATTGTGTGAGTCTACTCTCCTTAACAAACTCCCTTTCATGTATACATATATCCTATTAGTTCTGCCCCTCTGGAGAGCCCTAACTAATATACCACCCTCACTCGACTGGACTCTACAGGCAGATATCCAAAAGACTGATATGGTAAGGAGTCTTACCTTTATCAGATGCCAGGGTTTCTCAGCTGCAGCTTCACAGTTAGCAATATTTGGCACCACCTTCACTGCCAGAACTTTAGGGAAGGAAAAACTTTCCCTCTTCTCTCTGAGAGTTAGATAATTGAGTCTATGAAATAAACTGACAGTAGACAAGTAAACAGGAGAAAGGTATGCAAATTTATTGCAGAAAAGTGAATATCCCAAAACACAGTGAGATCTAGAAGCTTCTCACCTGCTCTATGGCTGTCATTCTGCTCCAAGACACCATTATCTGACCTCAGTTATTACAATAACCTTCTAGTTAGACTTCCCTCTTTCCCTCTTGGCCCCAACCCCACCATCTTTTACAATACAGCAGTCAGAGTGATCCTTGTAAAATGTAAGTCAAATCATGTCCCTTGTGTACACAGTGGTTCTCCATTTTCCTCCAGATAAAAGCCAGAGTCCTCAAATGGCACACCAGAACCTGGAGTTTCTGGCCCTACTTATTCCCATATTCTCCCCTTGCTTGCTCCACTCTAGCTACACTGGCCTCTGTGGAGTTTTCTGAACCCACTAGGAATGCCACTCAGAGTTCTGAATTTGGTATTCCCTCTCTCTGGACTACTCCATCATCATTATGTCCATATGATAGTGGATAGAGATGGTCCTCTCTGGACTACCCCTTCATCATGTATAGCTCTATGATTTGCTCCCTTATTAATATCATTTTCTCAAAGAAATATTGGCTTTAAGCCTTTCCATGGCTCTTCCCTAAAGTAAAACCCAAGCTTGGCCTGCAAGTCCTGGAGCAATCTAACTGCTCCTCTTCTCTGAAGGCTCATCTCCCTCCTATCTTCTCCCTGTTTACTAGACCCAGCCACTGCAGCACTCTTAATAACTTTTTGAAGGTACCAAGTTCTTTGCTGTCCCTGCTTGGAACTCTTTTCCATCTACTTCTCACTCACTAGCTCCAACTAATCTTCTAGGTTGCAGAGCCCTAGTCACTTCTTTAGGAATGTCCCTCTTCACTACTGCTGCCATCTATATTTGATCTCTCTCTGTAAAGAGTCTATACTGTTCCTCCATAGAACTTCATGTATAACTTCATATTCTCCTTATGTGATTATTTGTGTAATGAATGTTTCTCCTACTCCACTCACTGTAAGTTCCACAAGGTCAAAAATCTTATCTGTCTGGTTGGTCACCAGATATCCCACACCAGACACATTGCCCAGCTCATAGCACGTATTTACAACTGAATATATCTGATTTTACCATACTTCTTACTTTCGCTAATTTTTCGAAAGGACATTCTTATCTCTTTATGAAAAAATGAAGCATTTGATCCAAGCTAATGATAGATTTTTACTTGGCTAAATGAAACATAATGTACTTTTAGGTTCTCTGGAACTAGAGAGTAGTTAAACAGCAAACGATTTTCATCAGTTTACCATTTATTTCTATAGAAATCACTTTGAAAAAATAGAATAAAAGTATGTTGCAAGTTTTTTGAAAACAAAGCCTGTAACTGTTCCTCTAAGGCTTAGATCCTTAAAAAAGCAAAACAACAACAAAAAAAATCCACTGTGATTCTAAGTCCCACTGAGTCTCTACAGCACTGTCCTCAGTTGATAGCTCCTGGAAGCACTGGCAGGACACATTCTACATTTCTACATGGCAGGTTTACACTGAGATTTTAGTTCAAGCATGCTTTTTGTGGATCTGATTGTCACTCTTCCAAAGGCAGTTACCTCACTAGGGTATTGAGGATCGGGGCCCGGCTAAAGTAGGGATGGCGCTGGAGACTGTTGATACGAAGGGATCATGAAAATGAATAAAGCTGTCCAGGAGACTCAGGAAGATTCAGCCATCTCTAAGGCAGCTATCAGTCTGGATTTAACCATTAGGAGAGAGATATATAATAAAGGATTTATTCAGGGATTTGATCTGTCATAATTATGAGATTTGGTTATAAAGGCTTTGTAAGGATCTGTCTCTAGTGTTAGAGCCTGAAGTTTTCAGCAAGTAGTTGGGAAGGGAATATGGTGATAAAGCCGGGGTTTTTAACCAGAGCCTATTTTGACCCCCAGAATATATTTGGTACTGCTTGGAGACATTCTGGCTTGTCACAATTTGGGTGTAGGCTATGACATGTACTGAGTACAAGCCAGGGAAACTGCTAAATATCCTACAATGAATAGGCCAGTCCCCTACAGTAAAGAATTATCCAACCCAAATGTCAATAATGCTGAGGTTGAGAAACTCTCACGTAAAGTGAGGAACAAACTGGAACCTATGAGTTTAAGCTGCTGCCCAAGAAGATGGACTAGAACCAATGCTTCCTAATGCTTCCAACTTTAACAACACAGGTGTTCTGCAGCAGATGGGGGTGCCTTTTGTCAAAGAGCTAACTGTGCACTTCACTGGAGCCAGAAAAGCCAAAGAAAGATCCAGTGGCAGGTGGAAAAGCTGCCAGCTCAGCTGCTGCTCCACACCAAGGTGAGCCAACAGATAGCGACAAGATGTGTGAGCCACAACCAGCATCTTGTGCCTCTCCGCCAACCACCTCTGCAACCCCCAACTCTGCCCCTTGCACATAAAAGCCACTGCTTCCAGATCCTAAGCCCAATATCTCTTGTGGCTCACCTTAAACATACAGGGAAGAAATTTGTGGAAAATGAAGTTTAGCCTTGCTAAGTTGATACTTCATAAAGGTACCCACAGGTTATGCATAGAGGAGTTACTCTCTATTAGTCGAAGCTCTCCAGAGAAACAGAAGCAATATAAGGTGTGTGTGTGTGTGTAGGGGTGTGTGTGTGTGTGTGTGTGTGTGTGTTTGGAGAGAAAGAGAGAGACAGAGAGAGAGGTGTATTATAGGAAATTGCCTCACATGATTATGAAGGCTATCAAGTCCCAAGATCTGCAATCAGCAAGCTAGAAACCCAGAAAAGCCGATGGTGTAGTTTCTCTCCAAGTCTGAAGGTCTGAGAACCAGCATAGGCAATTGTTAAAGCTTATTTCAAAGTCATCAGGTTCAAGACCCAAAAAGATTCAATGTTTCCATGAGATGAAGGCAGGAAGAGACCAGTGTCCCAGCTTGACGGCAGGCAGAAGAAATTCTCTCTTAATCAGCCTTTTTGTTCTATTGGATGAGACACATCCACATTAGGGAGAGCAACCTGCTTTATTCAATCTTCCTACTCAAATGTTAATCTCACCCAGAGATTTCCTTACAGACATGCCAGAAAAATGTTTCATCAAATATCTGGGGATACTAGGGCACGATCAAATTGACACATAAAATTAACCATAACAGGTTGCTTAAAGCATTTCTTAGGCTGTATTTCAGCAACCTTAAGAAGCTGGAATAATGGTCGCTCTCTTCAGACCTTCTGTAGAATCTTGAGTGTGCTCTGTTATACTATTTATTGACTTTTTTACACTGTCTTTCACCTCATCCAACTATTATCAGACCCACTTTTATTCAGTTTTATATCTTTGGCTCCTAGCTAAGGGCTTGGCACATAGTAGTACCCAATTAATACAAGCTAAATGAGCACGGGCTTTTAACATGGAAAAACCCCAAGCTAAACTGTAAATAATAATTCATTTCAGATGAATTCGGTCCACACAAAAAAATATTTGTTTTAGAATTTATGTTTTTCAGGCTTCTGAGAAGCCTGTTTTTCTAGTTTGCTAATACCAGCAATTTCAAAGACCTCCCCTGGGATATTCCAGCTAGAATGCTTTGTTAAAGTAAAAAAACAAATTGGTCTTTCTCTTGGTAAAAATAAGAGTAAAGCAGAAATAAAAACATTAAGAGCAAGTACTTCAAGTGTAACAGACACTTCAAAATGATTTTTCCCGTTCAAAACATCTGATTAAGCAGCAAAAGAGTAAATTCTAAAATTTGAAATAAGAATTGACAGGAGGAAAAAAAAAAAGAGCAGCAGACAACCCCTGTTTTTAATCTAATCACAACAGATCACTGTGTTCAACTAGAGCAAGAGAAGCTTATAGAGATGAACATTCCCAGGAAAACAAAAATCATTGCTTCCCTGCTTTTTAATTTTTGTTTGTTTCTGTTTTAAGACGGAGTTTTGAACTCCTGACCTCAGATGTCTCGCTTCCCTGCTTTTTATAAATGAAAAAACTAAAACTGTTCAGAACTACATTGGTCACCAAGAAAAAAACATTATCTAAAGGAGTTTAAAGAAAAAAAATCATATTATATATATTACATGGGTTAAAGGATCAAAACTTCCATTTCTAAAAACTTTACGTTTCTATAATATTAATAATTTCTGAAATTATTGTGCACCATGAAACCAGAAGGTCATTTGGCATTCCTGAGGTTCTAGATGGGCTTATTTCAGGACCTATCAGCTAGTACCTTTTACAAAGAAATTACTACCAAGGAGGAATGTTTTCAAATCTGATTTAGAGATGTGCATAGAAAAACACTGCAATCTCTATTAAGATGGCATCTGTCATAAGAAGTACCAGGTGTAAGAGGGAAAAGCCTTGACTATTAAGTCAGTTTCAAAATAATGTGAGATGCCTCTGGTTTTAGGGAAAGAGTTCAAGATCTGGAGTTGGAAAACTTTAATTTAATATTTGGCTTTGCTGCAAGGATGTATTAGTCCATTTTTACATCACTACAAAGACATACCTTAGACTGGGTAATTTATAAATAAAAGAAGTTTAATTGACCCACAGTTCTGCATGGCTAAGTAGGCCTCTGGAAACTTACAATCATGGTAGAAGAGGAAGAGGCCTGTGTTACACAGCAGCACGCAAGAGAGAGAAGAGGGAGTAGAGAAGGGTCAAGAGACCCTTATAAAATGATCAGATTTCATAAGAACTCACTCATCATCATGAGAACAGCATGGGGGAAACTGCCTCCATGAACCCCAATCATATCCTACCTGAACACATAGGGATTAGGGGGATTATGATTCAAGATGAGATATGGATGGGGTCACAGCCAAACCATATCAAAGGAGGAGTGCTATGTACAGAATTATGAGTTCCCAAAATTCTTATGTTGAAGCCTCAATGCCTAATGTAATGGTATTTGAAAGTGGGTCGTTGAGAGATATTCAGATACACACAAGGTCATGAGGATGATACCCTCATGATAGGATTAGTATACTTGCAAGAAGAGACATCAGAGAACTTGTGCACTCTCTCTCTCTCTCTCTCTGACATATAGGAACACAGTAAGAAAGCAGCCATCTGCAACCTGAAAGACAGCCTTCATCAGAACTCTATCATGCTGACATCCTGCTCACAGACTTCCAGCCTTCAGAACCCTGAAAAAATAAATTTATCTTGTGTAAACCACACAGTCTATCGTATTTTGTATGGCAGTCTAAGCTCACTGAAATAGGAAAGCATTAATCTTCTCTGTGCTTCAGTTCCCTGTTTGTAAAATGATAATTATAATGATACCTAAGCTATAGGGGTGCTGAGAAATTCAGTGAAACAATATAATATAGTACTGCAAAGAATAGAACAAATGTAAAGTCTTGTTCCAGGACGACTTGTAGAACAATAATTAATATTTAATAGCACTTACAGTTTATAATATACTTCTCAGCAATTTAATATGAAGACCTAAACAGTTGTGCTAAGTATACAAAACGGTGTGTTTATCTTGTTAGTGAGGAACTGAAAGCCACGATTTGTAAACTAGGTCTTCTGACTCCAAATCAGCAGTATTTCCACTCTGCTCTTAAAAGGAGTTCTGGTCGACTTCAACAAGACACTGACAAATGTCTGCAATGAAGGCTCAGTTGATGACACAGCCCTACATGAACCTAAGACGTTTTCTCAAGAGCTATTGCCCATAGGTAGAAGTACTACAGCATGTCCCTCCATTCAGAGTTCACTTGCTCAGGTGGTAGTGATAATTTTCTGGCACCAGTAAGAAGTGTGGGCACTTAGAATAATAAAGATACTGAAAGAAGATCCTTGAATGACTACAGTCATTCCAAGACATCTGGAAATTTGGCAGGTGAAGCAGAATGTTTTAAAAGGGAAATGTAGAGTATAGCTAATGACAGAGGTTTGTGATCCTAATCTCAGATTTGACATTTATAAATCATGTACTTTTTGGTAAGTTAACTTGAACAAAGCCTCTGTTTCCTTATCTGTATATGAGAATAATAACAATATCTATCATAGGGTTACCTTAATGATTAAATGAGTTGATTCATACAACGTGCTTTGGACAGCTTTTGAGCACACAGTGCTCAATTTATGTGGCATTATGAGGCAAAGGACAGTTGCAAGGAAAAAATAGGTGACAAGACAACAGTGAGGATTCACACCTTTTTCCTGCCTTCTAAAAAGGGAAAAGCCTGTTTCCTTTAGCTTACCACCAGTGTTGGGGCCTGGATTTGCTAGTGAGAACATAGGTGGAGAGAACATATAATTGATACCTTTTGAGGGTAAAAGTGGGAAAAATTCAAATTAGATAACTGTGTGAAACATTTTTAAGTGACCATTTTATTAAATTGATAGTAATGTAGTACTATATATCTAATATAATCTATATATACTATATATAATACATATAATATAATCTATATATACTATATATCTAATATAAACTATATATCTAACATAAATATAGAACTTTAAAATAGTTCAAAAACTATTTTCAAAAATAAATTAATTTCAAAAAATAAAAGTAACATATTCTGCATACATTAAAGCAATATTTAAAACTGCTTTATTTTGATTATCTGAGTATTAAAATATAACCCAAGTAAAATAATTATTTTGGATACATGTTCATGCATTTAAATCTGTTTCTTAACTGTATCTGTCTCTAACACCATCAGTGATATTTCTCAATGCATTTTAATGTGGTCTTATCCTTTACATAAAATAACCTGTAATCTTCTTCATAGGTTTATGTTATGGTCAATAATTTAAAAATTGTTGACCCCCTCAGTGACTTTTTTCTGTATACTACACTATTCTTAATTGAGAAAGTATTCTTTCTGTTGGTGCTGAGGTACCTGGTAAATTCACAGTCAATTCTGTTAAGTGGAAGACAGTCTCAAGTCTAATATTTTAATCCAAATATGTAAGTCTTTCTGCCCAAACATTTTTCACATGTATTGTTTTATTGTCTCCATTCAGGATACCTTTATTTAACAAATGGGTTTACAAGACAAAACTTGTCAAATAAATTATCTCAATTTATTATCACCTTAGATACTAAAAAAATACTGGTCTTAATTTCATTGATTTCTAATAATGAATATAAATTTCTCCATTTAAAAATGGAAGCTAAGAAATAGTCAGAAAGGAGGTCCCTCCTAAGTGTCAATCCCCCTTCCCCTGAATAATTCTCATTGCCCCTCAGATCTCAGCTTTACCATCTTCCCTTCACTCAGCCACCACACATTTCCCTCCTCTCAAACTACTTAAAGCCCATTTTTACTTCTTTCTACTCCAACCTAGTGATGTTCAATTTAATGTTTTCTCTCACTAGATTCCACAAGGGTGGGGACCCCATCTATCATGTTCATGACCATTTCCAGCACAATGCCTGACACAGAGTAAGTCCTCATTAAGATAATAACTGAATGACTGAATGAGCAATTCATTTTAAAGACACATGAATAATCAGATCAATCTGTAAGAACCTAATAAGATCCCATGAAATGTGATTTCAAACCATTTTTTTTTCCTAATCGTAACTTCACATTGCAGAAACTTGGTAGGCCTATTTTGGCCATGTGATCAAAATTAGTATTACCAATAATAAGACATGTTGACACCATGTATCCATTGATGAGATGTGCCAAGAAGACTTCACCACTTCAGTGGTATTCTTGCCAAAAGTCCATAATCTCCATCTGATCCTAAGAAAACACCAGGCAAACCCAAATTGAGGAACATTCTACAAAATAACTAGCCTAGACTCTCCAAAAGTGTCAAGGTCACGAAAGACAAAGAAAAACTGAGGAAATGTCTCCCTGTGGCGAACACTTAGGAGACATAATCACTACATGCAAAGTGGAATCCTCAATTGGATCCGGGACCAGTAAAACAACAGAGAGTAGTGGGAAACTGGAGGAATTTGAAAAATGTCTGCAAATTATTTAATTACATTTTACCAATGCTGATTTGCTGGGTTTGATAATAGTATTATGGTATGTGATATATTATTGGGGAAGCTGCATGAAAGGTAAATGGCAAATCTCTGTACTATGTTTGCAAATTTCCTCTAAGTTTACTTCAAAATAAAAAGTTAAATATTTTTCCTAGTTACTTGTTCAAAGACCAAAAACAAATATTCTCTAAATAGCTACCTTAAACACCACATTTACAGTGTTTCTCTTGCCTGGGTACTTTTTTGTTTCATCATTGTTGATTTATCAAGCCTATCCACTTCTGCCGGATCATCAAGGCCCCCTTCAACCTGTCCACCCGTGGGAGAAGATTCTTACCACTCATCAGCATAGCACCTCAGCATTCTCTTCTTGTCTTTGCACTCTCCAGGTCTCCAAGTGCTGATGTCTTCCTCTCTGCTACTTCTGCCAAAGGTATGATCCTTCTCCATCTTTAACATGGCTCAAAGGTCATCTCTAGAAGGCTTCTGGAATTTTCCCTTCTCAGAGCTGATGATTCCTTCTCCTCTCACGTCTTGGATGATTATGTGCTCCTATGCATGGTTCTGAGATGTGCTGTTAAATCTTCCTTCACATGCATGATGTGATTCCCATTAGGGAATCTTCTGTTGCCCATGACCTCCAAGGGTTTCTTCAGGCCCTAATATTATAACAAGTATTGTCTGTAATAAATAGTTTATAAAATGAGTACCATAATGGCCCAGTGAGGCTAAGTGACTTACACAAGACGCTACTGCATGTGAGTGGTGGGGCCCAGAACATCCAGCTCTCCTGAGTGGCTGTGCAATGCTAAGTACATGTCTCAGGATTTTTTGGGTGGGATGCCATGGGTGTGTGTGTGTGTGTGTGTGTGTGTGTGTGTGTGTGTGTATGCTATAAGCATAAAATACACACCAGATTTCAAAGACTTAGTAGAGAAAAAGAATAAAATATATAAATAATTTTGGTATGACTATATGTTAAAATATTTTCCACAATTCACTTAAATAAAATGCACTGTTAAAATTAATCTGGCCTGCTTCTTTTTCACAGTTTTTAATAGTGATACTAGTAAGTTGGAAGTTACTTTGTGACTCTTTTTACAGTTCTGTTGGACAATGGCTAGACTAGAGGATAGACATTAGGGCCATTCACTAGTGGGGTTATCTTCCTTTCAGACACATAGGATTGCATGTCCCTGTCCACTTTGAAATAAGGTGTGGTCACATAGTTTGCTTTGGCTAATGACATGTAAGTGGAAGAGGCATGCTGCTTCTGGGCAGTGTATGTAGTTTGTAGTTACCCACACACAACACTGTAATGCCCTCCAAGGAAATGGCTGAAGTGAATGTGGAGACAGAACTGCTGTCATGCTGACAGCATGCTGAGGTGCTGACCCACCTGAGATATGCAAACTGAGCTCCTTTTTAAAAATAAGCAATTGAAATTGTGGATTGTAAATTCCTTTAGCCACAGTAACACACTGCCAGGTAAAGCTTTCTGATGTAAATATGTGCAAAGAACTATGCCACAGCAGCATTTCCCAAACTTGCTTGACCATAAAATACTTTGAAAGTGGAATTTATTAACAGGACATTAATGAGAGCCCATGAGGTATAATGCATACTTAGATTAGACTAATGAAGACAGAAAAAATAGTCACAATGATCAGTTTGTTGAGCCAGTGATCAACATTCAATTTGCATGTCTCATTTTTTACAGCACAAAGCAAAAAAGTCATTTTACCTTAAGAATAAACTATGTCAAGAACATTATTTTTACTTTTTAAAATAAATTATGCTTCACCAAAATTTTTCATGAGAATAGTGTTTTGTGACTTTTTAGAAATTATGAGCCTAATATTAGAAATAATTCTGTTTATCAAAGACAGCATTTAGTCTATTCCTAAAGTTCATCTTTACTGTGTTATAATCTGAAAAAAAGAATATTTCTCCCAAGTTATAAAACAATATGATCAATGTACTTTGGGGACTAGTGAAGCAGGCTTCTCCAAAATTCAATTGTTTCATCCTAAATAGCTCACTTTCTTTTTTTTAAGCAAACACATCTGTGATTTTTTGTTTTCATTTTGAAGCATTCATTACTTTTTCTTGTTTAAGGCAGACACAGTTTGTGCACTATCAAGATTTTGCTTTTTAATTAAAATTTTCAGTATGAGATCCACAAGGGTCAAGTTCAGGTACTACAAATATTTTTACATTCAATGAAAACTAAATATTACTAGTTGATATTTACTGAAATATAATATACCACACCTTTTAGTGTGGTTTTCAGTATAATCACAAGTCACGCAACTATCAGTACTAGTTTCAGAATATTTGTATCACCCCCAAAAGAAATCCCATTCCCATTAGTAGTCACTCCCCATTTACCTCTCTCTCCAACTTTTGGCAACCACTAATTTTTCTGTCTCTATGAATTTGCCTTTTCTGGACAGTTCTTATAAATGAAATTATACACGATGAGTCCTTTAGTCCCGGTTTATTTCACTTCACTTGGTGTTTTCAAGTTTCTTCCAAGCTATAGCATGAATCAGTACTTCACTCCTTTTTATTGCTGAATAATATCCCATTGTATGGAGGATATACTATATTTTCTTTATCCATTCATTAGCTGATGGTCATATGGGTTGTTTCCGTTTTTGGCTGTTAGGAAATATGCTGCTATGAGAATTTATAAATATATACAAGTATTTGTGTGAAAATATGTTTTCAGCTTGGGGGAATTGAAGTAAAATTTTAAGACAAAAAAATAAGTTTTAATGCAAAACACTTAGCATAGAGTTGGATAAATGCTGTCCGTGTAACAAAGTGCAGATTAAACATCTTGCCTCTGTATCAGGGGTGGTTTGACTTCCTGGGGAACAGGGAGAACTGGGAGATTTCCAGATGGCTTTGTTTTCATCCAATTTGGTCCAGGCAGGAGCTTTCCCTTCAAGCCATAATCACCACCACCAAGTATGCATGCCCTACTCTGCATTTCAGGGGGGCTGCTGAGCATCCTCACTCATGGTTGAGATACTCGTCACTTGTGCTGGATAACTGATGACAATTGTGCTGACAAGAGTCTATTGGAAGCCCTCTCTGGACTGATACTAGAAGCACAGAAGGCCCATACTTAACTTTTGTAAGCCTTTGGGGACTGGTACCACATTGTGCTGATTCAGCGGGAGCGTACAGTCTCCCGTTTGTATGCTGCACCCGTTTCAAATGGTTCCTCCCAGTTCTTTCCCATATACACTTTTTCATCTCATGAGTTCTGCCTTTAACTACTTCTGTAATTTTTGACATATACCAGTTAAAGACTCAAAGACAACACCTTTATTTTCTTGTCTTCTGTGCCCCTATCGATCTGGTGGAGAGAGTGCCTGGATTGGGGGAAGGAAGACATGAAAGGTCCAGTACCACTTTTCTTAACCTGTTCAGGCTCTTATAATAAAAATATCTGAACCCGAGTGGCTTATAAACAGTATACATTTGTATCTCACAGTTCTGGAGACTGGCAAGTCCAAGATCAGGGTGTTAGCATGGTGAGGTTCTGGTGAGGAACTTTTCTGGGGTGCAGACTGCCAACTTCTTGCTGTATTCTTACATGGTAGAAGGAGTAACTAACCTCTCTCAGTCCTGTTTTCTAAGGGCATCAATCCCATTCACCAAAGCTCTGCCCTCATGAACTAATCATATCCCAAAATTTCCACTTCCTAATATCATCATCTCAGGGACTAGAGTTTCAACATATGAATAGGTGAGGGGTTGAGAAGGCAAAACATTCAGACTACAGTGTTGTTTGGGGCTTAGACTTGTGGTTTGGCTTGTTTAGTTACTTTCTTGAGAAGAAGAGATTTAATACTTAATTTTGTTTCACTATATTACCCCTTTCTTCCTCCACGTAGTTTGCTAATATAGCATAATGGTTGAGAACTCAGACTTTAAAGTCTGACTGTGTTTAAATCACAGCTCTGATACCTACCAACTATGATCTCAGGGAAGTTATACAACCTCTGTGTAGCTCTACTTCCTTCATTGATGTTGTGTATGTTACCTGCCCAAGCTGTAGCTGCAAGAAAGGTTGAGAAAGTAGACTCTTTATTTCTAAGGTGAAGGATTCTCAAATGTAGGGGGGCAAATTGTTTATGACAAGTGCCCCTCTATGGCAATGCTGCTTGACCTTCATTTTGCACATGAGCCATTTGGAGATCTTGTTAAAATGCAGATTCTGATTCAGTAGGTTTGGCATGGAACCTGAGATTTGCCAGTACCCAGGTGATGTGAAGCTGCTGATCTGAGGATCATACTTTGAGTAGCAAGTCTCCATAGCACCAATTTTCAAATTTGGCTGCATATTGGAGTAACTAGAGAAACATTTCCTTAAAAAATTTACTGACTTTTGAACCCTGCACTCAGCCGATTTAATTGGTTTGGGGTGAGGCATGGACATAAAAATTTTTCACAGTTCCCTAGATGATTCTAATGTACTCAGATACCTTTTACTGCATGCTCCAACTTCTTGTCTTTTTTCAAGGTTATTTTAATTTCATTTTTCTGAGACACAGTCTCACTGTGTTACTAAGGCTGGAATGCAGTAGGGGCAATCTTGGCTCACTGCAACCGCCACTTCCCAGGCCCAAATGATCCTATCACCTCAGCCTCCTGAGGATCAGGGATCACAGGTGCACATCACCACACCCAGCTAATTTTTGGTATTTTTGGTAGAGACAGGGTTTTGCCATGTTGCCCATACTGGTCTCAAACTCCTGAATTCAGGTCATCCATCGGCCTCAGCCTCCTAAAGTGTTAGAATTACAAGTGTGAGCAAGCAAGCCAACCTGCAAGGTTACTGCCTTCCTCCAGCTTCCAGAACTTCTATTTTCCCTGCCTTGTTTGGTTTCTCCCCTTGTAATTTGATTATTCTCATTTATTAGGCAGAACAATTTGAAACTCTACTTTTTAGTCCCATGGGCCAAACTTTGGGTATCTAAAGCTCCATACAGTTCTGCAGATCCAGTGTTTCCCAAAACTATGTTACCTGTTGCCCTGGCAGAATGTGGTATGGAGTGATGCATAAACAAATATTGTTTTAAATTCTAAATCATTCTGTATTTATTTTAATGTCATTGTTCAAAGTGTAGCTAAAACGGTACACCTGATCTTGCAAATATTATTGTTTAGGATAAGAAGTTAATTTTAAAAACAGGTAAATAATAATAGAGGCTCAGGGCAGATATAACAAAAATCTTGAAATGATTTGCAAGTGATTGAAATTCAAGGGTGCCTATAAAAGCATAGCCTTCTTTCCAAAGCCATAGGCTTTAGAAGCACAGAAGAACTGGCAGAGGTGTTCAAAGACAACAGCGTTTTTTCTTCTCCCCCAACATATAGGTAGCAATATAAAGATTTATTTCTGAGCTCATATGAATTATGCCACTAATCTTACTCAACACATTGACATGGATACAATTAGTTTTGATCACAATATTTTTTTATTAAGAAATTTCACAAGATTTCGAGACAATAGCACCAACCTTTGAAAAATTCATGATCTAAAGAAAAGTAAATTCTAAGAATCACTTACGAAATATAAATACAAAAAATGTTTGATCCCTTAACCAGCTAATCTTTAACAAGAAAATGGGGTGAAACTGTTCATAATTGTTAAGAACTAATGCACAAATCCAGAAAGTGTTAAAACTCCGAAGCAGGATAAATTTTTTAAAACTCCACACCTATTGACATAATTGGGAAAGTTCAGAACACCAAAGAAAAATTGATCTTAAACAGCAAAAAGACTGACAGCAGTCCTTTTGACTCTCAGTAGCAATAGAGAACTAGAAGATAACAGAGTAAAATGCTCAATATTCTGACAGGGAAAATACTTGTAAACCTAGAATTGTATATTCAGTAGAATTATCATGAAACAAAAGGGCAAAATCAAAATATTTCAGGTGGGAAAAAACCCAAGAGTACCACATCACACTGTCACACAAATCATAAGTAATTTGCTACAGGAACAAGGAAAATGATTCAGAAAGAAGATCTGAGATATGCAGAGAAATGGTAAGCAAAATATTATTACATTTGTGGGTGGGTTTAAAAAACGATGTCTACTTTATATGATGAAAACAGGATAGAGCTAAAGTAGTGAATAACTTATAAACTGAGAGAAGGGAGGGTATGTAGAGCTAAAACATCCTAAAGGCCTTTGTATTATGAGCTTTATATTTTAAGTTTACATTTTAAAATATTAAACACTTAAATGCGCTTAGAGTGCATTACTCCAAATAGTGGGAAAAATAACACACACACAAAAAAACATACACACACACAATCCAAAAGAAGCTTCTTCTCTAAGTCTTATTCTGAGCATATTACCACTATCTTCTAGTTTCTATTGCTACTGAGAAGCTTCTTCTGTAAGTTTTAACTTTATTTTTTGTATGCCATTCTTATTCAAGGTAAGTAGTGTGTATAATTTCTTATTGTGAGCGTATCCTTAAAGAATCATTTTCTCATGAGAATCGCTTTCAGCCTAGGTTGTAGAAGCATTCATCCAAGTTGGTTTTATGTTTGCTTCTGCCAGGAATTCTTGATGCCCCATGTCTAGGATCTCTTCAGGCAGGAGACAGGGTGATGGTGTAGGAGGATCAATTTCTTGGCTTGCGGATTCCAATAATTTGTTATAGATTTAAACCATGAACTTTGATGACATGCAGGTCTAGGGTTTCAAAATTTAATCAGAGTTAAATACGTATTTTCTTCATCCAGAGATGGGACAAGCTTCCTCATATGCTCGTTCATGGGTGATGGAGTAGCATTTTTCCTACTCCATCCTTTTCCTAAGGATTTTAGGGACAATGGCTTTTTGCAGAGTACTCATTTCCAGTTGCCACCTCGAGCCCTTACCTCCTGCTCCTAAACATCCACACCTCAAGTTAGAGAGTAACTACATTTTGCCCACATCTGGGGGGACCAATCTTCCTGGTTTCCTTAGGGACGTTGTAATTTCTCAGTGCTAAAACCTGTAAGTTCTGGGCAAACTAGCATGACTGGTTGCCCTACAACCCAGCCCCGATATCCAGGGTGGAAGAAAAATCAGTTGAACAAGTCATTGCTCTTGTTTTCAGTTTATTTTTGGTACTTGGAATTTCCCTTCTTTTTTTTATGGGTTTAGCTGCCTATTGAATAAAAACTTTTTTTTATCCCGCATTAGTAGGTGATAGTATGAGACACTTCTCACGTTATAGAACTCCACCATTTTGCCAGTTCAAAAAGTAACATTTTAACGCTTTCAGTCAGTACAGAAGTGAAGTCTGAGGATAAAGGTGACAGCCACTTACCCTGTGTGTATAACAAAGGTGCTGCAGTGGTCCCCAAAGTTATGTGATTGGCTCCACCAACTGCCCCACAGCTTGATGCTGCTCTAGGCCCTCGCGCCAACCTTGAGAATGTTTCAGAATTCTCTAGGAAGGCCTAGCATCTTCCTGTAAGGCCTAGATTTTAAAATGTAAAATCCCTGAGCAAAGAGAGATTCTTTTATTCTGTTCACGCCTGCATCTTCAGTACCTTGTAATCATAGGCACTCAGTAACTGTTTCTTGAAAGAATAAACATCCTGGCCGGGCACGGTGGCTCAAGCCTGTAATCCCAGCACTTTGGGAGGCCGAGACGGGCGGATCACGAGCTCAGGAAATCGAGACCATCCTGGCTAACCCGGTGAAACCCCGTCTCTACTAAAAAAAATACAAAAAACTAGCCGGGCGAGGTGGCGGCGCCTGTAGTCCCAGCTACTCGGGAGGCTGAGGCAGGAGAATGGCGGGAACCCGGGAGGTGGAGCTTGCAGTGAGCTGAGATCCGGCCACTGCACTCCAGCCTGGGCGACAGAGCGAGACTCCGTCTCAAAAAAAAAAAAAAAAAAAAAAAAGAATAAACATCCTGAACGTCAAAACTGGCATATTCTTCCATCCAACCCCTTCTATCTCAAACTTGACAGAAAGTAGTCCAAGCTTCTGGCCCGTCTGTCTCCTTCCGTTTTCCAGACTTGCTTCTATTTATTTCCGTAGGCATTTAAAAAGATTTTGGGGTGGGTGTGAAGCTAACAGTGATTGTGCTAACCCTGTGCATTCCAGAAGTCGTTTTGAAACTACTGCCTAGTCCCATTAGATTATCAAAACTATACCACATATTTCAGTATGCATACTTATTTCAAGGAAGTTTTGGAGGTGATGTGTGTGTCTCTCGGTCCATGTGAGGGCGGTGCCTCCCTGGGACCCCAGGCACTGGCCCTGCACCCATGCACGGCGTACCCTGCGTATCGTACACAACCACAGCGTGTGGGACGCCGTCGTCCCCCGCAGGCCCCCACCTAACGCCAGCAGGGGGCGGGGGCGCTGCCACCCATTGGCTGAGGCAGATACCACGCGCCCCGATACCCGGCACTGGAGGCACCTCCCAGAATCCCGCGGCCCACGCCTCAGTCCGCCTGCGCGCCTCAGCCTGGCGGGTCCGCTTTTAGAGGCTCTTTAGCTTTGTCTCCTGCCCTTGATTTAACTTACACCTTCGCCTTTGGCTCCTTTGACTGCTCGAAGCCCCGCAGCCAGTTCCCGCGGACTTCACCAGCAGACCCAGAAGTGGTGGTGAAGCAAGCGTCTGTTCCTCCTTGAGGTCAGGAACTGCTGCCTGCCGCCATCATGGTGAGTTGAGGGAGAGGCCTGAGGGCCAACGCCTGTGGGGTCTTCACCGGTGGGCGAAACCAGGCCCCGCCTCACTCTCAGATTTCCCATTTTGGGGACACCCGCCTAGACGCACTATGAGTCGTGGCCGGCAGGGTGGGAAGAGGCAGCCTCGCAGTGGTGCGGCCTACAGAGAGGCCGGCACGGAAGTGGCGGGACACCGAGCGTGGCGTGATGGTGGGCCCCGGAGAAGCACTGCCTCATAGGCCACTTGCAAGGGCCACAGCCTTGGTGCGGCACCCATTTCCTGCCCTGGGTTCTCTCCTGGTAGCGGTTTGGGGTGCGGGTTCCACCACTCCCACGCGCCCCGACCCCCCGCCAACCTCACTTCCTGCTTTCTCCAGGTGGCTCCGCAAGATGGTGGCGGGCCTCCTGACTGACCTTCTTGAACTGGGAGGGCCAGAACTTCTTCAGGAGTGATTCTCTCCTGCTGCTTGTACGGGGTGGGGTGCGGTGGGGTGCGGTTGGGTTTCGGTTTGTGGGGGCTTTAGCGAGTCATGTGGGGTGTCCTGAAGGCACGTCCGGCTAGCTGAGGGGGTGGGTGGGACGTGCCTCTGGTGGAAGTGGTTCTCTCTTGGTCCTTGTACGGGGTAGGGTGGAGTTTGTGGGGACCTTAGCAAGGCGTGTGGGGTGTCCTACAGGCACGGCCCGGTAGCTGAGGGGTCTGGGCGGGAAGTGCCTCTGGTCCCCTGGTGCCTGCCAGCTGCTGGGTACTTGCTGATGGCGGCTCCCTCCTGCAGTGTCGACAGGCACAAAAGCTCGCCTGATGCCATCTTTGCGGCGTGAGGTCACCTTCAGTAGTTGCCATTGATACTTTTAAAATTTTTAAACTCCAGGCACAATTTTTCCCCTCTGGATAAACCAGGAATCTTTGACAGAATGTCCATGTGGTAGATAATGTTGAGTGTGCATTTCCGTGAGTTTGGTAAATGCCCAGCGTTGGTTGGGAGCCACCGCAGATGCGGCTCTGAATGCGCTAACCAACCACTGAGTCACAAACGCGAATTACTTGCTGTATGTGTGTGTGTCTGCTTTGATAATTCTGTCTCTTCGTTGTTAGAGATAAGAGGAGGAGATTTATACACAGTTTATATTACCAAGTATAAACATTAAAATAAAAATATATAATTAAGCAGCCATTATGTGCAATAAGTGTACTACATGTAGTTATCCGTGCTGATAGAAATGATCACTTTGAGTTATAAGTAATAAATATTTATAATAATACTTTTCGTTTTTAGAAGTAAAGGGAAGAAATCCTAATAGTTTCATCAATTTTTTCTGATTATGAAAGTATGTTTATTCATTTGGAAACAATCACACTAAGAAAATAGTAATCCATCTTAATCCCTTTCACCAGTTTTTGTCTGATTATAATAGTATGTTTACTCATTTGAAAACAGTCACACTAAGAAAATAGTAATCCATCTTAATCCCAACATATATAACCGCAGTTAATTTTTGATACATGAATGGCCTTCCAGCTTATTTTTATGCATGTATTGCTATTGCATATAGATAGGCCAACTTTTAGAAAGGTTACATCATGCTGCTTAATACTGTTTTACAACTTGCATCTTTCAATTAATATGGACGTTATTCTGAAGGTAACTTTAATTTTCCATATATGTTAAAAATTATATTATTTATTTACGAAATTACCTTATGATGAATAGTTTTTCAGTGTTAAAACTGTCACAGGCTGGGCACAGTGGCTCACGCCTCTCATCCCAGCTCTTCAGGAGAATGAGGCGGGCGGACCATTTGAGGTCAGGAGTTCAAGAACAATGATGAAACCCTATTTCTACTAAAAATACAAAAAAATTAGCCAGGCATGGTGAATGCACTTGTAATCCCAGCTACTCAGGAGGCTGAGGCAGCAGAATCATTCGATCCTGAGAAGCAGGTTGCAGTGAACTGAGATAGTGCCACTGCACTCCAGCCTAAGCAATAAAGTGAGACTGTCTCAAAAAAAAAAAAAAAATGCTATGAATATCCTTGTGTAAATATCTTGGCATGCTTGTACTATTAACTCCTTGAGATGAATTACCATCAGTAGCATGGTTGGGTGAAACCGCTTTGCCCTTTTATAACAATATTAAATTATGCTCCACGTTAGTGTAGTAGTATCTCCACATATCAAATTATGATACACCTTTTCCAAGGTACTCTTGGTAAAGCATGTATCAGTATTTTCTCACTGACGGTGTGTAGAGTTATCTCTCTTCCACACCCTTACAGTGAACGGTATTAAGATTTTTTAAACTGTCAACCTAATAGCTGGAAAATATTACATTGTGTTGATGTGCAGTTTTAAAAATCATCAATGAATTTAATCATGTATCATTAGCTTTTTAATTTTCCTTTCTAATTTTCTTTTTCTTACTGATGCATAAAAACTTTATTACTATTCACATTTGTCATACATAGTGGAAAAATATATGTAGTACTAATAAGGAGGTGCCCTGGTGCCCTTAACTTACCCCTATTTTCAATGGAGATGGCTCTAGTATTTCACTTTAAGGTTAATGGTAGGATAATATTAGATTGATAGAAAAGGAGATACCTCTATATTTTACTTAGGTTTTTAAAAAATTTTAAAATGAATGCTGTATTTTATTAAATACTTTCTTAATGGTGAATTAAAGTAACATGTCCTGAGAATGGAGTATTCTTGCTTTGCCAATAAAAACTATATTCTTTATTCCTGGAATTTTGCACTTGTGTTGAGGGGAGGGATGGACCATCTTGATTAGGCCTTGTTACTTATATGCTGTTAGCTTTGTAAAATGCATTGAGAAATACTTTTTTCCTTTTTGAAAATTGAAGAGAAGGTTTAAATTTCTTGATCTCTTCTTCTGTGTTTTCTGTCTTTATTTCAGGTTTCTGGTGTGTGTGCACACCTCTCTCTGACACACAACACATACACCCAAGATATCTATTTCTAAGTTGAAAAAACTCCCAGGGAAACTGAGCCAGATAACATTGGGTATTCTTTTTAAGACTGTTGGGTAAAAATTGAAATTTCACTATGAGTTTACCATGTCGTTGATTTCCAAATTTATTTGTATAGAGTTTGTATGTAGCAGTCTTTTATAATCTGTGGCCACAACCTGTTTTTCAGGTCTCATATATACTTTTGCTGTCTTGCTTTTTCTTGTTTAGTTTTGCCAGGATTGTTTATTGCTTCAATTTCAACCTCGCCACCCACCACTCCCCGAGAATCTACTCTTCGATTTACTTCTGATTTTCACATCATATTTTCTTAAATTTAGCACACTCTATATTTACTCATCTTCTTGTTGCTGTGAATGTAACTTTGATGCCTAGGGAATAAAACTTTGATGACTACAAATGATAGGCTTTTTCAAGGTCAGTTTATATAAATATCAGTTTGCTTACGTGTTCACATAGTAATTGAAGTAGATTATACTGGCAAAGGAGTAGGATGTGCAGTAGTATCCCTGGCCTTCAGCCCATCAGATTCCGGGAATACATCTCAGTTGTGACAGCCCATCTCTAAACATCACTAAATGCTGCTGGGGCTCAAAAATCTTCCCCAGTTGAGAATCAATGCATTTCCCTAACCACTAATAATCTGACATAGTTTTCGGCCAGATCTTACACCTCTAAATTAAAATACATCAAACACTATGGTGCAGAGACAATACTGTAATATAGCTTATCAAAGAAAAACGTATCCGAAGTTCATCCGCAAATCAAGGGGAAATTGAAAAGGAGAAAAAGAAACTACAGAAGTTTCAGAATTCCTTTTGTTTTGTTTTATTCTGTTTGTGATTTCTGAATGAACTGAGAAGGGATTGGTAAATTATTTATAGGGAAGGGAAATCTAATCAAGTCCCCAATAGTTCAGGATAATGCAGCTTAATGTCATCTAGAAAAACAATGATATAAGACATTTTTAGAAAGGAAGAACTTTAGACATAGTTTTTTAAGTTTTTCTTTCACATCATTGTCATGAAATAGCCCTATTAAAGGAAAGAATTAGGAGTTAGTTACAAACCCAAAATAGCAAGTATAAGCACAAAAGAATAGAGAAAAGCAATAAACTCACCTTCAGATGATTTGAGAATTTAGAGATCATCTCTACCAAAGCTGTGTAGAATCAGTAACCTCTAGCATCTTATTAACAAAGCAGGAACTCTACTTTCTTATTAACTTCTGTGACATCACTGTGCTTTACAAAAAGAAGTATAGTTTCTCTTGTCTTTTGTTTTCTTTCAAACAGGTGTATTTTTGCTAGCTTTCTGTTTTGCAGCCTTTTGTACTTACCTTTTGTAGTCAACAGGCACTTCACCAAAGATTTTTAAATTAACGATGTGCCATAGTTTCATGGTGTTTCAATTAGTTCTTAATTAAAATTTCTCCAAAATAAGTCAGCTAAAATAGTAAAGCCAAAAAGAAACTTGAAAAAAATTTACCGAAATTAATTCAAATAACAGGACACTAACTTACATTGGCATACCGCTTTTACCACTTTATACATACAAAGTGAATTCACAGATGTTATCTCATTTCATTCTCAAAGCAGTTTGCCCAGAGATACACAGCTGGCAAGTAAGTGGCTTATAACCACTTACCAGTAAGGAACATAAACCTAGATCTCCTGACTAGATTAATTTTTGTTTCACTATGCTAGATTGTTTCTGCAACATTACTTATGAATACTACTTCAGAAAATTTTACATTAATCTTAGAGTTTACTGTGGAAATAATACAGTTCTAATCAGAATCTAGAAAATTAATGAATTATATGTATGTATTTTTCTATCTGAAAATAAAGATGGTATCATATATATCTGTCAGCCCACTGTGAAAATTAGAATTACCAGTCGGACTGATTTGGTGTTACCCAGGAGAAAAATGTTATTTCAAAAGAAGCTTTGAACACCCTACTATGAGGGAAGAGGATTATAACCCGTTTTTTAGAAGGAGCTGTGACATGTGAACAATACTGTTTGCATGAGCCATTTGTAAAGTAAAGCAGGTATACTAATACAGGGAGTGCTAACATTGTAAAAACTCATGTTAATTATGTTGAAAAAGGCAAAGCAAGACAAATTGGTTTAAAACTTTGAGGCTTATTTTCTTTTTGATGCGGCTTTTTTTTTTTTTTTTTTTTTTTTTAAGGTTTATCCTTAGTATACTCAGTAAAGTGAAAAGTTTATGAATATAGAACAGGGTGATTTTAATAACTATATAAATCTGAACTTTCTAGTTTTGGATTTTTTTTTTAACTAATTCGCAGAGTATTTTCACAAATACTAAATAAGTATTCTTTCACAGCATTGTACAAGACTCGGTGATGAGCAACACTGGGCTTAAGAAAGTACTATATCCTTTGGTTAAATTCCATCCGGATGTACTCTGATTAGTTTAGACCCTGAACCTGAACTTAGCTGCAGTGGTGACTAATTTACAATGAAAATACTTTTTATAAAATATTTTACACTTAAAACACAAAAATTATATTTCACATTATGTATGGGTTTTGCCTGTATATCTAATTATGATGTCTACTTTCCAAATTACAGCCTGCTGCAAATCCTGAGACTCCAAACTCAACCAGCTCCAGAGAAACTAGCACCCAGTCTTCATCTGCTGCAGTTAGCCAAGGCTATGTTTTACCAGAAGGCAGAATCATGCCAAACACTGTTTTTGTTGGTGGAATTGATGATAGGGTATTGTATTCATACCTCATTTTTGCCTTAAAGTGCATTATGAACAATGGGATTTGGGCCCTGTTACAAACTTAATTTTTTTTTTTTCTTTGTACTTCATGGAGGCTTAGAATTGGTTTTACTTTTGACCCATAGGTACTAAAAATATCTTTGACAAAGAGCTACCGGTCATTTAGGTAAAACTGGGGGAGAAATTTTCACCTCATTGTAGTAAAATTGTAGTAAAATGGAAATTTTTGAATGCTGAATTTTTACTCTTGGAATTCAATTCTTTTCCATAGATGGATGCAACTGAGATTAAAAGCTGCTTTGGTAGATATGGTTCAGTGAAAGAAGTGAAGATAATCACAGATCGAACTGGTGTCTCCAAAGGGTGAGTAATTTTATCAAAAATACCTGAACTCTAGTCACCTATAGTGTGTCAAAGAAGACTTCAAAAGTGATACTGTGACACATGTATAAATGAAATTTTTTGCCGTGTTAATTTCTTTCATGTAGGGGATAAAAGGTTATTGCCAACTCTTTTATTTATTCATTTTTCTAATGTTTATTTTTAAATGTCTGCAATTCCTGTTTCATACAAATGAGTTACCAGTTTTGTCAAATAATTGTTTTCTTCATACACTGCACAATGTCTTAAATTTTAACCGTCTTGTCTTAGATAGTAAGTTAATTTCAGGTTCACAGATATGAATTCTTTGTTAATCAATAAAGTTTTCACACTGTCCTAATCTTAGCATATTTTGACATAGTTCCGATTAGGAAAAAGAAGTATTTGTAGAGGATCTGTCATGTACATCTTAACAAGTAGTTATCATGGTATATTATTTATCTTTTGTCATGATCACTGCTGTATATAGAATAGCAGAAGTTCTGAACCATGTACTGCCTGATGGTGATTTTATACTTCATTTATCTGCCTTTATAGCTATGGATTTGTTTCATTTTTTAATGACGTGGATGTCCAGAAGATAGTAGAAGTAAGTAATCTAATAGAAAAATCTATTATTTATTTTATTGATACAACATTTAGTGTTAGTGATATACTAAGTCTTGTGTAAAATTTGGAGAAAGATACACTTTCTGTTCAAAATCCAAACTTAGAGTAGCCACATAACTTGTTAGATCCTGTTTATTTTTGACTGGACACCTAGGTTCATGAACTACAGGCAGGAAGGGTTGTAGAAAGGGTGATGAAAAGTTTTTGATCACCTTTCACTTGATGCCTCTTGACACTGATTAGAGTAGTAAGGATAAGTAAGGTAGCTTCATGATGACAAATTTTAATTTGGTGTGTATCTATATATACTATATAGATATACTATATCTGTATAGAAGATATACGGATCTTCTATAATAATAGAAACTTCAGAAGACTTTACATATTTACCCAAGTCTTGGAAGTCAAGACTTGAAAACTGAGTCTAGCTTTGTTACTGTTTTATTTTCAGTCACAGATCCATATCCAGGGTAAAAAACTGAAGCTGGGCCCTGCAATCAGAAAACAAAATTTGTGTGAGTAGGAAAAGACATTGTTCTTTTTGACACGTGTAGATTTTCAGATAACTAAAAATAGGCTTTTTCCTTTTTGCTTTTTAAAAAGGTGCTTATCGTGTGCAGCCACGTCGTTTGGTATTTAATCCTCCTCCTCCACCGCAGTTTCAGAATGTCTGGAGTAATCCAAATGCTGAAACGTATCTTCAGCCCCGAGTCGCGCTGAATCCTATAACTCAGTACGTTCAGGTGAGAACTGCTTACGTTCCTGTTGTCTTATTTTAGTCATCATTCCTTCTGTGCAATTGTATCTACACTTCCCATAGTAGGTGGCAATAGAATCCCTGTTTGAATACCTTGAGTGATGGGAAATTTATTATTTCTGTTAGAAATTTCTTCTTCTTCTTAATGTTTGTTATATGAGCAAAAAATCTACATACACTGTCAGTCTTTCTATTAGGAATGACCTCTGTAGACACATGAACAAATCTCTTCCTATCTTTTCCTTTTTCACCCCACGTAACTAATTCCTAAAGTATTTGGAAGCAGCTCTCCTCATGTACCTGCCTAGTTCATTTTTCTGTAAGATTAGGAATTCATCTAGCTATTCTTTACTAGAGATGATTTCCAGATGCCTCCTCATGTAAATTGCTGACTTCTGGATATATTCTGGTTCTGGAATGGGTAGATTTCTGATCTGTTTTACTGTTGTCTATAAAACCCATGAATTTCGGGCATCTAATTTCTCTCATCCTGGTTACTTTGATGTTTAAAGTAGGATTTGACATACTCTATCACTTACTGTTGATAAATAATATTTATTTTCTTCTTAGTTCATTTTATATTTGTGTTAGTTAAAAGACATTTTCTTTGATGGAAAATAAAGTAAGAAAATAGTAGTGGAATAGTTCTTCAGTATCTCTCGTTTGTTAACATTTTCCGTGTATTTGAAACGTGTGGGGACCTCTTCTTCTTTTTCCTTCCCTGAACAATGGCTAGAAAAAAAGCCCTACTTGTTTCTGTCATTTACTATGAGCCATTACTGATTCTGAGTGTATTCTTTTGTGCTGCTACCTGTATGTTTTTAATTAGTAAGTATTTATTGAAACAGCAGATATTACAGTGTCTCTTTTCCAGTTGTGGATTATTTACTGCCCTTAGTTTTTTGAAATAAAGTACAGAGAAAGCCATAACATCTGTAGAACAACTACAGTACTACCCTGTATTATTTTCAGATACAAAACAATCTGGAAGTATTTAGCCAAGGAAATAATAAATGTATTAATTTAACTTACGTTGAAATCTGTCTTAGTAGAGCCTTATTACCAATATAAGAAATAACTGCTGGTTGGGCATAAGTACACAGAAGTAAACTTTGAATGGTGAAGTAGTCAGTTATTTTGTAATTTGTCTCTTCCCCCTCCCCACTCACAGGATAGCACTTGACACAGAATATTTTTCTTCCTAAAGTCAGTCATTCATTTAGAATTCTGCATTGTTGTATATAGAAAAACAATTAATATTTTAAAGTTTTTCCTTTTTTTGTTATATTGGGAATGATATTTCTTTTTTATTTTTAAAAAAATGTTTTACCATAGCTAATCATTCTTTCTGTAAACTTTATTTTCAGGCATATCCTTCTTATCCAAATTCACCAGGTCAGGGCATCACTGGATATCAGTTGCCGGTGTATAATTATCAGGTATTTGAAGAGGGAGTAACATGATTTACTTTCAGATATTATTGAGGCCTTTAACTTGTTTATACAAATTGCCTGAATAGTCAGTCATTTTAAACTAGTGAAATGTAGCTTAAATTGAAGAAAACACTTAGGATTGATCAGAATGAAGACCTCTGTATTATTTTGAAGTAATGGAATAACATTTTGACAGGAATACAGTTAGCAGTAACTTTTCTGTAGAACAGATTTTTGAGATTTGATGTCTCCTTCTATACTGCAGCATGTATTTTTTTTTATCTTTGCTATCAAAGAGTTGAAACATCCAGACTGACTTCCTTGAATTTTGTAGAGATACAGAGTGAAATAAAATTATTACTCAAGTCTTAGATCACAGAATTGCAATCAGATTTTTATTTTAGCTTGCTGCTTCATGATAGTAGTTCTCTGGGTCTCTTTTCAGAGATATGACTATATCTATGACCCATTCTTGTATCAATCATAATAAATTCAAAGAACTGGTATCTTTGAGAGTTCCACAATGCTATCTCCAGAAAATTTGGAAAAAAGTTGAGGCTTTATATGTGGAAGTAACAACAAGAACTTCAGGAATTAGTAACCTATAGCACTTCTTTTTTCCATTCTGTTTCTTTTATTATAATAGCAAATGAGCCAGCATGATACATACTTCAATATTGTATATCTGATGTGTTTTTGAAAATGTATAGGAATATTTGAATCATTTTGGTTTCCATTTTGTTTTTTCAAGATGCCACCACAGTGGCCTGTTGGGGAGCCAAGGAATTATGCTGTACCTCTGGTAAAGTCAGTTAGCCAAACATATACTCCCTGTTCTTTCCTGATTTTTTTCCGTGTCATATATGCCTACAAATATTTTTAAATCATTCTTTATATTGATGTGTTATGTTTTGTTACCTTCTTTTTAACGTAATTATAAACTCCCTGGGAGCAATAGTGCCTTTTTCTCTCTCAGGTTTTGTGTGCCTAAGCAATGGCTGGTTCACGTAATGATCAATGTTCAGTTACTTGTTGATAGACTGTATAATCCCAGAAAGATAGTATTAATGTGGCTTTAGAATGAGCACGTATCTGCCTGGAATCTACCTCTGGCTTTACCGTCCTTAAAAAAAAAGTGTTGAAGAGAAACAGAAATGTTTTGCTGTTAATTACTCCTAAATAAGTGTAGGAACAAAAAAGAGTATTACTTCTAAAACACCTGAACCGCTTTCCCCCAATATAATGAGTTCACGAAAATGTTTGATAGCAACTGTCTGTATGTGTCTGCCTGGTTTTTTCCTCTCTAAGGTTAGCAATTCATCCAGCTATTCCTTACTTGGAATGATTTCCAGATGCCTCCTCATATAGATTGCTGGCTTATGAATATATTCTGGTTCTGAATTGGGTAGATTTCTGATGTGCTTACTGTGTCTGTAAATCCCGTGAGTTTCTGGCATCTAATTTCTCTCATCCTGGTTACTTCAATATTTAAAGTAGGATTTGACGCACTCTATCACTTATTGGTGTTAAGTAATATTTATTTTTTTTTAGTTTGTTTTAATTTTGTCTTAGTTTAAAAGACATTTTCTTTGACGGAAAATAAAGTAACAACATAGTAGTGAAGTAGTTCTTCAGTGTCTCTCATTTGTTCACATTTTCCATGTATTTGAAACGTGTAGGGTATACCTCTGCTTCTTTTTCATTATGTGAACAAAGGCTAGAAAAAAAGTCCTACTTGTTTCTAACATTTACTTTGAGCCGTAACTGAATCTGGTTGTATTCATGTATGATGCTACCTATATGTTTTCAAACTGTAAATATTTATTGAAACATAGGAGACATTATACTGTCTCTTTTACAGTTGTGGATTATATACGGTGCTTAGTTTTTCAAAATGAAGTACAGAAAAAACCATAACGTTTGTAGGGGAACTTCATGTTACTCTATAATATTGGCAGATACAAAACTCTTCATAATATTTAACATAGAAATAGCAAATGTATTAATTTAACTGACATTCAAACCTGTTTACATTCAAACCTGTCTTAATAGAGCCCTATCACCAGTGTAAGAAATAACATCGGGGTTGGCATAAGTACACAGTATAAATAAAGTAAACTTGTCTGGTGAAATAGTCACTTATTTTGTCATTTGTCTGTTCCCCCTCCCCACCCAAAGCGTAGCACTTAACAGAATATTTATTTCTTCATAAAATCAGTCACTCATTTAGAATTCTGCAATGCTGTATATAGAAAAATAATGAATGTTTTAAAGTTTTTCGTATTTTTAATATTTGGAATATTTCTAATTAAAAAAATGTTTCTCTGTATTCATTTATTCTTACTGTAATCTTTATTTTCAGGCATATCCTACTTATCCAAATTCACCAGGTCAGGTCATCGCTGGATATCATTTGCCTGTATGTAATTATCAGGTAATTTAAGAGGGAGTAAAATGATTTACTTTCAGATATTGATGCCTTTGTCTATACTAATTGCTTTAATAGTTTGTCATTTTAAACTAGTGAAATGTACCTAAAATTTAAGAAAACCCTTAGAATTTGTCTAGAATGAAGAACTCTGTATTATTTAGAAGTAATTGAGTAATATTTTGAAAGGATTGTACTTTGCAATAACTTTACTGTAGGACAGTTTTTTGAGATTTGGTGTCCCCTTCTGTATTGTAACATATTTTTTTTTTCATATTTACTGCCAAATAGCTGAAACATCCAGACTGACTTTTATCAATTTTTTAGAGAGACAGAGTGAAATAAAATTATTACTCAATTTTTAGAGCACAGAATTCGAATTATGTATTTTTTTAGCTGACTGCTTCACATTAGTAGTTCTCTGGGTATCTTCATAGATATGACTGTATATTGACCCATATTCATATCTGTGGTAATAAGTTCAAAGAGCTAATATGTTTGAGATTTCCACAATACCAACCCCAGAAAATTGGTGAAAAGTTGAGGTTTTACGTATAAAAGTAACAACAAGAATGTCAGGGATTAGAAACCTAAAGTACTCTTTTTTCCGTTTTGTTTCTTGTATTATAATAACAAAGGCTTTGGTATCGGGATGATGTTGGCCTCATAAAATGAGTTAGGGAGGATTCCCTCTTTTTCTGTTGATTGGAATAGTTTCAGAAGGAATGGTACCAACTCCTCCTTGTACCTCTGGTAGAATTCAGCTGTGAATCCATCTGGTCCTGGACTTTTTTTGGTTGGTAGGCTATTAATTATTGCCTCAATTTCAGAGCCTACTATTGGTCTATTCAGGGATTCAACTTCTTCCTGGTTTAGTCTTGGAAGAGTGTAAGTGTCCAGGAAATTATCCATTTCTTCTAGATTTTCCAGTTTATTTGCGTAGAGGTGTTTATAGTATTCTCTGATGGTAGTTTGTATTTCTGTGGGGTCGGTGGTGATATCCTCTTTATCATTTTTTTATTGCATCTATTTGATTCTTCTCTCTTCTTTATTAGTCTTGCTAGTGTTCTGTCAATTTTGTTGATCTTTTCAAAAAACCAACTCCTGGATTCATTGATTTTTTGGAGGGTTTTTTGTGTCTCTATCTCCTTCAGTTCTGCTCTGATCTTAGTTATTTCTTGCCTTCTGCTAGCTTTCGAATGTGTTTGCTCTTGCTTCTCTAGTTCTTTTAATTGCGATGTTAGAGTGTCAATTTTAGATCTTTCCTGCTTTCTCTTGTGGGCATTTAGTGCTATAAATTTCCCTCTACACACTGCTTTAAATGTGTCCCAGAGATTCTGGTATGTTGTATCTTTGTTCTCATTGGTTTCAAAGAACATCTTTATTTCTGCCTTCATTTCGTTATGTACCCAGTAGTCATTCAGGAGCAGGTTGTTCAGTTTCCATGTAGTTGAGTGGTTTTGATTGAGTTTCTTAGTCCTGAGTTCTAGTTTGATTGCACTGTGGTCTGAGAGACAGTTTGTTATAATTTCTATTCTTGTACATTTGCTGAGGAGTGCTTTACTTCCAATTACATGGTCAATTTTGGAGTAAGTACGACGTGGTGCTGAGAAGAATGTATATTCTGTTGATTTGGGGTGGAGAGTTCTATAGATGTCTGTTAGGTCTGCTTGCTGCAGAGATGAGTTCAGTTCCTGGATATCCTTGTTAACTTTCTGTCTCGTTGATCTGTCTAATGTTGACAGTGGAGTGTTGAAGTCTCCCATTATTATTGTATGGGAGTCTAAGTCTCTTTGTAAGTCTCTAACTCACACCAGTTAGAATGGCGATCATTAAAAAGTCAGGAAACAACAGGTGCTGGAGAGGATGTGGAGAAATAGGAACACTTTTACACTGTTGGTGGGATTGTAAACTAGTTCAACCATTATGGAAAACAGTATGGTGATTCCTCAAGGATCTAGAACTAGATGTACCATATGACCCAGCCATCCCATTACTGGGTATATACCCAAAGGATTATAAATTATGCTGTTATAAAGACACATGCACACGTATGTTTATTGCGGCACTATTCACAATAGCAAAAACTTGGAATCAACCCAAATGTCCATCAGTGACAGATTGGATTAAGAAAATGTGGCACATATACACCATGGAATACTATATAGCCATAAAAAAGGATGAGTTTGTGTCCTTTGTAGGGACATAGATGCAGCTGGAAACCATCATTCTTAGCAAACTATCACAAGAACAGAAAACCAAACACCGCATGTTCTCACTTATAGGTGGGAACTGAACAACGAGATCACTTGGACTCGGGAAGGGGAACATCACACACCGGGGCCTATCACGGGGAGGGGGGAGGGGGGAGGGATTGCATTGGGAGTTATACCTGATGTAAATGACGAGTTGATGGGTGCTGACGAGTTGATGGGTGCAGCACACCAACATGGCACAAGTATACATATGCAACAAACCTGCACGTTATGCACATGTACCCTAGAACTTAAAGTATAATAATAATAAATAAATTTTAAAAAAATTAAAAAAAATTTTTTTAAAGTATAAAAAATAAATAAATAAATAACAAAGGAACCAGCATAAGTACTTCAATATTGTGTATCTCATGTGTGTTTGAAAATGTGAAGGAATGTTTGAATGACTTTTGTTTCCTGTCTCTACTAACAATACAAAATAAATTAGCCAGTCGTGTTGACGCACACTTGTAATCCCAACTACTCGGAAGGCTGAGGCAGCAGAATCACTTGATCCTGGGAAGCAGATTGCCGTGAACTGAGATCATGCCACTGCGCTCCAGCCTAGGCAACAAAGGGAGACTCAGTCTAAAAAAATAATAATAATAATGCTATGAATATCTTTGTGTAAATATCTTGGCATGCTTGTACTATTAATTTCTTGAGACTAGTTACTATAAGTGTAATTGCTGGGTGAAAGCGCTTTGCCCCTTTTATAACAATTTTATCACTAATTCTCCTAATTAGTATAGTGGTGAGTATCCCCGCCTATCAAATTATGATAAACTTTTTCCGAGGTACTCTTGGTAAATCATGTCTTAGTATTTTTCTGACTGATGGTGTGTAGAGTGCTCTCTTTTCCACACCCATTCCAAGGAAAGTTACTAGGAATTTTTAAATTTTCAACCTAATAGCTGAAAAATACATTATGTTGATGTGTGCTTTTTTAAATCATCCATGAAGCTGATCATTGATCATTAGCTTTTCAAATTACTTTTTAAATTTTATTTTTCTTCTTGATTCATAAAAAGTTTGTATTAATATTCAGTTTTGTCATACATAGTGGAAAAAATATTTAGTAATAATAAGGAGGTTCCCTGGTGCCCTTACCTTACTCCTGATTTCAAAGGAGTTGACTCTTCTAGTATTTCACTATAAGTTTGATGATAGAGTAGAATTAGATTGATGGAAAATAAAAGTGCTCTATTTCTGTTTTACTTCAGTTTTTAAAAAATTTAAAATGAATAGTGTATTTTATCAAATGCTTTTACAATAATGAATTAAAGTAACATATCCTGTGAATGGAGTATTCTTGCATTCCCAATATAAACTTAACACTCTATATATTGCTGGAATGTTGTGTTTGTGTTGAGGGCAGGGATGGATCATCTGGATGAGGTTTTGTTACTTAGTATGCTTTTAACTTTGTAAAATGCATTGAGAAATACTGTTTTCCTCTTTGAAAATGGAGTTTGCACATAGCTTTCTTTTATTATTTGTGGCCACAATGCATTTTTCAGGTCTCATATAGTTCTGCTTTCTTGGTTTTTCTTGCTTAGTTTTGCTAGGATTATTGCTTGAATTTGATCCTCCCTACCCACAACTTTGCTAGAATCTGCTCTTGAATTTACTTGAAGTTTTAATTCTGATTTTCATATCATATTTTCTTAATTTTAATGTTCTATTTATTTGCTCTTCTTCCTGTTGCTGTGAATGTAACTTTGATGACTACAAATGATAGGCTTTTTCCTGGTCAGTTTATATAAATACTAATTTGCTTACATGTTCACGTAGCAATCGAAATAGATAATACTGGCAAAGGAGCTAACATCCCAGGAGTTTAAATAATGATAAATTATTCCAACTTTTAGCTGTCTTTGTCACTTGGTTGTCCACATATAACAGGGAATATATTTGCTATAAATAGCAATGAGAGTTGTGTATGTGATGGTCTTGAAGCTCACCCCGTTCCCTGTTCCAACATTTCTCATTTCAAAATTCACCAACTCACTTAAAAGTATGATTAAGAAAATTACTTCTTTAATGTAGTTTCTTTTCAGGACGCTATTGATGGTTATGATGGTACTTACTTTAAAATTAAACTTTTGCTTATCTGAAGCAAATTCATTTATATTTTTGTCCATAGTTTGAAATTAATCACAGTTGTCTATTGATACTGGATTTTTATATGTACATTATATAATTATGTATACATACACACACAGTAGGAATTGAACAATCACTGCTAATCAAGGCAGATAAGTATGAAGTACATTGCTTACTTCGATGTAAGTAAAGCCACCTCCTGACTGCTTACTTCGATGTAAGTAAAGCCACCTCCTGACTGAGGACAAGGACATCATGATGACTTCCTTAATTTAAAATGTTATGACACTATTAAAGTGATTCAGTGAATGTATATGTATGATTCCAGTTAAGCAGAGACAGCCAATATGTTAAGATCCAAGCTAAAGTCCAACTTCTCATAATATCAAATGCATTTTTTATTCTTTACCAAACTACCCTTGTTTCAAGCATCTGTTTTACTGTTGTATAGAGTATGAGAATCAGAAGTTATCAGAGATGTTTTCCAACCATTTGTTTTCAAGCACGGAAACTGAATCTGAGGTCATGAAAAGATACACTTTACTGACCGATGAAAATCAGGTTCTTCCTAAACAATAATTTTCCTCTTCAATTCTTGTGGCACTGTCACAAGGTTTCTTAACCCACACCCTTCTAAAATTTGGGACCAAATAATTCCTTATTGTAGGAGGCTGTCTTTACATTGTAGGATGTGCAATAGTATCCCTAGCCTTCAGCCCATCAGATTCCAGGAATACATCTCAGTTGTGACAGCCCATCTCTAAACATCACTAAATGCTGCTGGGGCTCAGAAATCTTCCCCAGTAGAGAATCAGTGCATTTCCCTAACCAGTAATAATCTGACATAGTTTTCTGCCAGATCTTACACCTTTAAATTAAAATACATCCAACATTATGGTGCAGAGACAATAGCTTGTTTATCAAAGAAAAACGTATCCGAAGTTCATCCACAAATCAAGGGGGAATTGCAAAGGAGAAAAAGAAACCACAGGAGTTTCAGAATTCCTTTTGTTTTGTTTTATTCTGTTTGTGATTTCTGAATGAACTGAGAAGGGATTGGTAAATTATTTATAGGGAAGGGAAATCTAATCAAGTCCCCAATAGTTCAGGATAATGCAGCTTAATGTCATCTAGAAAAACAATGATATAAGACATTTTTAGAAAGGAAGAACTTTAGACATAGTTTTTTAAGTTTTTCTTTCACATCATTGTCATGAAATAGCCCTATTAAAGGAAAGAATTAGGAGTTAGTTACAAACCCAAAATAGCAAGTATAAGCACAAAAGAATAGAGAAAAGCAATAAACTCACCTTCAGATGATTTGAGAATTTAGAGATCATCTCTACCAAAGCTGTGTAGAATCAGTAACTTCTAGCATCTTATTAACAAAGCAGGAACTCTACTTTCTTATTAACTTCTGTGACATCACTGTGCTTTACAAAAAGACGTATAGTTTCTCTTGTCTTTTGTTTTCTTTCAAACAAGTATATGTGTAGTAGCTTTCTGTTTTGCAGCCTTTTGTACTTACCTTTTGTAGTCAACAGGCACTTCACCAGTGATTTTTAAATTAACGATGTGTAATATTTTCCTGGTGTTTCATTTAGTTCTTAATTAAAATTTCTCCAAAATAAGTCAGCTAAAATAGTAAAGGCAAAAAGAAACTTGAAAAAAATCTACTGAAAATAAAATCAAATAACAGGACACCAACTTACATAGGCATACCGCTTTTACCACTTTATACGTACAAAATGAATTCACAGATGTTATCTCATTTTGTTCTCGAAGAAATTTGCCCAGAGATACACAGCTGGCAAGTAAGTGGCTTATAAATAACCACTTACCAGTAAGGAACATAAACCTAGATCTCCTGACTAGATTAATTTTTGTTTCACTATGCTAGATTGTTTCTCCGTATGTGTGTGTGTGTGTGTGTGTGTGTGTGTGTATGTATATGTATATATGTATATAACTTATGAATTCTGCTTCAGAAAATTTTACATTAACCTTAGAGTCTACTGTGGAAGGAATAAAGACAGTTCTGATCAGAACCTAGAAAATTAATGAGTTATATGTATGTGATTTTTTTTCTGAAAATAAAGATGGTATCATTTATATCTGTCAGCCCATTGTGAAAATTAGAATTATCAGTCGGACTGATGTGGTGTTACCCAGGAGAAAAATGTTATTTCAAAAGAAGCTTTGAACACCCTACTATGAGGGAAGAGGATTATAACCCGTTTTTTAGAAGGAGCTGTGACATGTGAACAATACTGTTTGCATGAGCCATTTGTAAAGTAAAGCAGGTATACTAATACAGGGAGTGCTAACATTGTAAAAACTCATGTTAATTATGTTGAAAAAGGCAAAGCAAGACAAATTGGTTTAAAACTTTGAGGCTTATTTTCTTTTTGATGCGGCTCTTTTTTTTTTTTTTTTTTTTTAAGGTTTATCCTTAGTATACTCAGTAAAGTGAAAAGTTTATGAATATAGAACAGGGTGATTTTAATAACTATATAAATCTGAACTTTCTAGTTTTGGATTTTTTTTTTAACTAATTCGCAGAGTATTTTCACAAATACTAAATAAGTATTCTTTCACAGCATTGTACAAGACTCGGTGATGAGCAACACTGGGCTTAAGAAAGTACTATATCCTTTGGTTAAATTCCATCCGGATGTACTCTGATTAGTTTAGACCCTGAACCTGAACTTAGCTGCAGTGGTGACTAATTTACAATGAAAATACTTTTTATAAAATATTTTACACTTAAAACACAAAAATTATATTTCACATTATGTATGGGTTTTGCCTGTATATCTAATTATGATGTCTACTTTCCAAATTACAGCCTGCTGCAAATCCTGAGACTCCAAACTCAACCAGCTCCAGAGAAACTAGCACCCAGTCTTCATCTGCTGCAGTTAGCCAAGGCTATGTTTTACCAGAAGGCAGAATCATGCCAAACACTGTTTTTGTTGGTGGAATTGATGATAGGGTATTGTATTCATACCTCATTTTTGCCTTAAAGTGCATTATGAACAATGGGATTTGGGCCCTGTTACAAACTTAATTTTTTTTTTTTCTTTGTACTTCATGGAGGCTTAGAATTGGTTTTACTTTTGACCCATAGGTACTAAAAATATCTTTGACAAAGAGCTACCGGTCATTTAGGTAAAACTGGGGGAGAAATTTTCACCTCATTGTAGTAAAATTGTAGTAAAATGGAAATTTTTGAATGCTGAATTTTTACTCTTGGAATTCAATTCTTTTCCATAGATGGATGCAACTGAGATTAAAAGCTGCTTTGGTAGATATGGTTCAGTGAAAGAAGTGAAGATAATCACAGATCGAACTGGTGTCTCCAAAGGGTGAGTAATTTTATCAAAAATACCTGAACTCTAGTCACCTATAGTGTGTCAAAGAAGACTTCAAAAGTGATACTGTGACACATGTATAAATGAAATTTTTTGCCGTGTTAATTTCTTTCATGTAGGGGATAAAAGGTTATTGCCAACTCTTTTATTTATTCATTTTTCTAATGTTTATTTTTAAATGTCTGCAATTCCTGTTTCATACAAATGAGTTACCAGTTTTGTCAAATAATTGTTTTCTTCATACACTGCACAATGTCTTAAATTTTAACCGTCTTGTCTTAGATAGTAAGTTAATTTCAGGTTCACAGATATGAATTCTTTGTTAATCAATAAAGTTTTCACACTGTCCTAATCTTAGCATATTTTGACATAGTTCCGATTAGGAAAAAGAAGTATTTGTAGAGGATCTGTCATGTACATCTTAACAAGTAGTTATCATGGTATATTATTTATCTTTTGTCATGATCACTGCTGTATATAGAATAGCAGAAGTTCTGAACCATGTACTGCCTGATGGTGATTTTATACTTCATTTATCTGCCTTTATAGCTATGGATTTGTTTCATTTTTTAATGACGTGGATGTCCAGAAGATAGTAGAAGTAAGTAATCTAATAGAAAAAATCTATTATTTATTTTATTGATACAACATTTAGTGTTAGTGATATACTAAGTCTTGTGTAAAATTTGGAGAAAGATACACTTTCTGTTCAAAATCCAAACTTAGAGTAGCCACATAACTTGTTAGATCCTGTTTATTTTTGACTGGACACCTAGGTTCATGAACTACAGGCAGGAAGGGTTGTAGAAAGGGTGATGAAAAGTTTTTGATCACCTTTCACTTGATGCCTCTTGACACTGATTAGAGTAGTAAGGATAAGTAAGGTAGCTTCATGATGACAAATTTTAATTTGGTGTGTATCTATATATACTATATAGATATACTATATCTGTATAGAAGATATACGGATCTTCTATAATAATAGAAACTTCAGAAGACTTTACATATTTACCCAAGTCTTGGAAGTCAAGACTTGAAAACTGAGTCTAGCTTTGTTACTGTTTTATTTTCAGTCACAGATCCATATCCAGGGTAAAAAACTGAAGCTGGGCCCTGCAATCAGAAAACAAAATTTGTGTGAGTAGGAAAAGACATTGTTCTTTTTGACACGTGTAGATTTTCAGATAACTAAAAATAGGCTTTTTCCTTTTTGCTTTTTAAAAAGGTGCTTATCGTGTGCAGCCACGTCGTTTGGTATTTAATCCTCCTCCTCCACCGCAGTTTCAGAATGTCTGGAGTAATCCAAATGCTGAAACGTATCTTCAGCCCCGAGTCGCGCTGAATCCTATAACTCAGTACGTTCAGGTGAGAACTGCTTACGTTCCTGTTGTCTTATTTTAGTCATCATTCCTTCTGTGCAATTGTATCTACACTTCCCATGTTGGAACCGACCTGTCGATTCCCTCCTGGGCAGGGGTCGCCGCGAAGGATCACCGACACGAGATTCACAGCAGAGAGTTATTTATTACTAGCGCGCTAAGGTCCCAAGCTCTAAGTTGGCCCTGGGACTTCGACTGCTTGTTACAGGCTGTTTATATAGGCAAACACAAGTTCAAACACAGCTTATGGCGCGAAATTTAAACAAAGCTTAAGGCGCAAAATCATTGGGTCTAGCTATGGCCTGAGCAAGGTGTCTTATGCTAATTGGTTAGAGCAGGACCTTATGAGAGTTTTTTTCCTGGAGTTGTTGATTCCGGGAACTTTGAGGCAGGGTGGGACCCCCAGAATTGGCAGGGTGGGACCCCATGAGGTTGTTTCCCGGAATTGGCAGGGTGGGACCCTATCAGGGTGGGTCCTTATCGAGGCAGGGTGGGACCCTATCAGGGTGGGTCCTTATCGAGGCAGGGTGGGACCCTATCCAGAGCCACCTGGTGTTAATTTTTTTTATATGAGGCCTAGTTTCTAAGTTTTATGAGGCCTAGTTTCATTCCCTCCTCTTTTTGTGTCAGAGGCTCAATCTTGAGCCTCTTTTTTAGTCCTGAGGGTCTGGTATTGTTGGGTCAGAACCATAGCATGTACTATGTTTAATTTATTTTTAATAAGGGTGAGTAAGTGGTTGAGTATGCATGGCCCGAAAGTCAGGATGAGCGTGAGCAGGATGAGGGGTCTTAAGATGGTGGAGATTAGGGTGCTAAGCCAAGGGGATTGGTTGTACTAATTTTTAAACTAACTTTGTTGAGATTTTTTCTCTTTTTTTTTTTTTGTCTAATCTTTTTTTTAGTTTTGCCATAGAATCTTTAACTATTCTTGAATGATCTGCATAAAAACAACATTGCTCTTTCAGGGCTGCACAGAGCCCGCCCTCTTTCAGAAAGACAATTTCTAGTCCTTGTCGGTTTTGTAATATAATTTCAGACAGAGAAGTCAAGGACTCTTTAAGTTTTGTGATAGATTGTTCTATGGCTCTAAGGTCTTCATCTATGGCTACTTTAAGTTGTTGCAGATGATGGTTACCATGCACTAGGGCTGCTGTCCTGGTCTTAACTTTAGCCGCTACCTTAATTCTTAACATGTCGGCGAGAGTGAGGGAGATTAAGGGCGGGGAAGTGCTTTGAGGAGCTTTTAGTTGGGGCTTCTCCGATATGGAAACCGGGGGCTTCCTAGCTTTTAATAAAACCTGGTTTGGCCTTACTGCAACAGGGGCAGTGTCTGGATTGACTAATAGTCTGATTTGAAGGGGAATTTTAGGCGGGTTGTGCTGGTATAAATAGAGACCTTATATTAACTTTGTCGTTATCTATTTGTTATTAGATTTTGCCGCATCTTCAAACTTGATGCGAACCAGGTTGCAATTTTCCGAATATCGGGTTGTGGTACAGGACTGGACAAAGGACATGGTTATATACTAAGGTTTTGTGGCCTATTTTTACTTTCTATTATTAGTAGTCACACAGGACCAGCTTTTGCAATACAAATGAGTCAGATTTTTATAAGTTTTTTTTATTTGTCCTGTCCTGAATCCGGGACAGGCATAAAACCTGTTCTGGCTGATGGACATCTTTTTAGGCTGTCCTTTTCATTCTTGTCTATCCTGAGGAGTCCTTAATAGGACTCCTGTGGGACCAGTAAACCGGGGGCCTGTGTTTTTTATCTTTTCTGCTATATATATTTTTTTTTAGGTTGAAATAGAGGTCTGGAAACCAAGTCTTTATAGGAGTATTCTCGGAGGTCTTATTTAAGACCTCTTGATTATTAAAATTAATTATCTGTCAGGTCAGGCTAAATGGCCGGTGGGGGTTAGCGTCAAAGACTATACTAGAGACGGCGCAGGGAAGAAGGGCAAACATTAAGCAAGGAGTTAGATACGAGAGAGTCTTATCTTGAGCGGGTCCACGGAGCGTCGGAGTTTCCATGTCTCAAGTGGTGTTGGTCCGGACGTCTCTGGAGCAGCCTTGGCGTGGGATGCGTGGATCTAAGTGGAGATTCCGTCAACCTTTATGGCTGTGGGCGTGGTCAGGAGAACAATGTAGGGTCTTTTCCACCGAGGCTCTAGTCCTTGAGTGCGGTGCCGTCTAATGTAGACAGAGTCTCCCACCTGGAAGGGGTGACTGGTCTGTGGATGTCCTGGTTGGTACAGTTCTGCCAAGGGGCCCAGATTTGGGCCTGTACTGCTTGGAGTCCTTTTAGCCGAGCCTGTAGGTCAGTTTTAGGATCGGAGGGGGAGAAGGAATTAAGCAAGGTTGACAAAGGGGGAGGTCCTCCGTAGCGGATTTCATATGGAGTGAGCCTAAAACGGTTAGGTGTATTTTGGGCCCTTAACAGAGTTAAGGATAGGAGGCGTCTCTAATCTTTTAAACCAGTCTCTAAGGTCAATTTAGTAAGGGTCTCTTTTATTGTTTTATTTATTCTTTTTACCTGTCTTGAGCTCTGGGGTCTATAGGCACAATGTAATTTCCAATTAATCTCCAATATCCTGGCGAGCCCCTGACTTACCTGAGAAACGAAGGCCGGCCCGTTATCTGACTTAATTACCTTGGGAAGTCCGAATCTAGGAAAGATTTTTTCCAAAATTTTTTTGGCTACTATGTGTGCCGTTTCTTGCCGGGTGGGGTAGGCTTTTACCCATCCTGAAAAGGTATCTACAAACATTAGTAAGTACTTATATCCAGCATAGTGAGGTTTTACTTCTGTGAAGTCTATTTCCTAATAGACTCCTGGGCGGTTACCACGAGTTCGTTTCTTTTCTGGCACTTGGGTAGCCCCAGCATTTACCTGCTGACAGACCTTACAGGCAGATGTCACTTGTTTTACGAGGGTACTTGCCTTTGGGATTAGAAAGTCAGTTTTTTTAATCAGTAATTTTAGCTTTCGATTACTCAAGTGTGTCCAGGCATGCATCTGTGGATCATTGCCAGGGCCTCCTTGGTCAGCATTGGGGGTTCGTCAGTGCTGCCAGCAGTTATGCCCCCGGGATTTTTCTTTTGGCCTAGCCGTGGGGGCTGAGCCTCCTCAGGGACCCCTTCTGGGGGTCCGGCAGGTGACACAGGGCGGCTGGGCTGGGGGGTGCCCCCAGGACTGGGCTCGGTGCCTTTTTGCAGGGAACCTTCCGAGTGGAAACTCTGGTTGCTGTTCTCATCATTGAGATCCAGCAGGATGAGAGGGCCACCCCCTCGGGGACTGGCGCCCCTGCCCTGACGTTTCCGGCCATGGGATCTCTTTGCCCCGCCACCTGCCCGCCTTCGCTCCTCCTCCTGGGGGTCCACCACTGGCACTCACTTGAAGATACGAAGGGAAGTGTCGCCCACAGCCACTCATTGCTTCTTCCATCTCCGGACCTTCTCGATGGTCGCCATTACCTTCTTGATGTTATCTTTGGCCCGGCTCCGGGTCTCGGCCCGTACGGTCCAGCCGGCCATGCTGGCGGGGCTGAGGCCGGAGCCGAGCCCGCGGTGGGGCCGCCTCCCGTCCGGCGGGCTCAGGCTTGGCGCCAGGCCCGGGCGCTGCGCTCTCGGCCTGCCGTCCCCCCGGGAGTTGGCTGCGCCCTCTTTCGTCTTTAACGCCTCCGCGAGTCCCCTGTTCTTTGCAGTAGGCACACTGGTCTTTTTCCACTTTTGGCCGCCTTCGCTTCTCTCCCTTTCTCCCTGGTCCTTTCTCTCTCATAACTGCCGCCAGGATTTTTGTTAAATGCTTATCCTTTACTCGGTTCTTACGATCCTCTCGCTCTATCTGTTCCTTCGCTAACCTAGCTTCCCTTTCCTCAGGGGTTTCTTTCTTGGCCAAATTTGTGGGGCGTTTTCCTGCCCCTTTGAGACCCGCCAACAGAGCCTGGCAATAGATTCGGAGACTTTCCCTACCTGGTGCCATTTCATAGTCCTAGTCCGGGCGGGGGAGGGGAAATCCCTCATCTATTTTATTGGGAAGTTGGGTTGGGAGGCCTCCTGGTCCTGGCACATTTTTTTCCGGGCCTCCAAGAGGACCTGCTGCCTTTTTCAGTGGTTAAGAGGACCTGCAGGAGTTGCTGGCAATTATCCTAGGTGGGCTGGTGGGTGAGGAGAATGGATTCTATTAACGAGGTTAGGGCCTGAGGGTCTTGGGAAAAGGAAGGGTTATGGGTCTTCCAGTTATAAAGGTCAGAGGCAGAGAAGGGCCAGTACTGGACCATGACAGTACGGAGGGGAAAAAGGGAGGAGTGTTAAGTGGAAGGGCCTTCTGGGTCCTCAGTCCGCCGCAAGCGGAGACGAGGAGGTGTCGGCGTCGGCGTCCGAGGGGTGAGTTTGGGCGGGGCTGGAGAAGGAGACAGGGTGGAGGGAGGGGCCGAGGGAGAAGTTGGAGAAAGGGTAGGGGCCGAGGCAGTAGAGGAAAGAACTGGGGACAAGACAGGGGGCAAGGGTAAAGCGTAAGGTGGAGGTCCCAGAAGGGAGTTTTGAGGTGGAGGAGGCAGGGGGTCGAGAAGGAGGAGGTCCCTCTGGGGTTCATCTGGGAGGACTGGCTTATGCGGGTCCAGATTCCGATTCTTTGGGGCTTCTAAGGCAAGGAGGGTAGATTGGGATGGGGAAAGGGAATGGAGGAAGGGTTTCACCTAAGAGGGAGGATTTCGGACCAGATCCTCCCAAGTAATTATGTAGGCCACCTGGTCTGGGTGTCCGTATGGCCCAGGATCCATCACTGTTGCTTTAACCTGTAAGATAATTGGGAGGTCAAATGTTCCGTCCCGGGGCCACCTAACATGGAGGGTAGGCCACTCGGACGAGCAGAATTTTCGCCATCGTCCTTTACGGACTTCTATGGAGAGGTTGTGGGCTCGAGCCCAAACGTCAGGGAAGTGAGTCAGGGTCAGAGACAAAGGAGTCGTCAACGTCTGTCCTATTTCGTCCACGTATAACAAGGACAAAACGAAAGTAACAAAAACAAAGACCAGACAAGTAAGGAGAAGCCGCGCAGCCAGAGAGTGGCGCCACAAGATCAAAGAATATTCAGATGGCAGGGGTGGCCTGCCTACAGATTTGAGGAGGCTGACTGAGTCATCAGCCTTCTCCCAGACTACCGCCAGGGCGTCCCCCGGGGCGGAAGTGGGAAGGTGCCGGACACGTCTGTCCCCCTTCCCCACTTAATTCAGAAGGAGTACTCCCCAGAGCTCAGAGTTAGCCGGCAAGACAGACAGAACAAAACGAAAGTACCTGGTAGGTCCGTTCAGTCAGCAGTCCGTGGCCCGGGCCAGATGGGTCTCCGCCAGATGGGTCGGGGGTCCTCGGATGACCCCACTTCCCGGCCCATGCACCAAATGTTGGAACCGAACTGTCGATTCCCTCCTGGGCAGGGGTCGCCGCGAAGGATCACCGACACGAGATTCACAGCAGAGAGTTATTTATTACTAGCGTGCTAGGATCCCAAGCTCTAAGTTGGTCCTGGGACCCCGACTGCTTGTTACAGGCTGTTTATATAGGCAAACACAAGTTCAAACACAGCTTATGGCGCGAAATTTAAACAAAGCTTAAGGCGCAAAATCATTGGGTCTAGCTATGGCCTGAGCAAGGTGTCTTATGCTAATTGGTTAGAGCAGGACCTTATGAGGTTTTTTTCCTGGAGTTGTTGATTCCGGGAACTTTGAGGCAGGGTGGGACCCCCAGAATTGGCAGGGTGGGACCCCATGAGGTTGTTTCCCGGAATTGGCAGGGTGGGACCCTATCAGGGTGGATCCTTATCGAGGCAGGGTGGGACCCTATCCAGAGCCACCTGGTGTTAATTTTTTTTTATATGAGGCCTAGTTTCTAAGTTTTATGAGGCCTAGTTTCACCCATAGTAGGTGGCAATAGAATCCCTGTTTGAATACCTTGAGTGATGGGAAATTTATTATTTCTGTTAGAAATTTCTTCTTCTTAATGTTTGTTATATGAGCAAAAAATCTACATACACTGTCAGTCTTTCTATTAGGAATGACCTCTGTAGACACATGAACAAATCTCTTCCTATCTCTTCCTTTTTCACCCCACGTAACTAATTCCTAAAGTATTTGGAAGCAGCTCTCCTCATGTACCTGCCTAGTTCATTTTTCTGTAAGATTAGGAATTCATCTAGCTATTCTTTACTAGAGATGATTTCCAGATGCCTCCTCATGTAAATTGCTGACTTCTGGATATATTCTGGTTCTGGAATGGGTAGATTTCTGATCTGTTTTACTGTTGTCTATAAAACCCATGAATTTCGGGCATCTAATTTCTCTCATCCTGGTTACTTTGATGTTTAAAGTAGGATTTGACATACTCTATCACTTACTGTTGATAAATAATATTTATTTTCTTAGCTTATTTTATTTATGTGTTAGTTTAAAACATATTTTCTTTGATGAAAAATAAAGTAAGAAAATAGTAGTGGAATTGTTCTTCAGTATCTCTCATTTGTTAACATTTTCCATGTACTTGAAACATGTATGGTGTACCTCTTCTTTTTTCTTCTCTGAACAATGGCTAGAAAAAAGCCCCACTTGTTTCTAATGTTTACTGTGGGCCATTACTGAATCTGGGTGTATTCTTGTATGCTGTTGCCCATATGTTTTCAATCAGAAAGTATGTATTTAAAAATAGAAGATCTGGCTGGGCGCGGTGGCTCAAGCCTGTAATCCCAGCACTTTGGGAGGCCGAGATGGGCGGATCATGAGGTCAGGAGATCGAGACCATCCTGGCTAATACGGTGAAACCCCGTCTCTACTAAAAAATACAAAAAACTAGCCGGGCGAAGTGGCGGGTGCCTGTAGTCCCAGCTACTCGGGAGGCTGAGGCAGGAGAATGGCGTGAACCCGAGAGGAGGAGCCTGCAGTGAGCTGAGATCCGGCCACTGCACTCCAGCCTGGGTGACAGAGCAAGACTGCGTCTCAAAAAAAAAACAAAAAACATAGAAGATCTTACAGTGTCTCTTTTCTAGTTGTGGATTACATACTGCCCTTAGTTTTTTGAAAGAAAGTACAGAGAAGGCCATAGCATCTGTAAAACAACTACAGTATTACCCTGTAATATTGTTGAATACAAAACAGTCTAGAAGTATTTTGACATAGAAATAGTAAATGTGTTAGTTTAACCTACACTGAAATCTGTCTTAATAGAGCCTTATCACCAGTTTAAGAGATAACTTCTGGGTGGGCAGAGGTACACAGTAGGAATAAGGTAAACTCTGCCTGGTGTAATAGGCACTTATGTCATTTGTTCTTCCTCCCCTCCCAAAGGGTAGCTATTGAGAGAGAATGTTTCTTATTAAAGACAGCCATTCATTTAGAATTCTTCATAGTTTATATAGAAAAAGAATTAATATTTTAAAGTTTTTCATATTTTTGTTATATTGGGAATGATATTTCTTTCTAATTAAAAGAATATTTTACCATATTCATTCATGCTTTCTGTGAAATTTATTTTCAGGCATATCCTGCTTATCCACATTCACCATGTCAGGTCATCACTGAATATCAGGTTCCTGTATATTATTATCAGGTAACTGAAGAGGGAGTAAAATGTTTTACTTTCAGATACTGTGTAGGCCTTTAACTTGTTTATACAAATTGCCTGAATATTTTGTCATTTTAAACTCATGAAATGTAAATAAATTTAAGAAAACACTTAGAATTGGTCTAGAATGAAGACCTCTGAGTTATTTTGAAGCCGTGGAATAAATTATGACAGGAATATACGAAGGGATATCATTTCTGTAGTGCAGTTTTTGGAGATTTGGTGTTCGCTTCTGTATTGCAGCATGTATTTATTTTTTCATTCTTGCCATCAAAGAGCTGAAATATCCAGAGTGACTTCCATGGATTTTGTGGAGACACAGAGTGAAATAAAGTTATTACCCAATTCTTAGACCACAGAATTCCAATTATATTTTTATTTTACCTTGCTGCTTCATGATAGTAGTTCTCTGGGTCTCTTTCCATAGATACGACAATATTTATGACTCATTACTGTATCTATCGTAATAAATTCAAAGAACTAGTATCTTTGAGATTTCCACAATGACATCTACAGAAAATTTGGGTAAAATGTGAGGTATTATATGTAGAAATAACAACAAGAACTTCAGGAATTCGAAACCTAAAGTACTTCTGTTTTCTATTGTGTTTTATTATAATAACAATGGTGCCGGCATGATAAGTATCTCAATATTGTGTGTCATGTATTTGAAAATGTATAGGAATATTTGAATAATTTTGGTTTCCTTTTTGTTTTTTCAAGATACCACCACAGTGGCCTATTGGGGAGACCAGGAGTTACGCAATACCTCTGGTAAAGTGAATGAGCCAAAATGATACTCCCTGTTCTTTCTTGATTTTATCCACATCATATATGCCCTACATATGTTTTTAAATCTTTAGGTGGGCAGATCACAAGGTCAGGAGATTGAGACCTTCCTGGCTAACACGGTGAAACGCCATCGTGTCTAAAACACAAACACCAGTTTAGCTGGGCGTTGCAGTGGGCATCTGTAGTTCCAGCTACTTGGGAGGCTGAGGTGGGAGAATGGTGTGAACACAGGAGGCACAGCTTACAGTGAGCCAAGATGGCATGACTGCACTCCAGTCAGGCTGACAGAGTGAGACTCTGTCTCAAAAAAAAAAAAAATCCTTCTTTATATTAATATGTTATTTTTTTTTCTTTGTTTTTAACCCAATTATAATCTCCCATGGGAGCAACAGTGCCTTTTTCTCTTAGCTTTTGGGTGCTTCAGCAATGGCTGGTCCACATAATGATCAGTGTTCAGTTACTTGCTGATAGACTATATAATCCAGGAAAGGTGGTATTAATGTGACTTCAGAATGAGCATGTATCTGCTTGGAATCTGCCTCTGACTTTACTAGCCGAAAAAAACATTTCTTGAAGAGACACAGAAATGTTTTGTTGTTAATTACTCTTAAAAAACAATAGGAACAAATAAAAGGTATTACTTCTAATACATCTGAACTGCTTTGCCCCCATGTAGCTAGTTCCAAAAATATTTGAAAGCAGCTGTCCTTCTGTGTCTGCCTAGTTTATTCTTCTCTGAGGTTAGCAATTCACTTAGCTGTTCTTTACTTGAGATGATTTCCAGATGCCTCCTCATATAGGTTGCTGAATTCTGGATGTATTGTGGTTCTGGAATGGGTAGATTTCCGATGTGTTTTACTGTATCTATAAATCCCATGAGTTTCTGGCCTCTAATTTCTCTCATCCTGGCTACTTTGATATTTAAAGAAGGATTTGACATACTCTATCACTTACTGGTGGTAAATAACATTTATTTTTTTCTTAGTTCATGTTATTTATGTCTTAGTTTAAAAGACATTTTCTTTGATGGAAAATAAGTAACAAAATATAGTGAAATAGTTTTTCAGTGTCTCTTTTGTTGACATTTTCCATATACTTGAATAATGTAGGGGTATACATCTGCTTTTGTTGCCTTCTCTGAACGATGACTAGAAAAAAAGCCCTAGCTGTTGCTAACATTCCGTGTGAGCCATTACTGAATCTGGGTGTATTCATATATGCTGCTACCTATATGTTTTCAATCATTAAGTATTTATTGAAACATAGAAGACATTATACTGTCTCTTTTCCAGTTTTGAATTATATACTGCCCTTAGTTTTTCAAAATGAAGTATAGAAAAAGCTTTAACATCTGTAGGAGAACTTACCTATAATATTGTTACCCTATAATACTGTCAGATCCTGTTTATTTTTGCCTGAACACCTAGGTTCAGTCAAAATAGTGTTACTCTATAATACTGTCAAATACAAAACAGTCTAGAAGTATTTTGACAAAGAAATAGCAAATGTATTAATGTAACTTACACTGAAATCTGTCTTAATAGAGCCTTATCACCAGTATAAGAAATAACTTCTGGTGGGCAGTATGTGTAAGGTAAACTTTGCCTGGTGTAATAGTGACTTCTTATGTCATTTGTTCTCCCTCCCCTCCCAAAGGGTAGCAATTGACAGAGAATGTTTCTTTCTTCTTAAAGACAGTCATTCATTTAGAACTCTTCATTGTTGTATATAGAAAAATAATGAATATTTTAAAGTCGTTCATATTTTTGTTATATTGGAAATGATACTTCTTTCTAATTAAAAGAATATTTTAACGTATTCATTCATTCTTTCTGTGAAATTTATTTTCAGGCATATCCTACTTACCGAAATTCACCATGTCAGGTCATCACTGGATATCAGTTGCCTGTATATAATTATCAGGTAATTGAAGAGGGAGCAAAGTGTTTTACTTTCCGATACTATGTAGGTCTTTAAATTGTTTATACAGATTGCCTGAGTATTTTGTCAGTTTAAAGTAGTGAAATGTACGTAAAATTTAAGAAAACACTTAGAATTGGTCTAGAATGAAGACCTCTGTATGATTTTGAAGCAATGGAATAAATTTTGGCTGGAATATACGAAGCAATATCATTTCTGTAGAACAGTTTTCAGAGATTTGGTGTCCGCTTCTGTATTGCAGCATGTATTTTTTTTTCATCCTTGCCGTTAAAGAGCTGAAACATCCAGACTGACTTCCATGAATTTTGTAGAGATACAGAGTGAAATAAAATTATTACCCAATTCTTAGATCACAGAATTCCAATTATATGTTTATTTTAGCTTGCTGCTTCATGATAGTAGTTCTGTGGGTCTCTTTCCATAGATATAACTATATCTATGATCCATTAGCATATCTATCATACTAGATTCAAGGAACTAGTATCTTTGAGATTTCCACCTCCAGAAATTTGGGTAAAAGGTGAGGTATTATATGTAGAAATAACACCAAACACTTCGGGGATTCGAAACCTGAAGTACTTCTTTTGTCTATTGTGTTTCTTTTATTATAATAACAAAGGAGCCGGTGTAAGTACCTCAATGTTGTGTATATCATCTGTTTTTCCAAATGTATTGGAATATTTGAATAATTTTGGTTTCCTTTCTGTTTTTTTTCAAGATGCCACCACAGTGGCCTGTTGGGGAGCCTTGGAGTTATGCAGTACCTCTGGTAAAGTGAAAGAGCCAAACATATACTCCCTTTTCTTTCTTGATTTTTTCCATGTCATATATGCCCTACAAATATTTTAAATCATTTTTAGGTGGGCAGATCACAAGGTCAGGAGATTGAGACCTTCCTGGCTAACACGGTGAAACCCCGTCTCTACTAAAAATATGAACACAAATTTAGCTGGGCATTGTGGTGGGCACCTGTAGTCCCAGCTACTCAGGAGGCTGAGGCCGGAGAATGGTGTGAACCCAGGAGCCACAGCTTACAGTGAGCCAGGATGGCACCACTGCACTCCAGTCTGGGTGACAGAGTGAGATTCTGTCTCAAAAAAAGAAACAACAACAACAAAAATCCTTCCTTATATTACTGTATTATGTTTTTTTGCTTTGTTTTTAACCCAATTATAAACTCTCATGGGAGCAACAGTGCCTTTTTCTCTCTCTGGGTTTTGGGTGCTTCAGCAATGGCTGGTCCACATAATAATCAGTGTTCAGTTACTTGTTGATAGACTATAAAATCCAGGAAAAGTAATATTAATGTGGCTTTAGAATGAGCATGTATCTGCCTGCCTGGAATCTGCCTCTGACTTTACCAACCATAAAAAAATTTCTTGAAGAGAAACAGAAATGTTTTGTCATTAGTTACTCTTAAAAAAGAATAGGAATTAAAAAAAGTTGTTACTTCTAATACATCTGAACTGCTTTGCCCCCATGTAGCTAGTTCCAAAAATATTTGAAAGCAGCTGTCCTTCTGTGTCTGCCTAGTTTATTCTTCTCTGAGGTTAGCAATTCACCTAGCTGTTCTTTACTTGAGATGATTTCCAGATGCCTCCTCATATAGGTTGCTGAATTCTGGATGTATTGTGGTTCTGGAATGGGTAGATTTCCGATGTGTTTTACTGTATCTATAAATCCCATGAGTTTCTGGCCTCTAATTTCTCTCATCCTGGCTACTTTGATATTTAAAGAAGGATTTGACATACTCTATCACTGGTGGTAAATAACATTTATTTTTTTCTTAGTTCATGTTATTTATGTCTTAGTTTAAAAGACATTTTCTTTGATGGAAAATAAGTAACAAAATATAGTGAAATAGTTTTTCAGTGTCTCTTTTGTTGACATTTTCCATATACTTGAATAATGTAGGGGTATACCTCTGCTTTTGTTGCCTTCTCTGAACGATGACTAGAAAAAAAGCCCTAGCTGTTGCTAACATTCCGTGTGAGCCATTACTGAATCTGGGTGTATTCATATATGCTGCTACCTATATGTTTTCTATCATTAAGTATTTATTGAAACATAGAAGACATTATACTGTCTCTTTTCCAGTTTTGAATTATATACTGCCCTTAGTTTTTCAAAATGAAGTATAGAAAAAGCTTTAACATCTGTAGGAGAACTTACCTATAATATTGTTACCCTATAATATTGTCAGATCCTGTTTATTTTTGCCTGGACACCTAGGTTCAGTCAAAATAGTGTTACCCTATAATACTGTCAAATACAAAACAGTCTAGAAGTATTTTGACAAAGAAATAGCAAATGTATTAATGTAACTTACACTGAAATCTGTCTTAATAGAGCCTTATCACCAGTATAAGAAATAACTTCTGGTGGGCAGTATGTGTAAGGTAAACTTTGCCTGGTGTAATAGTGACTTCTTATGTCATTTGTTCTCCCTCCCCTCCCAAAGGGTAGCAATTGACAGAGAATGTTTCTTTCTTCTTAAAGACAGTCATTCATTTAGAACTCTTCATTGTTGTATATAGAAAAATAATGAATATTTTAAAGTCGTTCATATTTTTGTTATATTGGAAATGATACTTCTTTCTAATTAAAAGAATATTTTAACGTATTCATTCATTCTTTCTGTGAAATTTATTTTCAGGCATATCCTACTTACCGAAATTCACCATGTCAGGTCATCACTGGATATCAGTTGCCTGTATATAATTATCAGGTAATTGAAGAGGGAGCAAAGTGTTTTACTTTCCGATACTATGTAGGTCTTTAAATTGTTTATACAGATTGCCTGAGTATTTTGTCAGTTTAAAGTAGTGAAATGTACGTAAAATTTAAGAAAACACTTAGAATTGGTCTAGAATGAAGACCTCTGTATGATTTTGAAGCAATGGAATAAATTTTGGCTGGAATATACGAAGCAATATCATTTCTGTAGAACAGTTTTCAGAGATTTGGTGTCCGCTTCTGTATTGCAGCATGTATTTTTTTTTCATCCTTGCCGTTAAAGAGCTGAAACATCCAGACTGACTTCCATGAATTTTGTAGAGATACAGAGTGAAATAAAATTATTACCCAATTCTTAGATCACAGAATTCCAATTATATGTTTATTTTAGCTTGCTGCTTCATGATAGTAGTTCTGTGGGTCTCTTTCCATAGATATAACTATATCTATGATCCATTAGCATATCTATCATACTAGATTCAAGGAACTAGTATCTTTGAGATTTCCACCTCCAGAAATTTGGGTAAAAGGTGAGGTATTATATGTAGAAATAACACCAAACACTTCGGGGATTCGAAACCTGAAGTACTTCTTTTGTCTATTGTGTTTCTTTTATTATAATAACAAAGGAGCCGGTGTAAGTACCTCAATGTTGTGTATATCATCTGTTTTTCCAAATGTATTGGAATATTTGAATAATTTTGGTTTCCTTTCTGTTTTTTCAAGATGCCACCACAGTGGCCTGTTGGGGAGCCTTGGAGTTATGCAGTACCTCTGGTAAAGTGAAAGAGCCAAACATATACTCCCTTTTCTTTCTTGATTTTTTCCATGTCATATATGCCCTACAAATATTTTAAATCATTTTTAGGTGGGCAGATCACAAGGTCAGGAGATTGAGACCTTCCTGGCTAACACGGTGAAACCCCGTCTCTACTAAAAATATGAACACAAATTTAGCTGGGCATTGTGGTGGGCACCTGTAGTCCCAGCTACTCAGGAGGCTGAGGCCGGAGAATGGTGTGAACCCAGGAGCCACAGCTTACAGTGAGCCAGGATGGCACCACTGCACTCCAGTCTGGGTGACAGAGTGAGATTCTGTCTCAAAAAAAGAAACAACAGGCCGGGCGCGGTGGCTCAAGCCTGTAATCCCAGCACTTTGGGAGGCCGAGACGGGCGGATCACGAGGTCAGGAGATCGAGACCATCCTGGCGAACACGGTGAAACCCCGTCTCTACTAAAAAATACAAAAAAAAAAAAACTAGCCGGGCGAGGTGGCGGGCGCCTGTAGTCCCAGCTACTCCGGAGGCTGAGGCAGGAGAATGGTGTAAACCCGGGAGGCGGAGCTTGTAGTGAGCTGAGATCCGGCCACTGCACTCCAGCCTGGGCGACAGAGCCAGACTCCATCTCAAAAAAAAAAAAAAAAAAAAGAAACAACAACAACAAAAATCCTTCCTTATATTACTGTATTATGTTTTTTTTGCTTTGTTTTTAACCCAATTATAAACTCTCATGGGAGCAACAGTGCCTTTTTCTCTCTCTGGGTTTTGGGTGCTTCAGCAATGGCTGGTCCACATAATAATCAGTGTTCAGTTACTTGTTGATAGACTATAAAATCCAGGAAAAGTAATATTAATGTGGCTTTAGAATGAGCATGTATCTGCCTGGAATCTGCCTGTGACTTTACCAACCATAAAAAAATTTCTTGAAGAGAAACAGAAATGTTTTGTCATTAGTTACTCTTAAAAAAGAATAGGAATTAAAAAAAGTTGTTACTTCTAATACATCTGAACTGCTTTGCCCCCATGTAGCTAGTTCCAAAAATATTTGAAAGCAGCTGTCCTTCTGTGTCTGCCTAGTTTATTCTTCTCTGAGGTTAGCAATTCACCTAGCTATTCTTTACTTGAGATGATTTCCAGATGCCTCCTAATGTAGGTTACTGAATTCTGGATGTATTGTGGTTCTGGAATGGGTAGATTTCCGATGTGTTTTACTATATCTTTAAATCCCATGAGTTTCTGGCCTCTAATTTCTCTCATCCTGTCTACTTTGATATTTAAAGAAGAATTTGACATACTCTATCACTTACTGGTGATAACTAACATTTATTTTCATCTTAGTTCATTTTACTTATGTCTTAGTTTAAAAGACCTTTTCTTTGATGGAAAATTAGTAACAAAATAGTAGTGAAATAGTTCTTCAGTGTCTCATTTGTTAACATTTTCCATGTACTTGAATAATGTGGGGGTATACCGCTGCTTTTTTTGCCTTCTCTTAATGATGACTAGAAAAAGAGCCCTTGTTGTTGGTAACATTTCGTATGAGCCATTACTGAATCTGGGTGTATTCAAGTATGCTGCTACCTATATGTTTTCATCATTAAGTATTTACTGAAACATAGAAGATATTATACTGTCACTTTTCTAGTTTGGGATTATATACTTGCCTTAGTTTTTCAAAATGAAGTACTGAAAAAGCCATACATCTGTAAGAGAACTTCATATTATTACCCTATAATGTTGTCAAATACAAAACAGTCTAGAAGTATTTTGACAAAGGAATAGCAAATGTATTAATTTAACTTACATTGAAATCTGTCTTAATAGAGCCTTATCACCAGTATAAGAAATAACTTCTGGGTGGGCAGAGGTACACACTATGAATAAGGTAAACTTTGCCTGGTGTAATAGTGACTTCTTATGTCATTTGTTTTCCCACCCCTCCCAAAGGGTAGCAATTGACAGAGAATGTTTCTTTCTTCTTAAAGACAGTCATTCCTTTAGAAATCTTCCTAGTCGTATATAGAAAAATAATATTTAAAGTCGTTCATATTTTTGTTATAGGGGAATGATACTTCTTTCTAATTAAAAGAATATTTTACCGTATTCATTCATTCTTTCTGTGAAATTTATTTTCAGGCATATCCTACTTACCGAAATTCACCATGTCAGGTCATCACTGGATATCAGTTGCCTGTATATAATTACCAGGTAACTGAAGAGGGAGCAAAATTTTTTACTTTCACATACTATGTAGTCCTTTAATTTGTACAGATTGCCTGAATATTTTGTCATTTTAAACTAGTGAAATGTACATAATTTTAAGAAAACACTTAGTATTGCTCTGGAATGAAGAGCTCTGTATTATTTTGAAACAATGGAATGTATTTTGACAGGAATATATGAAGCAGTATCATTTCTGTAGAACATTTTTCGGAGGTTTGGTGTCTGCTTCTGTATTGCAGCATGTAGTTTTTTTTTCATCTTTGCCGTCAAAGAGCTGAAACATCCAAACTGACTTTCATGAATTTTATAGAGTGAAATAAAATTATTTCCCAATTCTTAGATCACAGAATTCCAATTATATTTTAATTTTAGCTTGCTGCTTCATGGTAGTAGTTCTCTGGCTCTCTTTTCATGGATATGACTATATTTGTGACCCATTACCCTATCTATCATACTAAATTCAAAGAACGAGTATCTTTGAGATTTCCACAATGACATCTCCAGAAAATTTCAGTAAAAGGTGAGGTATTATATGTAGAAAAAACAAGAACTTCGGGGATTTGAAACCTAAAATACTTCTTTTGTCTATTGTGTTTCTTTTATTGTGATAGCTGAGGATCCGGCATGATAAGTACCTCAATATGGTGTGTATCATGTGTTTTTGAAAATGTATAGGAATATTTGAATAATTTTGGTTTCCTCCTTGTTTTTTCAAGATGCCACCACAGTGGCCTGTTGGGGAGCCCAGGAGTTACGCAGTACCTCTGGTAAAGTGAATGAGCCAAACATATACTCCCTTTTCTTTCTTGATTTTTTCCACATCATACATGCCCTACATATGTTTTTAAATCTTTTAGATGGGCAGATCACAAGGTCAGGAGATTGAGACCTTCCTGACTAGCACAGTGAAACGCTATCTCTTCTAAAAATACAAATACCAATTTAGCTGAGCATTGTAGGGGACATCTGTAGTCCCAGCTACTTGGGAGGCTGAGGTAGGAGAATCGTGTAAATCCAGAAGGCACAGCTTACAATGAGCCAGGATGGCATGTCTGCACTCCAGTCTGGTTGACAGAGGGTGACTTTGTCTCAAAAAAAAAAAAATTCTTCTTTATATTAATGTGTTATGTTTTGTTTCTTTGTTTTTAACCCAATTATAATCTTCCACGGGAGCGACAGTGCCTTTTTCTCTCTCTGGCTTTTGGGTGCTTAAGCAATGGCTGGTCCACATACTGATCAGCGTTCAGTAACTTTTCGATAGACTATATAATCCAGGAAATGTAGTATTATTGTGGCATTAGAATGAGCATGGTGCCTGGAATCTGCCTCTGACTTTACCAGCCATAAAGTAGAGAAACAGAAATGTTTTGTTGTTAATTACTCTTAAAAAAGAATAGGAACAAAAAAAGAAGTATTACTTCTAATACATCTGTACCGTTTTGCCCCCATGTAGCTAGTTCCAAAAATACTTGAAAGCAGCTGTCCTTATGTGTGTGCCTAGTTTATTCTTCTGTGAGGTTAGCAATTCACCTAGCTATTCTTTTACTTGAGATGATTTCCAGATTCCTCCTCATATAGGTTGCTGAATTCTGGATGTATTGTGGTTCTGGAATGGGTAGATTTCCGATGTGTTTTACTGTATCTATAAATCCCATGAGTTTCTGGCCTCTAATTTCTCTCATCCTGGCCACTTTGATATTTGAAGAAGGATTTGACATACTCTATCACTTACTGGTGGTAAATAACATTTATTTTCTTCTTAGTTTATTTTATTAATGTCTTAGTTTAAAAGACATTTTCTTTGATGGAAAATAAGTAACAAAATATAGTGAAATAGTGTCTCATTTGTTGACATTTTCCATATACTTGAATAATGTAGGGGTATACCTTTGCTTTTGTTGCCTTCTCTGAACGGTGACTAGAAAAAATCCCTACTTGTTGCTAACATTCCATGTGAGCTATTACTGAATCTGGGTGTATTCAAGTATGCTGCTACCTATATGTTTTTAATCATTAAGTATTTATTGAAACATAGAAGACATTATACTGTCTCTTTTCCAATTTTGGATTATATACTGCCCTTAGTTTTTCAAAATGAAGCACAGTAAAAGCCATAACATCTGTAGGAGAACTTCATATTATCCTATAATATTGTCAAATACAAAACAATCTAGAAGTGTTTTGACAAAGAAATAGCAAATGTATTAATATAACGTACATTGAAATCTGTCTTAATAGAGCCTTATCACCAGTATAAGAAATAACTTCTGGGTAGGCAGTATGTATAAGGTAAACTTTGCTGGGTGTAATAGTGACTTCTTATGTCATTTGTTCTCTCTCCCCTCCCAAATGGCAGCAATTGACAGAGAATGTTTCTTCTTAAAGACAGTCATTCATTTAGAAGTCTTCATTGTTATATATAGAAAAATAATGAATATTTTAAAGTTGTTCATATTTTTGTTATATTGGGAATGATATTTCTTTCTAATTAAATGAGTGTTTTACCATATTCATTCATTCTTTCTGTGAAATTTAGTTTCAGTCATATCCTACTTACCGAAATTCACCATGTCAGGTCATCACTGGATATCAGTTGCCTGTATGTAATTATCAGGTAACTGAAGAGGGAGCAAAATGTTTTACTTTCCGATACTATGTAGGCCTTTAACTTGTTTATACGAATTGCCTGAGTATTTTGTCAGTTTAAAGTAATGAAATGTACGTAAAATTTAAGAAAACACTTAGAATTAGTCTAGAATGAAGACCTCTGTATGATTTTGGAGCAATAGAATAAATTTTGACTGGAATGTATGAGGCAATATCATTTCTGTAGTACAGTTTTCGGAGACTTGGTGCCGCTGCTGTATTGCAGCATGTATTTTTTTTTTCTTCTTGCCGTCAAAGAGCTGAAACATCCAGACTGACTTCCATAAATTTTGTAGATCTACAGAGTGAAATAAAATTATTACCCAATTCTTAGATCACAGAATTCCAACTATATTTTTATTTTAGCTTGCTGCTTTATGATAATAGTTCTCTGGCTCTCTTTTCATGGATATGACTATATTTGTGACCCATTACCCTATCTATCGTAATAAATTCAAAGAACTAGTATCTTTGAGATTTCCACCTCCAGAAAATTTGGGTAAAAGATGACATATTATATGTAGAAATAACAACAAGAATTTCGGGGATTTGAAACTTAAAGCACTTCTTTTGTCTATTGTGTTTCTTTTATTATAATAACAAAGGAGCCAGCATAAGTACCTCAATGTTGTGTGTATCATTTGTTTTTCCAAATGTATTGGAATATTTGAATAATTTTGGTTTCCTTTCTTTATTTTCAAGATGCCACCACAGTGGCTTGTTGGGGAGCCCAGGAGTTATGCAGTACCTCTGGTAAAGTGAATGAGCCAGACATACACTCCCTGTTCTTCCTTGATTTTTTCCATGTCCTGTATGCCTTACAAATATTTTTAAATCATACTTTAGGTGGGCAGATCGCAAGGTCAGTAGATCGAGACCTTCCTGGCTAACACGGTGAAACCCTGTCTCTACTAAAAATATGAACACAAATTTAGCTGGGCATTGTGGTGGGCACCTGTAGTCCCAGCTACTTGGGAGGCTGAGGACAGAGAATGGTTTGGACCCAGGGGGCATAGCTTACAGTGAGCCAAGATGGCACCACTGCACTCCAGTCTGGGTGACATAGTGAGACTCTGTCTCAAGAAACAAGAAGAACAAAATCTTTCATTATATTACTGTATTATGTTTTGTTACTTTGTTTTTAACCCAATTATAAACTCCCATGGGATCAATAGTGCCTTTTTGTCTCTCTGGGTTTTGGGTGCTTCAGCAATGGCTGGTCCACATAATGATCAGTGTTCAGTTACTTGTTGATAGACTATGTAATCCAGGAAAGGTAGTATTAATGTGGCTTTAGAATGAGCATGTATCTGCCTGGAATCTGCCTCTGACTCTACCAGCCGTAAAAGAAATTTCTTGAAGAGAAACAGAAATGTTTTGTCATTAGTTACTCTTAATAAAGAATAGGAACAAAAAAAAAAGTTACTACTTCTAATACATCTGAACTGCTTTTCCCCCATGTAGGTAGTTCCAAAAATATTTGAAAGCAGCTGTCCTTATGTGTGTGCCTAGTTTATTCTTCTCTGAGGTCAGCAATTCACCTAGCTATTCTTTACTTGAGATGATTTCCAGATGCCTCCTAATGTAGGTTACTGAATTCTGGATATATTGTGGATCAGGAATGGGTGGATTTCTGATGTGTTTTACTATATCTATAAATCTTATGAGTTTCTGGCATCTAATTTCACTCATCCTGGCACTTTGATATTTAAAGAATGATTTGACATACTCTATCACTTACTGGTGATAAATAACATTTATTTTCATCTTAGTTCATTTTACTTATTGTCTTTGTTTAAAAGACATTTGCTTTGATGAAAAATAAGTAACAAAATAGTAATGAAATAGTTCCTCAGTGTCTCACTTGTCGACATTTTTCATTTACTTGAATAATGTAGGGGTATACCTCTGCTTTATTCGCCTTCTGTGAACAATGACTAGAAAAAAAGCCCTACTTGTTGCTCACATTATGTATGAGCCATTAATGAATCTGGGTGTATTCATGTATGCTGCTACCTATATGTTGTCAATCATTAGTATTTATTGAAACATAGAAGACATTATCCTGTCACTTTCCAGTTTTGGATTATATACTGCGCTTAGTTTTTCAAAATGAAGTCCAGAAAAAGCCATAACATCTGTAGGAGAACTTCATATTACCCTATAATATTGTCAAATACAAAACAGTCTAGAAGTATTTTGAGAAAGAAATAGCAAATATATTAATTTAACTTATACTGAAATCTGTGTTAATAGAGCCTTTTCAGCAGTATAAGAAATAACTTCTGAGTGGGCAGTATGTATAAGTTAAACTTTGCCTGGTGTAATAGTCACCTCTTATGTCATTTGTTCTCCCTCCCCTCTGAAAGGGTAGCAATTGACAGGGAATATTTCTTTTCTTCTTAAAGACAGTAATTCATTTAGAACACTTCATTGTTGTATGTAGAAAAATAATTAATATTTTAAAGTTGTTCATATTTTTGTTATATTGGGAATGATATTTCTTTCTAATTAAAAGAATGTTTTACCATATTCGTTCATTCATTCTGTGAAATTTATTTTCAGGCATATCCTATTTACCGAAATTCACTGTGTCAGGTCATCACTGGATATCAGTTGCCTGTATATAATTATCAGGTAACTGAAGAGGGAGCGAAAGGTTTTACTTTGTGATACTATGTAGGCCTTTAAATTGTTTATACGAATTGCCTGAATATTTTGTCAGTTTAAAGTAGTGAATGTACGTAAAATTTAAGAAAACACTTAGAATTGGTCTAGAATGAAGACCTCTGTATGATTTTGAAGCAATGGAATAAATTTTGACTGGAATATACGAAGCAATATCATTTCTACAGAGCAGTTTTTGGAGATTTGGTGTCCGCTTCTCTATGGCATTATGTACTTTTTTATTTTATCATTGCCATCAAAGAGCTGTAACATCCAGACTGACTTCCCATGAATTTTGTAGAGATACAGAGTGAAATAAAAGTATTACCCCATTCTTAGATCACAGAATTCCAATTATATTTTTATTTTAGCTTGCTGTTTCATGATAGTAGTTCTGTGGGTCTCTTTCCATAGATATACCTATATCTATGATCCATTACCATATCTACCTTACTAAATTCAAGGAACTAGTATCTTTGAGATTTCCACCTCCAGAAAATTTGGCTAAAAGGTGACTTATCGTGTGTAGAAATAATAACAAGAACTTCGGGGATTCGAAACCTAAAGTACTTCTTTTGTCTATTTTGTTTCTTTTATTATAATAACAAAGGAGCCAGCATAAGTACCTCAATATTGTATATATCATCTGTTTTTCCAAATGTATTGGAATATTTGAATAATTTTGGTTTCCTTTCTTTATTTTCAAGATGCCACCACAGTGGCTTGTTGGGGAGCCCAGGAGTTATGCAGTACCTCTGGTAAAGTGAAAGAGCCAAACATTTACTCCCTGTTCTTTCTTGATTTTTTCCATGTCATATATGCCTACAGATATTTTTAAATCATTCTTTAGGTGGGCAGATCACAAGGTCAGGAGATCAAGACCTTCCTGGCTAACACGGTGAAACCCCGTCTCTACTAAAAATACGAACACAAATTTAGCTGGGCATTGTGGTGGGCACCTGTAGTCCCAGCTACTCGGGAGGCTGAGACCAGAGAATGGTGTGAACCCAGGAGGCATAGCTTATAGGGAGCCAAGATGGCACCACTGCACTCCAGTCTGGGTTGCAGAGTGAGACTCTTCTCAAAAAAAGAAAAAAAAAATTCTTCATTATTTTTTGTGTTATGCTTTGTTACTTTTGTTTTTAACCCAGTTATAAACTCCCAGGGAACAACAGTGCCTTTTTGCCTCTCTGGCTTTTGAGTGCTTCAGCAATGGCTGGTCCACATAATGATCAGTGTTCAGTTACTTGTTGATAGACTATGTAATACAGGAAAGGTAATATTAATGTGGCTTTAGAATGAGCATGTATCTGCCTGGAATCTGCCTCTGACTTTACCAGCTGTAAAAAAAAAATTTCTTGGAGAAACAGAAATGTTTTGTTGTTAATTACTCTTAAATAAGAATAGGAACAATAAAAAGAGTATTAGTTCTAAAACATCTGTACTGCTTTGCACCCATGTAGCTAGTTCCAAAAATACTTGAAAGCAGCTGTCCTTATTTGTCTGCTTAGTCTATTCTTCTCTGAGTTTACAGTTCACCTAGCTATTCTTTACTTGAGATGATTTCCAGATGCCTCCTCATATCGGTTACTGAATTCTGGATATATTGTGGTTCTGGATTGGGTAGATTTCTGATGTGTTTTACTGTATCTATAAATCCCATGAGTTTCTGGCATTTAATTTCTCTCATCCTGGCTACTTTGAAATTTAAAGAAGGGTTTGACATACTCTCTCACTTACTGGAGGTAAATAACGTTTAGTTTCTTCTCAGTTCATTTTATTCATGTCTTAGTTTAAAAGACATTTTCTTTGATGGAAAATAAGTAACAAAATAGTAGTGAAATAGTTCTTCAGTGTCTCATTTGTTGACATTTTCCGTGTACTTGAATAATGTAGGGGTATACCTCTGCTTTTGTTGCCTTCTCTGAATGATGGCTAGAAAAAAAGCCCTACTTGTTGCCCACATTCCGTGTGAGCCATTAATGAATCTAGGTGTATTCAAGTATGCTGCTACCTATATGTTTTCAATCATTAAGTATTTATTGAAGCATGAAGGACATTATACTGTCTCTTTTCAGTTTTGGATTATATACTGCCCTTAGTTTTTCCAAGTGAAATACAGAAAAAGCCATAATGTCTGTAGGAGAACTTCATATTGTCCTATAATATTGTCAAATACAAAACAGTCTAGAAGTATTTTGACAAAGAAGTAGCAAATGTATTAATTTAAGTTACATTTAAATTGTCTTAATAGAGCCTTATCACCAGTGTAAGAAATAACTTCTGGGTGGGCAAAGGTGGTACACTGTATGAATAAGGTAAACTTTACCTGGTGTAGTAGTCACTTCTTACGTCAATTGTTCTCCCTCCCCTCAGAAAGGGTAGCAATTGACAGAGAATGTTTCTTTCTTCTTAAAGACAGTCATTCATTTAGAATTCTTCATAGTTGCGTGTAGAAAAATAATTAATATTTTTTAATTGTTCATATTTTTGTTATAGGGGAATGATACTTCTTTCTAATTAAAAGAATGTTTTACCATATTCATTCATTCTTTCTGTGAAATTTATTTTCAGGCATATCCCATTTACCGAAATTCACCATGTCAGGTCATCACTGGATATCACTTTCCTGTATATTATTATCCGGTAATTGAAGAGAGACTAAAATCTTTTACTTTCAGATTCTATGTAGGCCTTTAAATTGTTTATACAAATTGCCTGAATATTTTGTCATTTTAAACTAGTGAAATGTACATAAATTTAAGAAAATGCTTAGAATTGGTCTTAAATGAAGACTTCTGTATTATTTTGAAGCAATGCAATGAATTTTGACATAAATATACAAAGCAATATAATTCTGTAGAACAGTTTTCGGGGATTTGGTGTCCACTTCTGTACTGCGGCATTTATTTTTTTTTTCATCTTTGCCATCAGAGAGCTGAAACATCCAGAGTGACTTCCATGAATTTTGTAGAGATATAGAGTGAAATAAAATTATTACCCAATTCTTAGATCACAGAATTCCAATTATATTTTAACTTTAGCTTGCTGCTTCATGATAGTATTTCTCTGGGTCTCTTTTCATAGATATGACTATATCTATGACCCATTACCATATCTATTGTAATAAATTGAAAGAACTAGTGTCTTTGAGATTTACATGATGCCATGTCCAGAAAATTTAGGTAAAATGTGAGGTATTATATGTAGAAATAACAACAAGAACTTCGGGGATTCGAAACCTAAAGTACTTTTTTTTCTATTGTGTTCCTTTTATTATGATAACAAATGATCTGGCATGATAAGTATCTCAATATTGTGTATCTCATGTGTTTTTGAAAATGTATAGGAATATTTGTGTAATTTTGGTTTCTTTTCTATTTTTTCAAGATACCACCACAGTGGCCTGTTGGGCAGCCCAGGAGTTATGCAGTACCTCTGGTAAAGTGAATGAGCCAGACATACACTCCCTGTTCTTCTTGATTTTTTTTCCGTGTCGTATATGCCCTACAAATGTTTTTAAATCATTTTTGGGCAGATCACAAGGTCAGGAGATCGAGACCTTCCTGGCTAACACTTGAATCCCCATCTCTATTAAAAATACAAACACCAATTAAGTGCTTGTGGTCATAGGCCCCTGTAGTCCCAGCTACTCCGGAGGCTGAGGTGTGAGAATGGTGTGAACCCGGGAGGCACAGCTTATAGGGACCCAAGATGGCACCACTGCACTCCAGTCTGGTTGCAAGTGAGACTCTGTCTCAAAAAAAAAAAAATCCTTCTTTATATTAATGTGTTATGTTTTGTTACTTTGTTTTTAACCCAATTATAAACTCCCATTAGAGCAACAGTGCCTTTTTCTCTCTCTGGGTTTTGGGTTCTTCAGCAATGGCTGGTCCATATAATGATCAGAGTTCAGTTACTTGTTGATAGACTATATAATCCAAGAAAGGTAATATTAATATGCCTTTAGAATGAGCATGTATCTGCCTGGGATTTGCCTCTAACTTTACCAGCCGTAAAAAAAAATTGTTGTAGTGAAACAGAAATATTTTGTTGTTAATTACTCTTAAATAAGAATAGGAACAACAAAATAAGAGTATTACCTCTAAAACATCTGAACTGCCTTGCCCCCATGTAGCCTGTTCCAAAAATATTTGAAAGCAGGTGTCCTTGTTCGTCTGCCTAGTTTATTCTTTCTGAGGTTACAGTTCATCTGGGTATTCTATACTTGAAATGATTTCCAGATACATCCTCATATAGATTGCTGAATTCTGGATATATACTGGTTCTGGAATGGGTAGATTTCTGATGTGTTTTGCCGTACCTATAAAGCCCATGAGTTTCTGGCATCTAATTTCTCTCATCCTGGCTACTGTGATATTTAAAGAAGGATTTGCCTTCTTTATATAGTTGATGGACTATATTATCCAAGAAAGTATCTATCACTTACTGGTGATAAATAACATTTATTTTCTTCTTAGTTCTTTTTATGTAGGTCTTAGTTTAAAAGACATTTTCTTTGATGGAAAATAAGTAACAAAAGAGTGGTGAAATAGTTCCTCAGTATTCATTTGTTGACATTTTCCATGTACTTGAATAATGTAAGGGTATACCTTTGCTTTTGTTGCCTTCTCTGAACGATGACTAGAAAAAAAGCCCTACTTGTTGCTCACATTCCATGTGAGCCATTACTGATTCTAGGTGTATTGTTGTATGCTGCTACCTGTATGATTTCAATCAATAAGTATTTATTGAAATGCAGAAGACATTGTACTGTCTCTTATCTGTTTTGGATTATATACTGACGTTAGTTTTTCAAAATGAAGTACAGAAAATGCCATAACATCTGTAGGAGAACTTCATATTACCCTATAATATTGTCAAATACAAAACAGTCTAGAAGTATTTTGACAAAGAAATAGCAAATGTATTAATTTAATTTACATTGAAATCTGTCTTAATAGCGCCTTATCACCAGTATAAGAAATAACTTCTGGGTGGGCAGAGGTACACACTATGAATAAGGTAAACTTTGCCTGGTATAGTAGTCACTTCTTTTGTCATTCATTCTCCTTCTCCCAAAGGGTAGCTATTGACCAAGAATGTTTCTTTCTTCTTAACAACAGTCATTCATTTAGAATTCTTCATAGTTGTGTATAGAGAAATAATTAATATTTTAAAGTTGTTCATATTTTTGTTGTATTGGGAATGATATTTCTTTCTGATTAAAAGAATGTTTTACCATATTCATTCATTCTTTCTGTGAAATTTATTTTCAGGCATATCCTACTTACCGAAATTCACCATGTCAGGTCATCACTGGATATCACTTTCCTGTATATTATTATGCGGTAATTGAAGAGAGACTAAAGTCTTTTACTTTCAGATACTATGTAGGCCTTTAAATTGTTTATACAAATTGCCTGAATATTTTGTCATTTTAACTAGTGAAATGTACATAAATTTAAGAAAACACTTAGAATTGGTCTTCAATGAAGACTTCTGTATTATTTTGAAGCAATGCAATAAATTTTGACATAAATACACGAAGCAATATCATTTCTGTAGAACATTTTTGGAGACTTAGTGTCCGCTTCTGTACTGCAGCATGTATTTTTTTTTCATCCTTGCTATCAAAGAGTTGAAACATCCAAGGTGACTTCCATGAATTTTGTAGAGATATAGAGTGAAATAAAATTATTACCCAATTCTTAGATCATAGAATTCCAATTATATATTTATTTTAGCTTGCTGCTTCGTGATAGTAGTTCCCTGGGTCTCTTTTCGTAGATATGACTATATCCATGTCCCATTTCCATATCTATTGTAATAAATTGAAAGAACTAGTATCTCTGAGATTTCCATAATGACATCTCCAGAAAACTTAGGTAAAGGGTGAGGTATTATATGTAGAAATAACAAGAACTTCGGGGATTCGAAACCCTAAAGTACTTCTTTTTTGTATTGTGTTCCTTTTATTATGATAACAAATGATCTGGCATGATAAGTACCTCAATATTGTGTATCTCATGCGTTTTTGAAAATGTATAGGAATGTTTAAATAATTTTGGTTTCCTTTTTGTTTTATCAAGATGCCACCACAGTGGCCTGTTGGGGAGCCCAGGAATTACACTGTACCTCTGGTAAGGTGAATTAGTCAGACATATATTCCCTATTCCTTCTTGGTTTTTTTCCATGTCATATGTGCCCTACCAGTGTTTTTAAATCATTAGTTGGGCAGATCACAAGTTCAGGAGATCGAGACCTTCCTGGCTAACCCTGTGAATCCCCATCTGTACTGAAAATACAAACACCAATTTAGGTGGGAGTGGTGGTGGGGACCTGTAGTCCCAGCTACTCCAGAGGCTGACGTGGGAGAATGGTGTGAACCCAGGAGGCACAGCTTACAGTGAGCCAAGATGGCACTACTGCACTCCAGTCTGGGTGATAGAGTGAGAATCTGTCTTAAAAAAAAAAAAAAAAAAAATCCTTCTTTATATTAATGTGTTATGTTTTGTTACTTTTTTTTTAACCCAATTATAAACTCCCATGGGAGCAACAGTGCCTTTTTCTCTCTCTGAGTTTTGGATGCTTCAGCAATGGCTGGTCCACATAATGATCAGTGTTCAGTTACTTGTTGATGGACTATATAATCCAAGAAAGATAGTATTAATGTGGCTTTAGAATGAGCATGTATCTTCCTGGGATCTCCCTCTGACTTTATGAGCCATAAAAAAAAAATTTGTTGAACTGAAACAGAAATATTTTGTTATTAATTACTCTTATATAAGAATAGGAACAAAAAATAAGAGTATTACCTCTAAAACATCTGAACTGCTTTCCTCCCATGTAGCTAATTCCAAAAATATTTGGAAGCAGCTATCCTTACGCGTCTGCCTAGTTTATTCTTCTCTGAGTTTACAGTTCACCTAGCTATTCTTTACTTGAGATGATTTCCAGATGCCTCCTCATATAGGTTGCTGAATTCTGGATATATTGTGGTTCTGGAATGAGTAGATTTCTGATGTGTTTTACTGTATCTATAAAGCCCATGAGTTTCTGGCATCTAATTTCTCTCATCCTGGCTACTTTGATATTTAAAGAAGGGTTTGACATACTCTATCACTTACTGGCGGTAAATAACGTTTAGTTTCTTCTTAGTTCATTTTATTATGTCTTAGTTTAAAAGACATTTTCTTTGATGGAAAATAAGTAACAAAATAGTAGTGAAATAGTTCTTCAGTGTCTTATGTGTTGACATTTTCCATGTAATGGAATAATGTAGGGGTATACCTCTGCTTTTTTTTGCCTTCTCTGAACGATGACTAGAAAAAAAGCCCTACTTGTTGCTCACATTCTGTGTGAGCCATTAATGAATCTAGGTGTATTCAAGTATGCTGCTACCTATATGTTTTCAATCAGTAAGTATTTATTGAAACATAGAAGACATTATACTGTCTCTTTTCACTTTTGGATTATATACTGCCCTTAGTTTTTCAAAATGAAATACAGAAAATGCCATAACATCTGTAGAAGAACTTCATATTGTCCTATAATATTGTCAAATACAAAACAGTCTAGAAGTATTTTGACAAAGAAGTAGCAAACATATTAATTTAAGTTACATTGAAATTGTCTTAATAGAGCCTTATCACCAGTATAAGAAATAACTTCTGAGTGGGTTGAGGTACACGCTATGAATAAGGTAAACTTTACCTGGTGTAGTAGTCACTTCTGTGTCATTTGTTCTCCCTCTCTCCCAAAGGGTGGCAATTGACAGAGAATGTTTCTTTCTTCTTAACGACATTCATTCATTTAGAATTCTTCATAGTTGTTAATAGAAAAATAATTAATATTTTAAAGTTCATATTTTTGTTATATTGGAAATGATATTTATTTCTAATTAAAAGAATGTTTTACCATATTCATTCTTTCTTTCTGTGAAATTTATTTTCAGGCATATCCTACTTACCGAAATTCATCATGGCAGGTCATCACTGGACATCACTTGCCTGTATATAATTATCAGGTAACTAACTGAAGAGAGTGCAAAATGTTTTAGTTTCAGATACTATGTAGGCCTTCAAGTTGTTTATACAAATTGCGTGAATATTTTGTCATTTTAAACTAGTGAAATGTACTTGAAATTTAAGAAAACACTTTGAATAAGTGTAATGAAGACCTCTGTATTATTTAGAAGTGAGGAAATAATATTTTGACAGGAATATACTTGGCAATAACTTTTCGTAAAACAGTTTTCTGAGATTTGGTGTTCCACTCTTTATTTCAGCATGTATTTTTTCATCTTTTCTGTCAAAGGGCTGAAATATCCAGACTGATTTTCTTCAATTTTTTAGGGAGATACAGTGAAATCAAGTTTATTACCTAATTCTTGTAGCACATAATTCTAATCATATTTTTATTTTAGCTTTTTGCTTCATGATAGTAGTTCTCTGGGTCTCTTTTCAACGATACAAATATATCTGTGACATACAATCATATATGTGGCAATAAATTCAAAGAACTCATATCTTTGAGAGTTCCATAATGTTGTCTCCAGAAAATTTGGAAAAACCACGAGGTTTTATTTATAGAAGTGACAACAAGGATGTCAGGATTAGACATCTAAAGTACTTCTTTTTTCCATTCTGTTTCTTTTCTTATAATAACAAAGGAGCCATCACGATAAGTACTTAAATATTAGGTATCTGATGTGTTTTTGAAAATGTGTAGGAATATTTGAATAACTTTGGTTTCCTTTTTTTTTTTTTTTTTAAGATTCCACTACGTTGGCCTGTTGGGGAGCAAAGGAGTTATGTTGTACCTCTGGTAAAGCAAATTAGTGAAATGTATACTTCCTCTTCTTTTTTGATTTTTTTCCATGTCACATATGCCTATTAATTTTTTTAAATAGTTCTTTATATTAATGTGTTACAATTTTAACCCAACTGTAAACTCCCATGGGAGCAACAGTGCCTTATTCTCTCAGGATTTTGTGTGCTTAAGCAATGGCTTATCCACATAATGATAAGTGTTCAGTTACTTGTTGATAGACTGTATAATCAAAGAAAGGTAGACCTAATGTGCCTTTATCAAAGAAAGGTAGTATTAATTTGGCTTTAGAATAACATGTATCTGATTAGAATCTGCATCTGGATTTACCAACCATAAAAAATTTGATAAAGAAATTTGCAATGTTTTTCTGTTAATTACTCTTAAATAAGGATTAAAAAGTGTATTACCTCTGTAACAACCGCGTTGCTTTTCCCCATATAACTAGTTCCTAAAGTATTTGAAAGCAGCTCTCCTTATGGTCTGCCTACTTTATTCTTCTCTAAGTTTAGCAATTCATCTAGCTATTCTTTATGTGAAATGATTTCCAGATGCTTCCTAATGTAAATTGCTGACTTCTGGATATATTCTGGTTCTGGAATGGGTAGATTTCTGCTATGGTTTAACATATCTATAAATCCCATGATTTTCTGGCATCTAATTTCTCTGATCCCTCTTACTTTGCTATTTAAAGAAGGATTTAACATACTCTTATCACTTATTGGTGATAAATAATGTTTATTTTTTTCTTAGTTCATTTTATTTATGTCCTAGTTTAGAAGACATTTTCTGTGATGGAAAATAAAGTAACACAATAGTAGTGAAATAGTTCTTAGTGTGTCTCACTTGTTGACAGTTCACGTACTTGAAACGTGTAGGGTATACCTCTTCTTCTTTTTCCTTCTCTGAACAATGGCTAGAAAAGAGGCCCTACTTGTTTCTAACATTTACTATGAGCCATTTTTGAATCTGGATGTATTCATGTGTGCTGCTACCTATATGTTTTCAAACAGTAAGTATTTATTGAAACATAGAAGACATTATACTGTCTCTTTTCCAGTATTAGATTGTATACTGCACTTAGTTTTTCGAAATGAAGTACAGAAAAAGCTGTAACATCTCTAGAACTACATATTACCCTATAATATTGTCAAATACAAAACAGTCTAGAAGTATTTTTACAGGCAAATAGCAAATGTATTAATTTAACTTAAACTGAAATCTGTCTTATTGCAGCCTTATCATCAGTGTAAGAAATAATTTCTGAGTAGACATAAGGACACAGTATAAGTAAAGCAAACTTACCCTGGTGAAATACTCAATTCTTTTGTCATTTGACTGTTCCCCCTCCACACCCAAGGGTAGAACTTGACAGAAAATATTTCTTTCTTCATCAGTCAGTCATTTACAATTCTGCATTGTTGTACATAGAAAAATAATTAGAATTTCAAGTTTTTCATATTTTTGTTATGTTGGGATTGATATTTCTTTCTAATTAAAAAAAAAATGATTTACCATGTTAATTCATTCTTTCTGTGTAATTGATTTTCAGGCATATCCTACTTATCCAGATCCACCAGTTCAGGTCATCACTGGACATCAGTTGCCTGTATATAATTATCAGGTAACGTAAGAGGGAGTAAAATGATTTGCTTTCAGATATTATTGAGGCCTTTAACTTGTTTATACAAATTGCCTGAATAGTTGGTCATTTTAAACTAGTGAAGTGTGCATAAAATTTAAGAAACACTTGGCATTAGTCTGGAATGAAGACCTCTGTATTATTTAGAAGTAATGGAGTAATGTTTTGACAGGAATATACTTGGCAATAACTTTTCTGTAGAACTGTTTTCTGAGATTTGGTGTCCCCTTCTTTATATCAGAATGTGGTTTTCATCATTACTGTCAAATAGCTGGATGAAATATCCATACTGACTTTCATGAATTTTTTAGGGAGATAGAGTGAAATGAAATTACCACCCGCTTTTTGGAGCACAGCATTCCAATTATATTTTTATTTTAGTTGGCTGTTTCATGATGGTAGTTCTCTGGATCTCTTTTTATAGATATGACTATCTATGACCCATAATTATATCTATGGTAATTAACAGAAAGAACTAGTATCTTTGAGATTTCCACAGCGCCAACTCCAGAAAATTGGGAAAAATGGGAGGTTTCATGTATGTGAGTTACAAGAACGTCAGGGACTAGAAACACAAAGTATTTAACGTTTTTCGATTCTGTTACTTCTTTTAAAAAAAGGAGATAGCAGAATAAGTACTTCAATATTGTATGTCTCATGTGTTTTGAAAATGTGTAGGAATAATTTAATAGTTTTGGTTTCTTTTTTTTTTAAGATGCCACCACAGTGGCCTGTTGGGGAGCAAAGGGGTTATGTTGTACTTGAAGTTAAGTGAATTAGCCAAACATACACTCCCTGTTCATTCTTGCTTTTTTTCTGTGTCATATATGCCTATAAATATTTTTAAGTGGTTCTTCATATTATTGTTTTATTTTATTTTATTTTTTTACTTTCTTGTTAACCCAATTATAAACTCTAGAGGGAGCAACAGTGCCTTTTTCTCTCAGGTTTTTGTGTAGTTAAGCAATGGCTGGTCCACATGATGATAGACTATATAATCTAAGAAAGGTAGTAGTAATGTGGCTTGAGAATTAATATGTATCCCTCTAGAATCTCCCTCTGGCTTTACCAGCAATAAAAAATTTCTTGAAGAGAAACAGAAATGTTTTGCTGTTAATTACTCTTAAATAAGAGTGGGAATAAACAAGAGTATTACCTCTAAATCACCTGAGCTGCTTTCCCTCCATATAACCAGTTCCTAAAGTGAATAAAAGCAGCTCTCCTTTTGTGTCTGCCTACTTTATTCTTCTCTAAGGTTAGCAAGTCATGTAGATATCCTTTATTTTAAGTGATTTCCAGATGCCTCCTCATATAAATTGCTGACTTCTGGGTATATTCTGCTTCTGGAATGGGTAGACTTCTCATGTGGTTTAGTATATATCTGTAAATCCTATAAGTTTCTGGCATCTAATTTCTCTGATCCTGGTTACATTGATACTTAAAGTAGGATTTGACATACTCTGTCACTTATTGGTGATAAATAACGTTTATATTCTTCTTAGTTCATTTTATATATGTCTTAGTTTAAAAGATATTTTCTTTGATGGAAAATACAGTAACAGAATAGTAGTGAAATAGTTCTTCAGTGTCTCTTATTTGTTGACGTTTTCCATGTACTTGAAACGTGTAGGGTATACCTCTGTTGCTTTTTTGTTCTGTGAACGAAGGCTAGAAAAAAAATCCCTACTTGTTTCTAACATTTACTGTGAGCTATTATTGAATCTGGGTGTATTCATGTATGCTACTACCTACATATTTTCAAACAAGAAGTATTTATTGAAACATACAAGATACTGTACTATGTCTACTCTGGTTATGGATTATATACTGCACTTAGTTTTTTGAAATGAAGTACAGAAAAAGCTATAACATCTGTAAAACTACATATTACCCTATAATGTCTAATATAAAACAGTCTAGAAGTATCTTTACAGGGAAATAGCAAATGTATTTATCTAACTTACATTGAAATCTGTCTTAATGGAGCATTATTGCCAGTGAAAGAAATAACTTCTGGGTGTGAATTAGTACACAGTATAAATAAACTTGGCCTGGTGAAATAGTCACTACTTTGTCATTTGTTCCCCCACCCAAAATGTAGCACTTAACAGAGAATATTTTTCTTCATAAAGTCAGTCATTCCTTTAGAATTCTGCATTATTGTATATAGAAAAACAATATTTTAAAGTTTTTCATGTTGTGATATTGGCAATGATATTTCTAATTTTAAAAAAATGGTTTATCGTATTCATTCTTTCTATAAACTTTATTTTCAGGCATTTCCTACTTATCCAAATTCACCAGTTCAGTCACCACTGGATATCAGTTGCCTGTGTATAATTATCAAGTAATGTAGGAGAGAGTAAAGTGATTTGCTTTCAGATATTGTTGAGGCCTTTAACTTGTTTATACAAATTTCCTGAATAGTTTGTCATTTTAAACTCATGAAATATACCTATAATTTAGGAAAATATTTAGAATTAGTCTAGAATGAAGACCTCTGTATTACTTAGCCGTAATGGAGTATTTTGACAGAAATATACTTGGCAATAACTTTTCTGTAGAACAGTTTTTTGAGATTTGGTGTCCTTCTATATTTCAGCATGTAGTTTTCACCTTTCCTGTCGAATAGCTGAATGAAACATCCAGCCCGACTTTCATGAATTTTTTAGGGATATAGAGTGAATAAAATTATTACCCAATTCTTAGAGCACAGAATTCAAATTATATTTATTTTCATTTTAGCAGGCTGCTAAAATGCTAAAACAATGATAGTTGTTCTCTGGTTCTCTTTTCATAGATATGACTGTATCTGTGACCAATAATCATATCCATTATAATAAATTCAAAAAACTAACATATTTGAGATTTCCACAATGCCAAAATCCAAAAAATTGAGGAAATAGGTTTTATATGTGGAAGTAGCAACAGAAGTGTCAGGGATTAAAACCATAAAGTATTTCTTTTTTCCATTCTGTTTCTTTTATTATAATAATAATAAAGGAGTCAGCATAAGTACCTCAATATTATGTATCTCATGTGTTTTTGAAAATGTGTAGGAATATTTGAATAATTTTGGTTTCCTTTTTTTTGTTTTTAAGATGCCACCACAGTGGCCTGTTGGAGATCAAAGGAGGTAAGTTTGTCCTCTGGTAAAGTGAAGTAGTCTACCGTGTACTTCCTGTTGTTTCTTGATTATTTTCCATAACATATATGCCTATAAATATTTTAAGTGGTTCTTCATATTAATGTTTTGTTGCTTTCTTTTTAACCCAATTATAATCTCCCAGGGACACCACAGTGCCTTTTTCTCTCTCGGGTTTTAGTGTGCTTAAGCAGTGGCTGTCCACATAGTAAGTGTTCAGTTACTTGTTGATAGAGTGAGTAATCTAAGAAAGGTAGTATTAATGTTACTTTAGAATGAGCATCTGCCTAGAATCTGCCTCTGGCTTTACCAGCCGCAAAAAAAAAAAAAAAAAATTGAAGAGAAATGGAAATGTTTTGCTGTTAATTATTCTTAAATAAGAATACAAATAAAAAGGAGTATTACCTCTAAAACACCCAAGCTTCTTTCCCCACTTATAACTAGTTGCAAAAATATTTGAAAGCAGCTGTTCTTACGTTTCTGCCTAGTTTATTGTTCTCTAAGGTTAGCAGTTCATCTAGCTCTTCTTTACTTGCAGTGATTTCCAGATGACTGCTCATGTAAACTGCTGGATAAATTCTGGTTCTGAAATATGTAGATTTCTGATGTGTTTTACTATACATATAAATCCTGTGAATTTTTGGCATCTGATTTCTCTGATCCTGGTAATTTTGATAATTAAAGTAAGGTTTGACTGGTGATAAATAATGTTTATTTTCTTCTTAGTTCATTTTATTTATGTCTTTGTTTAAAAGACATTTTCTTTGATGGAAAATAAAGTAACAAAATAGTAGTGAAATAGTTCTTCAGTGTCTCTCATTTGTTGGCATTTTTCATGTACTTGAAACATGTAGGGTATACCTCCTCTTCTTTTTCCTTCTCTAAACAATGGCTAGGAAAACAGCCCTCCTTGTTTCTGACATTCACAGTGAGCCAATACATGGTGAATCTGGGTGTATTCATGTATGCTGCTACCTATATGTTTTCAAACAATAAGTATTTATTGAAATATGTAAGACGTTGTACTGCCTCTTCTCCAGTTTTGGATTATATACTCCCCTTAGTTTTTCAAAATGAGGTACAAAAAAAACCATAATATCTGTAGGAGAACTACATATTAACCTATAATACTGTCAAACACAAAACTGTCTGGAAGTATATTGACAAATAAATAGCAAATCTACCTTAATGGAACCTTATCACCAGTGTAAGAAATAACTTTTGGGTGGGAATAAGTACACAGTAAGGTAAACTTTGCCTGGTGAAATAGTCGCTACTTTGTAATTTGTCTGTTCCCCCGCGCCACCCAGCGCCACCCAACGGGACTTAGCACTTGACAGAGAATGTTTCTTTTTTCCTAAAGTCATTCATTTAGAATTCTGCATTGTTGTATATAGAAAAGTAAGAAATATTTTCAAGTTTTTCATTTTTTTTATATTGGGAATAATATTTCTTTCTAATTTGAAAAAAATGTTTTACCATATTAATTCATTCTTTCTGTAAACTTACTTTTAGGCGTATCCTACTTATCCAGGTTCACCAGGTCAGATCATCACTGGATATCAGTTGCCTGTATATAATCATCAGGTAATTGAAGAGGGAATAAAATGTTTTACTTTCAGATATTATTGAGGCCTTTAACTTGTTTATACAAATTGCCTGGATAGTCATTTTAATCTAGAGGAATGTACCTAAAATTTAAGAAAATACTTAGAATTGGTCTGTAGTGAAGACCTCTGTATTATTTAGAAGTAATGGAATAACATCTTGACAGGAATATACTTAGCAATGACTTTTCTGTAGAACAGTTTTCTGAGATTTGGTGTCCCCATCTGTATTTCAGCATCTATTTTTTTGTGTGTTTGCTATCAAATAGCTGAAATATCCAAACTGAGTTTCATAATTCTTTTTTAGGGAGATAGAGTGAAATAAAATTATTACCCCATTCTTAGAGCACAGAATTACAGTTTTTTATTATTTTAACTGGCTGCTTGAGGATAATAGTTCTCTGGGCCTCTTTTCATAGATATGACTGTATCTGTGACCCATAATCATGTCTATAGTAATAAATAATAAATTGGAAGAACTAGTATCTTTGAGATTTCCACAATGCCAACTCCAGAAAATTGGGAAAGCGGTGAGGTTTTATATATAGAAGTAACAACAAAAACATGAGGGAATAGAAACAAAGTACTTCTTTTTCCTACTCTTCGCCTCTTTCATTTTAATAACAAAGGAGCCAACATGATAAGTGCTTCAATATTGTATATCTCATGTGTTTTTGAAAACGTGTAGGAATATATGAATAATTTTGTTTTCCTTTTTTTTTTTTAAGATGCCATCACAGTGGCCTGTTGAATAGCAAAAGGGGTTATTGAGTAAAGTGAATTAGTGAAACATACTTCATCTTTCTTGAATTTTTTTTCTATTTCATATATGCCTATAGATATTTTTAAATGGTGCCTTATATTAATGTTTTACATTTTGTTACCTTGTTTTTAACCCAGTTGTAAACTCCCATAGAGCAACAGTGCCTTTTTCTCTCTCAGATTTTTGTGTGCTGAAACAATGGCTGGTCCACATATCTGATAAGTGTTCAGTTACTTGTTGATAGATGGTATAATCCAGGAATAGTAGTGTTAATGTGGTTTTAGAATTGGCATGTATCTGCCTAGAATATGCCTCTGGCTTTACCAGCCATAAAAAATTTGTTGAAGAGAAACAGAAATGTTTTGCTGCTAATTACTCATAAGAATAGTAATGAAACCAAAAGTATTACCTCTAACACACCAGAGCTGCTGTCTTGCATCACAATTGGATATTTGAAGGGTATAATAAGTGCTAAAATTCTCAAACACTCCCTTACTGCATTCGTTTCTTATAGTCCTTCTAGTTCTGATTATGTTGATTTCTGGAAGACATTTTAAAACAAAAGGCTGCCTTAATGTATTTCAACTTTTCATTTAAAACAAGATTTCTGAAGTAATACAATTGAATTTCAACACAGCCTACATTGAAACTTTTGATACCAGCTCACCTTTTTGAAGAATAAATAAGTGGCTTTTAAAAGTTTCATGTATCTGTTTAATTATATTTCATTATTTTAAATATAGGCTTATTCAGCTCTTTATTATCACTGTAGTAAAGTTGATACAGGAGGTGATGTTGTGCCAAATGAATGCTTAATTCATGAAACTACTACACCCTCTGGAAATGGCCCACAAAAGGGAAACATCTAATTTTGTTTTTCTTAAATATATAGTTTATATTTTTTTCTAGCTTTAATAATTTTTTTTGAGAAGCAAACATTTTTGTCCAAATTTAAAGATGTTAGCCATAAATCATGGAGCTTAAATAATAGACTTATTCAGAAGTTAATGTAAAGGTTGCTGAAATTTCGGATACCCCAACTTTTCAATATATACATAAAGTTTCTGATTCAGCAGTCCTTTCCTATATTTCAGTTCCACTAATTTTGAAAAACCATTCTTTAATAAATACGGTATTAATATGATTTTGCAGAATGCTATGGGAGGGCTTCCTCTAGAATTCTGCTCCTCAAAAGAAGAATTAGTATGAATTATGTTTCCCTTTTCTTTTACAACAATTTTCATCTTAAGCAGTGGAAAATATTTATGGCATGCTCTCCATAACGTGTGGCAGAAGTTCCCAACAGGGAAGTCAGTAGTAATTATTCAAATATTGAAAAGACAGGGTTGTTTTTTCATTTTATCATTACTGCAAATTTCTGTAATAACAATACTGTCACTCTTGCATCACGTAAGTTCTGTTAAATAGGTGAGAGTGTGGAAGTAGTTGATGTGCTGGTAATATGTATAATACTGAAGAAGTCCCAATGGAATATAAATTCCTTGATTTGATACCTGATTTAAAAATGCAAATAAATATTAAAACATAATGTTACAGTATAATTGTCAGGTTTTGTCCTGAGTATTTTTTCTTGAAACATTGGAGTTCAATTAGGGATTTAAAAAATTGGGCTTTTTAAACCAGTATTCTATCACTAAAGTTCTAAAGTAATTCTTTGATTTGTCAGAAAACTACACACTGAGTGATGTGTGGTAACAACTGTGAATCTCATTTTTATGAATGTCTTTCTTTTTTTTTTTTTTTGAGATGGAGTCTCACAGTGTTGCCCAGGCTGAAAGTGCAGTGGTGTGATATCAGATCACTGCGACTTCTGTCTCCTGGGTTCAAGCAGTTCTCCCTGCCTCAGCCTCCTGAGTAGATGGTATTACGGATGTCCGCCACCACACCCAGCTAATTTTTAGTAGAGATGGGGTTTAGTAGAGACAGGGTTTTGCCATGTTGGCCAGGCTGGTCTTGAACTCCTGATCTCAAGTGGTCAGTCCGCCTCGACCTCACAAAGTTCTGGGATTACAGGCATGAGCCACTGCTCAGAGCCTCTTTTAGCTTTTTTTTTTTTTTTGCATTTCTTTAGAAATAAACTAATATGTTCATTAAACCATCAAAAAAATAAAAGTGAGTGAAAGAAAGAGTTATCTTTATATTACTGAAAACTTCTATGTTTCAGAAATCTGTGGACCGAAGCATACAAACGGTGGTATCTTGTCTGTTTAATCAAGAGAACAGACTGATAAATTCTGTTGTTACTCAGGATGACTACTTCAAGGTATGAAAGGAGCAGTATGCATAATTTAAAAGCACCTGTTAGCCTTAAACTGTTTTCCTGTGGTGTATGTATTTTGAGATTTCTTAGAGCATTTAATTGAACTGTTGGCATTTGACTGTAACCCAGAGTGGGTTTTACCTGGAGTGCATTTTCTGCTGCCGAACCTTGATACAGTGTAGTGACATTTAGGGAAGAATCTTGCAGCAGAAATTTGTGACTGCAAGGGTTTACTAGAGAAGAGGGTTAATTGACTGCCTTGACCAAATAGTAAAAGAAAATTTTAGATACAGAAAGTAGATCTTGTCCAGGTGCAGCCTGTAATCCCAGCACTTTTGGGGGCTGAGGTGGATGGATTGCTTGAGCTCAGGAGTTCAAGACCACCCTGGGTAACATGGCAAACCCTATCTCTACAAAAAATACAAAAATTAGCCAGTTGTGATGGTACATGCCTGTAGTCCCAACTACTCCAGAGGAGGCTGAGATAGGAGGATCGCTTGAGCCTGGGAAGTTGAGGCTGCATTGAGCCATGATCGTGCCATTGTACTCCAGCCTGGGCAACAGAGTGAGAGACCTTGTCTCAAAAAAAAAAAAAAAAAAAAAAAAAAGATGAAGAAGAAGTAGAACTTAATGCATACATATTTAACTAAAGAAAAGAAATGGTTTACTCAGACGATACACCTGAACAGTGTGAAGGGATAAAGTGAAGCAGTAAAAAGTTGAGTAAAAAGAAGTATAGGTTGATTCAGAGTTGGTGAATTGGAAGAGAATGTGGCTAGTTGAATTCCAGAAAGATCTGATTTCTGATCCCACTTTCTATGTTGAGTAGATAAATCTTATTAAATCTCCAGTTTTTACAACTGTAAAATGAGAAGGTACAGTACTAAAGGTTTCTGGGTACTTGTAGTTCTAAGTCTATGAATATGAAAAGGAACTAACTTGGTCAGTCCAATGGGAAAGAAATATTCTGGTTAATAAAGGGAAGGTGTTTTTTAAATAATAGATTTATTGAAATAATATGAGAAATACAATTTACCTAAAGTGTGCCCTTCACTGTTTTTTCATATATTTGAAGTTGTGCAGCCATGACCACAATCATTTTCAGAATATTTAAATCACCCCAAAAATCACACGCCTACCTTAGCAGTCACCTGCCATTTTCCTGGAACTCGTGTATCCCTAGGCAACCACTAATTTACTTTCTTTCTGTAAGGATTATCCTCTCCTGGACATTCATGTATATGGAATCATATATAATGTGGCCTTTTGTGACTGGATTTTTTCACTCAGCATAATGTTTTCACGGTTCATCAATATTCTAGCATGTATCAGAACTTCACTTTTTTATTTATAGATACTTCCTCATTCTGTTCATTCATCTGTTAAAGACATTTGGATTATTTCCACTTTTTAGCTGTTATAAATAATGCTGTGAACATTCATGTACAAGTTACTGTGTGGATGGATGTTCTTATTTCTCTTGCATATACACTTGGGAATGGAATTGCTAAGTCATGTTTAACCTTTAGTGGAACTGCCAGATTTGTCAAAACTGGCTACACAGTTGACATACAAAAGGAAATGTTTAACCATTACTTTGTGCCTTAAAACAGAACTAGCTTTTTTTTTCCCCCCATCTGTGACTGGATATAGGATGAAGCTCAGCCTTTTTAAAGGGTTATATTATTGATCTCCTGTATAATGTAGAAGAGTAGAGCCATATGGCAGCATTAAGTTCTTAACATCATTGCAACAGGGAGTAAACATATTTAAAGTTGACGTTGGTTCTCTTGTTGCTTCATTCTACAATTTAGAAAAGAAAGAACTGGAATTGTACATCAGCTTACCTTGCCCAAAGTTCTAATGATTACATTGGTGTCTACAGTAGTACTTAAATGATTTTCAAAGCAGAAGATAATCTTTTTTTTTTTTTTTTTTTTTGAGTTGACCTTGTTTGGTCACCTTGGCTGGAGTGCAGTGTCGCAATCACGGCTTACTACAACCTCAATCTCCTTCACTCAAGGGATCCTTCTGCCTCAGCCTCCAAAATAGTTAGGACTATAGACATGCACCACCACACTTGGCTAGTTAATTTTTTTTTTTTTTTTTTTCCTTTTTTTTTTTTTGAGACAGCACCATCTCAGCTCACTGCAAGCTCCGCCTCCTGGGTTCATGCCATTCTCCTGCCGGCACCTTCCCAGTAGCTGGGACTACAGGCACATGACAGCACACCTGGCTAATTTTTTTGTATTTTTATTAGAGACAGGGTTTCACCTTGTTAGCCAGGATGGTCTCGATCTCCTGACCTTGTAATCCTCCTGCCTCGGCCTCCCAAAGTGCTGGGATTACAGGCATGAGCCACCACGCCCAGCCAAAAGATTTTTTTTTTTTATTTAAAAGAGAGAGCATCTTACCGTATTTCCCTGGCTTGTCGTGAACTCCAGGGCTCAAGTGATCCTTCTGCCTCAGCCTCCCAAAATGCTGGAATTACAGGTGTGAGCCACCATGCCCAGTCCAGAAAATATTTTTAAACTTGAGTTCTCACCCGGTGTTAGACAGAAGACTCCCTTTAAAACTTCAGAGTTTTCTGCTTATTTGGGAGAGGAATCAGAAGTTGGCATCCTGCAGTTGTCTGACATCTAGACCTACTTTGATTGACTACATGTTGTTGTATTGAATTAGAATGCCTGAGGTATTTTTGAATGTACTTACAATTTCCGTAACTAATTTCACTCTTCGTTGTCTTAATTCTCTATCCCCTTCACAATCTTGTTTCCTACATGACCTCTGAAAATAAATGTTGGTGACCAGTTTTCTAGATTTTAACCTAAATAGTGTATCACTGTTTTGTCAGATGAGGTAACTTCCAGAAACCACTTTTATTTATATGACAGTGAAACTGAAGTCTTAGAAAAAGGGCACAGTTAGCTTTATAGAAAAGGAAATACTATTATATTATTACTTGTTCGCTCATTCCCATTCCTCTGTGTAAGGCATCTCACTTCTCTCTGCACTGTAGGGAACATAGAATGAAAAGAAAGTTTTGCATGTATTTTAAATTTTTATCTTCATTTCTAAATATGATATACCTTTATAGGTTAATGATATGTCTTAAAATGCCAAAAACGTACATATTTTAACCTAAAAACATGAAATTTCAGATTGGAGAGCTGTTTGCAAGCTGTGGTTCCTATTAGATGCAGTTCAGTTAGTGAAAACAGTATTCTTTACAATTTCATTTTCTACAGCTGTCTTTGGGACATTACTGCAAAATTATTAACTAAGAAGTAAAAAAAAAAAATGACATTGAGTCTAAGTCCTGTTATTCCTGAGTTTACTGGGATTTATTATTGATTTCTTTTTTAACTAAACTGTTTAATAAAATTAGCCATCTTGGTACATTTATTATCCCAGTGTTCAAAAATCCTTCTCAAAAAGAATCATCTTTTTATCTCATTATTTGTAATGTTTAAACCCAAAACAAATGGTTTAAGTTTTGACAATTTTCAGATCCATGGTAGTCATCAGAAATTTTCGGTAAAATAAAATTACTATTTCTATGTTTTCCAGGTTAAAAGAGTGCATCACTTTAGAAGAAGCTGGGCAGTATTTAAATCTGTTTGATCTTCTCAGCTATCCAGTTTCATGGGAAGTTGCTGGTTTTGAATATTAAGCTGAAAGTTTTCCACTATTACAGAAATTCTGAATTTTGGTAAATCACACTGAAACTTCCTGTATAAGTTGTATTATTCAACTCTAGTTTAATCTTACATTGAAACTGTTCTTCATTAGATGTTTGTTTAGAACCTGGTTCTGTGTTGAATATATTGCAGAAAGTAAAAATAATTGAGACTGAAAGTAAATTAAGATTTATCTGCAAGGATTTTTAAAAAGTTGAAATTTGCATTTTAAGTGTTAAAAAGGAAATACTGATTTTCAAAAAAAAAAAGTTTTTAAAACCGAATTTGAAAGACAAGAATTTTGATAGTCTGAATACAAGCATTTCATTTCTGCGAGTACCTGTGAACAGTACAGTATTTACAATATTGAGTTTTGCATTTATGATTTATCTAGAAATTTACCACAAAAGCAAAATTTTTTAAATGGTATTTTTAATTAGTGGCACTCAATATGTAGTTAGCTTTATTGAAGTTTTCTTATCTAAACCCAGTAAAACAGACTCCAAGCAAACAGTCCAATCAGTGAGTCATACATATGTTTATTAAAAATATTTTATCTTTTATCTAGAATCTACATATACGTATCTAATTTGATTGAGATAGTAATTAAGATAACTAAAATTCTGGGCCCAATTTTTTAAAGAATCCAAGACAAACTAAACTTTACTAACAAACTAAACTCTTTCTCAAGGAGTTACCATTCTTTTTTGTAAAAACATTGTTCTTTGAAATGCTAAACTTAATGACTATGTCTAATTGTGCAAAAACTGGTATTAAAGAATGCTGTAACTTCTTTATGTCACTCAAAGGTTAATCAGAGTATGCAAAAGGAATTGTTTTTATAAAAACATTGAAGTATTAGTTATTTGCTATAGATTTTTATTTTTGTTTTTTAACCTGTTATATTTCCTTTTGTAAAGTAAAATATGTCCAGAAGAGTCAAAGTAGGTAGTTTTAATATTTCTAAACCACGAAAGTTGTTTAGTTATATATAACTATAACTGTATATGAAGTTGTTTAGTAAGTATATCTTAAGAACGTGCTAGAATTCTTAACTGAGTAAGTTAACATTGTTTCTAGATTAGCAGGTGTCCTCATTTTACATTGTGACACACAGCTGGAGCCCCAGAGCTCTTTTGCTATACCCACAGTCTTGTTTTCCCCACCTCTTTTACTAGTCTTTTAGGAGGTTTGCTCTTAGAACTGGTGATCTAAAGAATGAAAGTAGCTGTATGAGCAGTTCAAGGGCCAAGCCCTGGAATGGTAGCCATGGGATATAATACCTTTCTAAGGGAAACAATTGTGTCTTCATCATTTTATCTGCCATGGACATGAGTTTAAAGTGGCTTTCTGGCCTTTCAATGGCTTCATCCCTAAAACATGGAGACTCTAAATTAATGTAGTTACTATGGGCCATATTACTAGTGCCCACTGGGGTCTATTTTTTCTCAAAATTTTCATTCTGAATCTGAAGGAAAGAGTCTTTTAACTTTAGAATTCCCAAGAGGGCTTTATTACACCTGAGAAATTGAAAGCACCATTTGTCCATTAAAAAATTATCTGTAGCTTTTTTAGTGCTTTGACATTCTGACATATATCATTCTGTGATTAAGTCTCCAGATTTCTATAAATGATACCTATATTCTAAAGAGCTAGTTGTAATTATTCCAATATGACCTTAAGGAAAAGTTAGGGAATAAATGTTTGCCTTTGTTGGAGTGAAGTATTTAAAAGAGTAAGATAAAAGTGATAAAGTCCTGAACCTTTCAAAATGGAAAATTAATTCTAAACTTAAAAATATGTTTCTGTTACCTATTGCTGATACTGTCTTTGCATAAATGAATAAAAATAAATTTTTTTCTTCAAAAGTGTTTTTTGAAGATTTCTGATGTAATAATCAGAAATGGTGGGGAGTTGGGTGGGAACTGTAACAGGGTTTAGATTTGTGTAACAAGGTTTAGATTCTTAAAATGCAAAAGGGTAAAGTTCAGTTTACTAATCTGGCAGAGTTAGCTTATAAAAGCAAATTTAGGTACAAAGATAAATTTAAGAGGTTCATCAATAGCAGTGTGAAGTAGGAGTGTTGACACATACATCTGACTCTGCTGTCTCATGGCTATTGTCCCCCTCATTTTGGACCCTATGAAACATGCTGTGTTTTTGTACACTTTGGACCTAGTCTCTACATAATTTATTTTGGGGTACCATATTTGCCTAATAAGGCTGAAATGTTTTATATTGCATATACTTCACGTGGATACAATCAAAAAAATCAATACCACCTCTTACAACTCTAGTTTTAGTACTCAGTTCTGTAAGTGAGTCCAGTGGAGAGGAAACTCTCCTCAGACACTCCTGTATTTCATTAGTTCATAAGCTTACTGATTCATAACCATAAATATGACTCCAAAGTGCTGCAAGGTACCAACCAGTGCTTTCTGCATAAACAAAGGTTAAACTGTGAAGTTTAGTGTCCAAGAATTATGAATTTAGGCTAAAAATTCATAATTCTTTTATGTGAATATGTGTATATATGTATACATATGTGTGTCTGTATATGCATGTATCTATGGTTACATATGTAATAACCATTATCCAGAATATTTGATTCTAGCTGATCAAGCTGAATAAGTTTATAGTAATTTCAGACCCCAAAACCAGACTACATATGGGTTAAGATAGTTGCTTTACACCAGTTTTATTATCTCAAGCATGTTTGTATAGTTTAGTATTAAATTATTAACACAAAATCAAGTCTTTGGAATTGAAAAATACAATTCAGCACTTTTTCGTAAAATTCAAGTTACAGCAAAATCAAGCAACTCTAAAAAGGTTGGTCACCTCTGTAAGTGTATTCTACATGTTGGTTTTTTCTTTTTCTAAAATCAGATTACCTTTAATTCAAAATAACTTCAAAATTGATAGTAACTGTCTTGCAAGGAAGTCATTGACTTTTAAAAATAAATACTCCACAGCACTTCCCTCTCATGATAAAGCACCTCTAGCCCCTTGTCACTAAAATTTTCTTGGCCTTAAACATAAACTAATAAAAATGGGTTGCCACATTGCTTAATCACCTTGCCTGCATTCATTACTGTTAATTGAGGGTAATTAGGGAACAGGAATGATAACACAGCATGCCACTCTGCTTTCACAAAGATGGCAATAGAGAAGATGGAGAAACATATGGGAGAGAAAAGGAGCAGTATTTTCCATTGACCAAGTCTTGCAAATGGGGCCAGCTGTTGAGTATGATCATTTGGAATTCCTAGATGAGGATTGTTACTGGATATATTTTGGTAACTGTAATATATCACTTCCCAGCGTTATTTGTAGTATGTCTCTGTATGTAACTGATGGTTGTGAGCAATTCCTCACCACTTATCAAAGACAGAATTTTCCATCTGTAAACAGTACATTTTGTAGTAGAAAACAATAGACATAAGTTCAAACCATAAATGGGTGTTTTTGAATGTTCGTGAAATATTCAATCTGCATAGCAAAGAAATGATAGGTAATTCTACATTGCGTTTAGAGTTAAAAACATCTGTCCAATATGGCTGTAGCTGTGGGCCAGTCCCAAAAAAATGAAAAAAAAATTGTCTCTTGATACAGAAATTGAAACTTAACAGTGTACAATTAAATTCTATGGTAGCTTATATTTTACATTTTAACTGGTCTGAAACAAAATTATCTAGTTAAGTCTGTAGTTCATTTTTCCAAGACAAGGCTTTGTATCTTATGTACACCTTCATTAAGGCCGCATGCCAGGAATATGCATTTTTCCACATGTAAAACTTCCAGATACCAGTTCACTAAGTATTTAACAATAGAACAAATGCTTGCATGACTGGGATATTCAGGTCATACACAGTCTTTATAAATGTGAAGCGATAGTAACATTTTAAGCACTTCGGAAAGTTGGAGGTTTTATAATCCTTAATTAGCTCTTTTTATGGAAAAATGTAGCAAAATTACACTAAGGTTCTAATTATATCTATTGTATTTACCCAAAATAAAATGGATAGAGACACCCTCTCTTCTGGCTCAATCTTAGATGAAACTCTACTGTAGAATAAAGGCAGTTGATACTGATACAACCAGTCCAGCTGTTTAAATGGACATGTTTCCTCTCCCCTTTTACATTTGTTTAAAATTTTTTATGTGACTCTTCCCGCCTCCACAACCTCCATAAGTCTGACTGGGCCAATAAGAATGGAGAGAGGTAATTTAAAAGGCAGAGGACATTTTCTCTTTGTTTTTGGTCTCTCTATGCTGATCCGCTACGTAGTGTTGGAGCAGCATCACTGTGTGAGTAAAATCTGAACAGTGTTTAAGCAGTAAACCTGCTATATGAGAAAAGCTTGACCTTGCATTTTTTTTTTCCTGGACATAACTTGGTTGCTGCTCATTCTAGTTGGTGATGTGTCTTCTTTCTTTGACAAACCCATATGCTCACCATCCAATGTTGTGTCCATGATTATATCAGCACAGTATTTCATAGGGCAGGTTTCCTCGATACCAATTTTACAGGGAAATTAAGCAGCATCAGAACTATCATCAGGGGTGTTTTTCAGAGAGGTCAAATTCTGGGCCCCATTCTCAGATGCTCCTATTTTAATGCTCTGTATGGGCCCTGCATTTTTAACATGTGCCCCAGGTGATTCTGACCACTGTAACACATACTTTGAGAAATATGGCCTCAATTGGGGAGCTCTCATATCATCTCAAGCTACCCCTGAATTTAGGATAGAAACAGCCCTGTCAGGTCCATTATGACTTTCGTAAAGGATTTCATTGGCTTAATTTATCGAATTCATCTTTCCCTGCCTAGCTTGTGCCTGGAAATGCAAGCTGTCCACAAGCAAGAGTGACTCATGAATGGGCTAAACCAGATTGAATAAAAAGGCTGAAAACCAAGACTTGTGGCCAGAAATCAGTGACAGGAGGGAGTGACTACAGAGGCAAAGCTGGATTCCAAGGCCAAGAGCAGGGAAGCCAAGGGTGAGAGACTAGGCTCGAGTGGGAGGGGTGGAGTGGATATCATGGGATTAGACACTCCTTGCCTCCTGGAGTGAAGAACTGTGCCTTTAACCCATTTGACAGATTTTACAAACAGTATTACCAATGGTTTTTAGAAAAGTATGGCCTGTCATTGCTCCTTTTCCTGCTGTGGAATTAACTAATACCTCTTACATCTTTAATCGAGAATGATAACAAATCAGTATCAAAAATATGTTGAGATCAAGTTCCAGAGACAGCCTTAGCATCTGATATCCATATTCTTTTTGTATATATGTGTGTTTTAAAAATTATAAAAGTATTTATATAAAGAATAATACCCAAGTTAACTTGAGAAATAGAACATTTAATTAATTAAAACAAGGTGCCCTCCCTGATCACACCTTCTTCCTCCCCAAGAAGAAGAAACCACTAAATTGAATTTTGGTTTAATCATCTGCTGAATAAAGTGTTTCTTTTCACATGATTTTGAACTTTAAAGGAACATATACTGAAACTTTTTTTTTTTTTTTAAATGAAGTCTCGCTGTGTCACCCAGGCTGAAGTGCAGTGACGTGATCTCAGCTCACTGCGAGCTCCACCTCCCAGGTTCATGCCATTCTCCTGCCTCAGCCTCCCAAGTAGCTGGGACTACAGGCTTATGCCACCATGCCTGAATAATTTTTGTATTTTTAGTAGGGATAGGGTTTCACGAATGTTCGCCAACATGGTCTCAATCTCCTGACCTTGTGATCCACCCTCCTTGGTCTCCCAAAGTGCTGAGATTACAGGCATGAGCCACCACGCCAGGCCAACATTTTTTTTTCTTTTTTTCTTTTTGGCACATTGTTAGACTCATGCGTGCTGACTGGGAGATTGTATTTATTTTCACTGCTTTTTAGTTGAGATTGTATTTATTTTCACTGCTTTTTAGTTGTATCAGTTGAAAATTTTATGGTTTATTATTTCCCTTGCTTGGAGGGACAGTTGGATTTTCTGTTTCATTTTAAAATTTTAAATGTTTAAATTGTATTGATTGGTTGATTGCTGTTACAAACCATGCTACTACAAACATTCTTAAATGCCTCTGATCACTTAGATACTATAATGTCATAAAAAACAGTGAACTTTACATCCTAGCCCCAAATACTTCCTGAGTAAGCTTGGACACGTTTCTCACTGACCCTCTGTTTCCTCCTTTGTAAAACAACAGTACTAATATCTACTGTATAATGTTACTGTGAGATTAAATTAGGCAACACATCAATGCAGTTAGCTTCCTATCCACCAGTCTACCCCCCTGCCTCCCTCTGAAACCCACCTAAATTTTATCTAGCCTTTACATTTCAGTAACTAGAACTTCACAAGTGGTCTGTGTACAGAGCAGCCATAGTTTGGTGAATGACTGTATCCTGAAATGTAGTCTTTTGTGTATGTTCTTTGGTAATAGGAAGTAGCTCATTATGCTAGGCTCTTTGGGATATGTTCTAGAATGATTCCCTTTTTCCAAGAGGACCTTGAATGAGTAGAACACTAATAAATGAGTGAATAATTGTACATAGTCCAGCATTCCCTGAGTATAATTTCTATTTTTCCTTCATGAAATGCTGGAGGTGGCAGGGAGGATTTCATATCCCATTCTTACTACATTAGCCTACTCTGATATTTGCATAGGATTTTAGGGTTTTCAGAGCTACTTCATATTCATGATTTTTTTTTAATTATACTTTTAAGTTCTAGGGTACATGTGCACAACATGCAGGTTTGTTACATGCATATACATGTGCCATGTTGGTGTGCTGCACCCATTAACTTGTCATTTACATTAGGTATATCTCCTAATGATATACTTCTCCACTGCCCCCACCTCAAAATAGGCCCTGGTGTGTGATGTTCCCCTTCCTATGTCCAAGTGATCTCATTTTTTAATTCCCACCTATTAGTGCAGTGTTTGGTTTTTTTGTCATTGCAATAGTTTGCTCAGAATGATGGTTTCCAGCTTCATCCATGTTCCTACAAAAGACATGAACTCATCCTTTTTTATGGCTGCATAGTATTCCATGGTGTATATGTGCCACATTTTCTTAATCCAGTCTGTCACTGATGGACATTTGGGTTGATTCCAAGTCTTTGCTATTGTGAATAGTGCCGCAATAAACATACGTGTGCATGTGTCTTTATAGCAGCATGATTTATAATCCTTTGGGTATATACCCAGTAATGGGATGGCTGGGTCATATGGTACATCTAGTTCTAGATCCTTGAGGAATTGCCACACTTTTTTCCACAATGGTTGAGCTAGTTTCCAGTCCCAACAACAGTGTAAAAGTGCTCTTATTTCTCCACATCCTCTCCGGCACCTATTGTTTCCTGACTTTTTAATGATGGCCACTCTAACTGGTGTGAGATGGTATCTCATTGTGGTTTTGATTTGCATTTCTCTGATGGCCACTGATAATGAACATTTTTTCATGTGTCTGTTGGCTGCATAAATGTCTTCTTTTGAGAAGTGTCTGCTCATATACTTTGCCCACTTTTTGATGAGGTTATTTGTTTTTATCTTGTAAATTTGTTTGAGTTCTGTGTAGATTCTGGATATTACCCGTTTGTCAGATGAGTAGATTGCAAAAATTTTCTCTCATTCTGGAGGTTGCCTGTTCACTCTGATGGTAGTTTCTTTTGCTCTGCAGAAGCTCTTTGTTTTAATTAGATTCCATTTGTCAATTTTGGCTTTTGTTGCCATTGCTTTTGGTGCCATTGTTATGAAGTCCTTGCCCATTCCTATGTCCTAACTGGTATTGCTTAGGTTTTCTTTGAGGGTTTTCATTCATCTTGAATTGTTTTCTGTATAAGGTGTAAGGAAAGGATTCAGTTTCAGCTTCCTACGTATGGCTAGCCAGTTTTCCCTCCACCATTTATTAAATAAAGAAATCTTTCCCTATTTCTTATTTTTGTCAGGTTTGTCAAAGATCAGATGATTGGACATGTGTGGAATTATTTCTGAGGGCTCTGTTCTCTATGTATTGGTACCAGTACCATGCTGTTTTGCTTTCTGTAGCCTTGTAGTATAGTTTGAAGTCAATTAGCGTGATGCCTCCAGGTTTGTTCTTTTGGCTTAGGATTGACTTGGCAATTTGGGCTCTTTTTTGGTTCCATATGAACTTTATTTTTTTTCCAATTCTGTAAAGAAAGTCATTGGTAGCTTGATGGGGGTGGCATTGAATCTGTAAATTACCTTGGGCAGTATGGCCATTTTCACGATATTGATTCTTCCTGTCCATGAGCATGGAATGTTCTTCCATTTGTTTGTGTCCTCTTTTATTTCATTGAGCAGTGGTTTGTAGGTTCTCCTTGAAGAGGTACTTTACATCCCTTGTTAAGATGATTCCTAGGTATTTTATTCTCTTTGAAGCAATTGCGAATGGGAGTTCACTCATGATTTGGCTCTCTCTCTTTGTCTGTTATTGGTGTATAAGAATGCTTGTTATTTTTTGCACATTGATTTTGTATCCTGAGACTTTGCTGAAGTTGCTTATCAGCTTAAGGAGATTTTGGCCTGAGATGATGGAATTTTCTAGATATACAATCATGTCATCTGCAAACAGGGACAGTTTGACTTCCTCTTTTCCTAATTGAATACCCTTTATTTCTTTCTCCTGCCTGATTGCCTGGCCAGAACTTCCAACAGTATGTTGAATAGCAGTGGTGAGAGAGGACATTCCTGTCTTGTGCTACTTTTCAAAGGGAATGCTTCCAGTTTTTGCCCATTCAGTATGATATTGGCTATGGGTTTGTCATATATATGATTTCATTTGGTCTTCATCAGCTCCTTTGAAGGTACTAGGCTTGTCTAGGTTTAGGTGTAATTTTCTTAACTTTATACACCCTGAGATTCAGATAAATGAGAAACAGACTTTACATCTGGGCCATTGCTCTTTATACTATCTCATAGATAGCAGACTCTACAAATCGAAGTACAGAAATTTTTTTACTGATACATAGTAATTATACATATTTATGGGATGCATGTGACAATTTGATACTTCCGTACAATGTGTGGCGATCAAAACAGAGTAATTGGGATATCCATCACCTCAAACATTTATCATTGTTTGTGTGGGGAGCATTCCTAATTTTCTACCTATTTGGAACTGCACAATACATTATTGTTAATTATTGTCACCCTACTGTGCCATAAAACACTAGAACTTACTCCTTCTAACTATATTTTTGTATCCAGTAAACAGCCTCCCTTAATCCCCAGCCCCAGCCCCAACACTCACTCTCCCAACACTCACTCTCCATAGCCTCAGTTAATTACCATTCTACTCTTTACCTCCATGAGATAAATTATTCTGGCTCTCACATATGAGTGAGAATAAAAGCATTTGTCTTTCTGTGCCTGGTTCATTTCATTTAACATAACATCCTTGGTTCCATCCATGTTTTTGCAAATGACAGGATGCCGTCCTTTTTAATAGCTCAGTAGTACTCCATTGTGTAGATGTATCACATTTTCTTTATCCAATCATCTGTTAAAGGATACTTAGGTTGGTTCCAAATCTTGGATATTGTGAATAGTACTGCAATGAACATGAGAGTGCAGAGATCACTCCAATATGCCGTGCTGTTTTGGTTACTGTTGCTTTGCAGTTTGAAATTCACTAGTGTGATGCCTTCAGCTTTATTCTTTTTGCTCAGGATTGCTTTCACTACTTGGGAGTCTTTAGTGGTTTCATAGAATTTTAGGATTTTTTTTTCCTAATTTCTATGAAGATGTCTTTGGCATTTCATGGGGGACTGCAAGAAATCTGTAGATAACTTTTGGCAGAATGGTAATTTTAACAATATTAGTTCTTCCTATCCATGAACATGGGGTGTCTTTCTACTTCTTTGTGTCCTATTTATTTCATAAGTTTTTAAATAATTTTCCTTCTGGAGGTCTTTTACCTCATTAATTAAAATTATTCCTGGATACTTTGTTTTAGTTTTTGTACCTATTATAAATGGGATTGCTTTCTTGATTATTTTTTCCTGCTGGCTTGTTGTTGGTACACAGAAATTCTACTGGTTTTCATATATTAATTGTGTGTACTGCAAATTTACTGCATTCATTTCACTTCTAAAAGTTTTTTGGTGGTGATTTTAGGGTTTTATATACATGTATGATAATGTCGTCTACAAACAGGGTCAATTTGAATTCTTCCTTTCCAATATGGATGCTCTTTACTTTTTTATCTTGCCCAATTGTGACTAGGGCTTTGGGTACTATGCTGAATAAAAGTTGTGAAAGTGGGTATCATTGTCTATTCCAGATCTTAGAGGAAAAGTTTTGAAACTTTCCCTGTTCAGTATAATGTTATATATGGCCTTTATTGTGTTCAGATGTGTTCCTTTTACATCTGACTTATGGAGAGTTTTTATCATGAAACCCTATTGCATTTTATCGAATTTTTTTCTGTATCTATTGAAATGATCAAATAGTTTTTGTTCTTCACTCTGTCAATGTGATGCATTGTATTTAAGTTGGTTTGCTTTGTTGAACCATCCTGTCATTTTGTTAATTATTTTCTGGTTGTTTTGTATAACCTTTGTTGATTTTTTCTGTCTTAATGTTTCTTGTTGCCATTTAGTATTTTCTTATAGTGATGAAGTTGGATTCTTTTTCCTTTCTCCATTGTATATCTGCTCTACCAAGATGAATCCCTTGCATCCCTGGGATAACTCCCACTTGGTCATGGGGAATGATCTTTTTAATGTGCTGTTAGTTTTAGTTTGTTCATATTTGGTTGAGGTTTTTTGTGTTTATGTTCATCAGAGATACTGTTGTTTAGTTTTCTTTCTTTGTTGTGTCCTTGTCTGGATTTGTTATCAGAGTAATGCTGACCTCAAAGAATGAACTTTGTAGAATTCTCACTTCTTCAATTTTCTGAAAGAGTGTGAGAATAATTGCTATTATTTATTTAAACCTGTGGTATAATTCAGCATTGAAGCCCACAGTTCCTCAGTTCTTTGATGGGCGGCTTTTTATTGCAGATTCAGTCTTGTTACTGATAATTGGTCTGTTCAGTTGTCTGTTTCTTATTGGTTCAATCTTTATGTGTTCAGGGATTTATCTGTTTCTTTCTGCTAGGTTTTCCAATTTTTTGGTGTATGGTTGTTCAGAATAATAGCTAATGATCCTTTATCTTTCTGTAGTAGGAGTTATGTCTCCTATTTCATTTCTGATTTTATTTATTTGGACCATTTTCTCTTTTATTCTTGGTTTTTGTAGCTAACCGTTTGCCAATTTTGTTTATCTTTTCACAAAACCAACATTATCTTTTGTTGATCTTTTGTATTTTTGTCATATCTATTTTATTTCTGCTCTGATCTTTATTATTTTTTTTTCTACTAATTTTGGTCCTGGTTTGCTCTTACTTTTCTAGTTCCTTGAGATGCATCGTTAGGTTTTCAATTTTCTTTTCACTTTTCAGATAGAAGTATTTATAAGTTTCCTTCTTAATATGGCTTTTGTTGTATCTCATGGGTTTTCAAATGTTGCTGTTTTCATTTGTTTCCAGATATTTTTGAATTCTTAATTTTTTCATTGATCTACTTTTCATTAAGGAGCGTGTTGTTTAATTTCCACGTATTTGTGTAATTTCAAAAGTTACTCTTGTTACTGATTTCTGGTTTTATTCCACTGTGGTAGGAGAAGATGCTTATGACGATTTCAGTTCATTTAAATTTGTTGAAACTTATTTTGTGGATGAACATGTGGTCTCTTCTCAAGAACGTTCCATGTACTGAATGTACTGATGAAAAGAATGCGTATTCTGCAGGTGTTGGATGAAACGTTCCAGAAATATCTTTTAGGTCTGTGTGGTCTCAGATTCATTTCCTATTTAATGTTTCTTTATTAATTTATGTGTATATATCTGTCCAAGGCAGAGAAAGAGTGTTGAAGTCCCCAACTATTACTATATTGAAGTCTCTCTCTGCCTTTAGATTTAATAACATTTGGTTTCTATGTATCTGGGTGCTCTGATGTTGGGTGAATATATATTCACAATTGTTATATCCTCTGGCTCAATTGGAACCTTTGTCATTACTTAATGACGTTTTTGGTCTCTTTTCACAGTTTTTGACTTTAAGTTTGTTTCATTTGATATGTATAGCTACTCCAACTCACTTTTGGTTTTTGTTCACAAGGAATATCTTTTTCTATTCCTTCACTTCCAGTCTATATAATCACACAAGTATCCTTACAGGTGAAGTCAGTTACTTGTAGGCAGCATACAGTTGGGTCATTTTTGTTTTTTTTCAATCCATTCTGCTAGCCTAAGTCTTTTATGTGAGGAATTTAATCTGTTTAAATTCAAGGTATTATTGATAGGTGAGGACTTACTCCTGTCATTTTGTTAATTATTTTCTGGTTGTATTGTATATCCTTTTTTCATTTATTTCTGTCTTCTTGTTTATCATTGCAGTTTGGTAGTTTTCTATGGTGGTAAGTTTTGATTATTTTTCCTTTCTTTGTATATCTGCTCTACCAGTGATCTTTATACTTGTATGTGTCTTTATAGTAGTGATTATCATCTTTTTACTTCCAGATATAGGACTTCCTTGAGCATTTCTTGTAAGGCCAGTCTAGTAGTGATGAATTTCCTCAGTTTTTGCTTGCCTTAGAAAGACTTGATTTCTGCCTCATTTATGAAAGATTGCTTTGCTGGGAATAGTATTCTTGACTGATTTTTTTTTTAGTACTTTGAATTATATCATCTCATTTTCTCCTGGCCTGTAAGATTTCTGAAGAGAAATCCACTGCGAGTCTAATGGAGACTCCCTTATATGTGACTTATGCTTTTATCTTGCTTTTGTACAGGGAGACATTCATGTGCATCTGAGTTTTAATGTGCCAGTTGAGAAGGGTATAGTGACTGCGTTTCAAGACAGGTGCAGTGGTGTGACCTCATGTAGCTTCTTTGGCTGCATTCAATGTCAGCAGTAGCTGTGGGTACCTCAGTTGTCTAGGCCATAAAAGTTTGTGGTAGTCTTGGTGGCATAGGTTGTTAATATCCTCTGTGTCAAAGGTATTGGGGGGTTTCTTCATTCTCATTTTCCACACATTGGGGAGATTTAGGCTAGAGTATCCCTTTAGGAGACAGATCTGACATGGCCTGTAAGTAGCTATAGCTGGGTTCCAGGTTTAGGTGCTCTGAATGGTGCTAGCATCCTAGGCTGAAGGTCTCATGAACTTTTTGCGGCACTTGGGTCTTGGGGTGTTTATTTGTTCTCTGTGGTGAGGCTGAATGCAAGTTGCCCTAAGAGCCAGGATCTGTGACTCTGAGGTCCTCTCTAGAAGCTTGGGTCCAAGGATTTGGGTTGTAGCTGTGATTCTATCCCTAGTAGTCAGGGAATAGCACTGGACCAGCTCTGGGGAAGAAGTGTTGCTCTGGATGTTTGGGCCTAGGTAGCAGGGTAGTGCTGCAATTCACTAACCCAAGCCAATAGGGATCAATGGCAACGTTGAGCAGGTTGGGGCTGTGGAGGCAGCTCCTCCTCCTCCTCTAGACATTGTGATGGTGGAGTCAGCAGTATTCAGACTCTCTGAGGCCAGGTGTAGCAGTAGCAAGTACCCTGAATAGTGGAGCACAGCTGTCCTTTGGGCCCTGTTAGGCAGAAAATAATAGCACCATGGTGATTTTACTTCCCAGAAAGAGGGGTGTCTCAGAGCTCAAGCTCTAAGTGTCTAGTCCAGCTCTCCAGGTACTTAGGAAAGTAGAGTTGTTTGGCCTGTAAGCCACATTGTCTCATTTCATCCACTGTTTTGTTTCTCTGGGATGCAGGGTACTACAGCAGTTTAGCCATGAGATATACAGCTGCTCAGCTTGGCCAGGGCACTGATTCCCCACTTGGCCCAGACACCATTTTCTGGGATATGGGGCACTGCTAAAACTTAGGCACAGGGAGGCATGACTGCTCAAAGTATCTAAGGTATTGTTTTCTAGGAGGCAGAGTACTGTTTCATATCTGGCCTGAGGGGTCAGGGAAAGAGTAGGTGGATCAGCTCCACTTGGCCCCACTAGGAAGGGTGTAACAGCTGCTTACAGCTCACCTTGGGGATGTTCAGTCACTAGTCTGGGGTTGTTTTGGTGGCAGTTTAGCCTCAGGGATGAAGGGGACCTGTGCCTACTTGCACCCTGTGCAAGCCATAGGTCTAGCTGCAAGATGGTGTAGCACAGTAACCATATGGGCCACAGAGGGGAAAGTAGTGTTAACTGCATCTCTGGAGAGCACACAGCTTTGTGGGCTCTAGACAGTTCCTTCAACTGGGCTTAGATACTGCCTGTGATGACTGCAGGGCACCTCTGCCATAGTGAGGTCTATGCGTGTCCAAGGTGGTATTGGGGGTTGCTGGGGTTCACTTGCTTACCTCCTCACTGTGTGGAGAAATTCCTCTTTGTTCCCAGCTTATCTCAATTTGGGGAGGGAGTGGTGAAGGCCTGACATTTCCTCCGTTCTCTTTGTGGCTATTCTGTTTCTGTGCTTATCAGGTTCCTGCTCTTCTCTGATTTTGTCTGGAACTCTCCTTCAGTTATTCTTATTAAAAAGTAGGGTCTTTTTTAGTCATTCTTGTTTCTGATGGAAACAAGCACTAGGGGCTTCTAGTCAGCCTTGCTCTTAATTAATCAAAGAGATAGAAGTATTTTTACTGAGCTTTATAAAAGCTATAACTAGGACTATAATGTGAAATTTGAGGACAACTTAAAATTTGAGGGAGAAAAAAATTCACTTAGAATAGGTTGAGCTAAAATTTACCATATGTCAGGCTCTCTACAAAATTTTGTTAAGTAACTCACCTCATTTAATCCTTACAACATCCTAGTGAAGTTAGATATTGTTTTTATTTTTTATGTATGAGAACACAAATACTTATAAAATATCTTACCTAATGTCACAGAGCTAATTAGCTACAAAGTCAGGCATCTGACTGCAGAGCCCCCCAGTTTAACTACCACCCTAAATTATTCTGTCACTTAAACTTCAATCCCATCTTACTCCATGCTGTTTTCTTAGAATGCAGTGGTTTACACAGAACAGATGTGATATGTTTAGAATATGGAGAACCTTTTTAAAAAATAATATGTTGAGGTGAAATTAAAATAATAAAATTAACCATTTTAAAGTAGTACTAAGTACATGCATAATGTCATACAAACAGGACCTTTATCTAGTTCTAAAATGTTTTCATCATGCCAAAGTAAAAATACTGTTAAGTAATTTTTCCCCATCCCACTACACCTGAAATCCCTGGAAACAACCAATGTGCTCCCTTAGGTTTTCTGGATATTTCATATAAATGGAATCATACAGTATGTGACCTTTTGTCTGCTTTCACTTAGTATATTTTGTTCACTTAGCATACATTGTAGCATGTATCAAACACTTCATTCCTTTTTATGGTTGAATAATATTCCATTCTATGAATATACCACATTATGTTTATCCATTCTCCCTGCTGGAAATTTGGACTGTTTCCACCTTTGGTTATTATAAATAGTGTTGCTATAAACATGTGTGCATGTATACTTATTTGAGTCCCTATTTTCTTTTTTTTATACTTTTATTTTAGTTTTGGGTGCACATGTGAAGGTATGTTGCATAGATAAGCTCATGTCATGGGGTGTGTGTTGTACAGATTGTTGCATCAGCCTGGAATTAAGCTCAATACCCAACAGTTACCTTTTCTGCTCCTCTCTCTTCTCTCAAGGTCTCCCCAGTGCCTATTGTTTCCTTCTTCGTATTCAAAAGTTCTCATCACTGATGGACATTTGGGTTGATTCCAAGTCTTTGCTATTGTGAATAGTGCCGCAATAAACATACGTGTGCATGTGTCTTTATAGCAGCATGATTTATAATCTTTTGGGTATGTACCCAGTAATGGGATGGCTGGGTCATATGGTACATCTAGTTCTAGATCCTTGAGGAATCGCCATACTGTTTTCCATAATGGTTGAACTACTTTACAATCCCACCATGGAATACTATGCAGCCATAAAAAAGGATGAGTTTGTGTCCTTTGTAGGGACATGGATGCAGCTGGAAACCATCATTCTTAGCAAACTATCACAAGAACAGAAAACCAAACACCGCATGTTCTCACTCATAGGTGGGAACTGAACAATGAGATCACTTGGACTTGGGAAGGGGAACATCACACACCGGGGCCTATCATGGGGAGGGGGGAGGGGGGAGGGATTGCACTGGGAGTTATACCTGATGTAAATGATGAGTTGATGGGTGCTGACGAGTTGATGGGTGCAGCACAGCAACATGGCACAAGTATACATATGTAACAAACCTGCACGTTATGCACATGTACCCTAGAACTTAAAGTATAAAAAAAAAAAAAAAAAAGTTCTCCTCATTTAGCTCCCACTGATAAGTGAGAGAACATGCAGTATTTGGTTTTCTTTTCCTGCACTAGTTTGCTGAGAATAATGGCCTCCAGACAGTTCCATCCACATTCCTGCAAAAGACATCATCTTGTTCTTTTTTTATCGCTACATAGTATTTGATAGTGTATATATACCACATTTGCTTTATCCAATTTGCCATTGATGGACATTTAGATTGATTTCTTGTTTTTGCTGTTGTGAATATTGCTGAAGTGAACATTTGTGTGCATTTTTCTTTATGGTAGAATTATTTATATTTCTTTGGGTATTTACCCAGTAATAGCATTGTTGGGTCAAATGGTGGTTCTGCTTTTAGCTCTTTGAGGAATTGCCATACTGCTTTTCGTAAGGGTTGAACGAATTTACACTCCCACCATTGGAGTATAAGCGTTCCCTTTTCTCCACAATCTCACCAGCATCTATTATTTTTTGTTGAATTCTTATTTTTAATTCTCCTCAGTGTATACACAGAGATGAACTTAAGGGTCATATGGTAATTCTCTGTTTAATCATTTGAGAGATTTCCAAACTCTTTTCCACAGCAGTTTAACCATATTACATTAAAATCAGCAATGTTCAAGTTCTAATTTCTCACCAGCACTTGTTATTTTCCATTTTTAAAAAAGTATACCCATCGTAGAGGCTGTGAAGTGATACTTAATTGTGGCTTTTATTTGCATTTCCCTAATGAATAATATTATTGACCACTTGTAAAACATATTTGTTTGCCATTTGTATATATTCTTTATAGAAATATCTATTCAGTCTTTTGCTCATTTTTAAATTGGGTTGTTAGGTTTGTTATAGTTGTTGAAAGTTGTTTATATATATGCTCTCAATACTGGATCTTTATCAAAAATATGATTCAAAAATATTTTCACCCATTTTGTAGACTGGATTTTTACTTTTTTGGTAATGTCCTTCCTTTGATGCATAAAATTTTAAAATTTTGACAAAATATAATTTATTGATTTTTGCTTTTCATGCTTTTGGTGTCATGTGTAATAATCTGTTGCCAAATCCACTTTCATGAATATTTACAGCTATGTTTTCTTCTAAGGGGTACAGTTTTAGCTTTATATTATATTTAGGTTATTGATTCATCTTGAGTTAACTTTTTATATAGTAGGGTCTCGACTTCCTTCTTTTGCATTTGGATATTCAGTTGTCCCAGCACCATTAAAGACAATTGTTTCCCCCACTAAAAGGTCTTGGTATCTTTTTGTTTGTTGAATAAGTGATTGAAATCACTAACTTAATCCAAAGAATCAGTGAGAACAGAAGTGCTGGGACTCCGCTGCATGTTTTCTTGATATGTCTGTCATCCAAACAGATTCTTCTCATGTTCAAAGAAGGCCCATCCCAGGTGTCCTCCTGTCCACTGGCTGCTTCTCCTATTAGTAACAAACTCTAAAACCTAGGAAGACACCAGATTCTTCTCCCTAGCCCAGACCCACAAAATGATTCTCTATTGTTAGCAAAGATACAAATTGATTAACGTGGGTCTCACTCAGGCCCATTCACAGCCTTGTTGGTTTCACTTTTTCTTCCTTCCCTCCCTCCTTTTAATTGTGACAGCTTCGTTGCAGCATAATTGCTGTATATAAACTGCAGATATTTAGATTGTACAACTTGCTGAGTTTTGACATATGTATACAACTGTGAAACCATCAAACAATGAAGATAATTTCTTGTAATTCATTCACCACCTCACCCTCAACTAATGATGTTTTCTGTCACTATAAATTAGTTCAAGCTTTCTAGAAGTTTATATGAATAGAATCATACAGTATAAACTCTTTGATCTGTGACTTTTTTCATTCAATCTTTAGATTCATCCATATTGTTGCATATATCAGTTTCTACCTTTTTATTGCTGAGTAGTATTTCATAATAAGGATTTTCCACAATTTGTGTTTCCATTCTTCTACTGATGGGCATTTGGGCTATTTCAAGTTTGGGGCTATTGCAAATAAAGTTACTATTAACATTAGTGTATAAGTCTTTGTGTAGATGTATGCTTTTATTTATTTTGGGCAAACACCCAGGAATTGAACATCAAGGTCCTATGTTAGGTGCATTTTAAGTTTTTAAAGAAATTTTCACACCATTTTCTGGAAACACACAAGAATAAATTAACATATTCTTATCTCTTGTCATCTTTGTGCTACTACAATATTTGGAGATTCTTTTAAAAATAAATGTGTGCATCTATGTCACCTATATCTTTGATTGCCTGGAGTAGATTTATTTGTCATTTTTTGCACCTTCGGTTCCTAAAACAGTCCTTTGCATAGGAGGATGATTAATCAGCTTTGGATGAATGAATGTCAGATAATGGCTTATCTGAACATACATGATTTTGAACCAAAATGAATGATAGGACAAAATTGGAGAGGATGAGAGGAATAGAATAGGTAAATAAAATAACACTGTCTTTTAAAATTATGCATGTAATTCATGATGGAAAAAATCCAAAAATAAGTAGCTTAAAGAAGGAAATGAACATCATCCATGATCCTTCATGTCACTCTTTAAAAATTTATTTTGTTATTTTATTTTCTCCTGATATTCTCTTAAATTAAGGCCACTGGTTCTTACCCCTTCCTACACATCAGACAACTCAGAGAGCTCTTTTAAATAGGTCTAATGTCTGGATTCCATTAGAGATTCTAATTTAATTGGTCTGAGGTGGAGTCTCAGTGTCAGTAGTTTTTTTTTGTATCCTTCCTTCCAAGGTAGTGATTTATGTACAACAAAATGCATTTAAGTGTACAGTGCAATGAATTTTGATAAGTATCCTCCCTATAAACACCATTCTAATCAAGTATAGAATATTTCTATCATCCTCAAATACCATACATTTAATCCCAGGCAACCCCTGATCTGGTACTATAGATTAATGGTGATTATTTGATAATTTCATATAAACGGAATCTAACAGTCTGGCTTCTTTCACTCAGCATGTTTATGAGAGTCATCTTATTGTTACATATATCCTTAGTTTATTCTTTTTTACTACTGATTAGTATTTCGTTGTATGGAGGTACCACATTTTGTTTAACCATTTACCTGTTGATGGGTATCTGGGCTGTTTCCATGTATTGACTTATGAATAGAGTTTCCATGTACATTCTTGTAGGTCTTTTGTGTGGAGATATGTTTTCATTTCTCTTGCGTAAATGCATAGAAGTGGAATTGCTGGGTCATACCGTAAGTATCTGTTTAACTTTATAAGAAATTTCCAAATCTTTTTTTTTTCCCCCAAGACAGTGTCACTCTGTCTCCCAGACTGAAGTGCAGTGGCGCGATCTTGGTTCACTGCAAGTTCCGCCTCCTGGGTTTACGCTATTCTCTTGCCTCAGCCTCCTGAGTAGCTGGGACTACAGGCACCCACCACCATGCCTGGCTAATTTTTTGTGTTTTTAGTAGAGATGGGGTTTCACTGTGTTAGCCAGGGTGATCTTGATCTCCTTAGCTCGTGATCCACCCACCTTGGCCTCCCAAAGTACTGGGATTACAGGCGTGAGCCACCACGCCCGGCGTGGGTGTCCTTAGCAGTTTCTAAAAGCTCCCCTAGAAATGTGTCCTTTTCTGTATATAATACGTATAATACATCAGTAAAAAGTGAAGAAAAAATAACTCTCTAAATGATTCTAACGTGTGGTCAAGGTTGAGAACCACTGAGCAAGACTAGACAGACAAGTCCCAAGTTTGTAAATCATGACATATTTTCATTTGCATATTATTTTTTTCCTTACCCATTCATTTATTCAAAAAGAACTATACTAGCTCTTTACTAAGTGTTGGCAATATAGAGATGCTACAACAATATTTCTGCCCTCAAGAAGCCAACAAGTTTGTTTTTTCTCTCAAGAAAATTTCACCTGTGTGACCACAGTCATTTCAGACAGTTTAGTTTTTAATTGATATTTCTCTGTATTTTGCAGCCCTGGCCTTGAGTCGGCCCTGATGAGAGGGAAAAAATAACAGGATCATTCATGGTACTTGAGATGTCGCTTTATTGATTTTGCTCTTTTCCTTTCCTGCTTCCTGTCTCCCGTATTTGCTTTCATGTATAATTCAACTTTGGGGACAGTGTCTTTAAATGAAGTCACCATATGAGCCATACCAATAAAAATAAAACAAAAATAATTTGCTTCTGGTATTTGCACATTGGTGACAGCACTCCATAGAGGCCATGACTAATTTCTAATTTTATTTTTCTCCTTTGTTTCTTTGACATAGGAAATCTTCAATAAACAGCATATTCCAATAAAAATAAGAAAAGCTAGCATAACATTATAAAATCCTCCCCAGAAGCCCATTAAAAAATATAGTAGATGGGTAAAAAATAATATGGCCTATAAACCCAACAAAACTCACATGTAAATTTATGTAGTCAAACTAAAATCTTATTTGCTATGAAATGTACACTTTATAAAAAAGACTTTGAAATGGTACAATAATGTTTACCTCCCCAGAATTGTTAGAAATAAGTATATAATAATATCTGTGCAGAATTTTAAAAAATATTCTAAGATATAAGGACACAAAGACATTCAGAGTTATACAATGGACGTCGGAGAATCAAAAGGAGAGAAGGTGGGTGAGGCATGAGGACTGAAAAACTACGTATTGTGTACGATATACACTACTCAGGTGATGGGTCCACTAAAGTTTCAGACTTCACCACTATACAATTCATCTATGTACCAAAAGCCACTCGAACCCCTTAAGCTATTGAAATAACAAAAACAAAAATAAAATTTGAATACATTCTATTAAAAGGATGTGAGTCTTCTGTCCATTTTTAATTAATAGCAATGTTGCCATGTGTTTTATCATCTGTTGTCGGTTTTATTTTATGCTGATTATTTCCACCAGTCGTAACAATTGGGAAATAGACAAAAAGTTGGTTATATTTATTTCCTAGATAATCAATAACAAATTTCAGAGGAATCTAATGAGACACAGTTACAGGTTCACAGGAGAAGAAAAGCTACAGCAGTGTGGAGCATGGATGGCTAAACTCTTGATATCTGGATGGGGTCAAAAGGACAGATGTGGCCCAGAGTTCAGATCTTTTGGGATGGTCAAAGGATCCTGCCTCGTCCCTGGCTGCTCTCTTCTAAGTTTTTAGCCTCCGCGTTTCTCCATTCCTCCACAGATCCCTGGCCTCTTTGGAGCTGCCTGGACAGGATCTCTCTTGGCCTCTGGCAAACTACTGGCTGGATTGTGGGTGGAAATTCCTGTTACCCTTAGTTGAGTTCACACAAGCTCTAATTTTACTTGAGTCAATTAAACAAAACCAAACTACATAAAGAGATACAAAAGTCCAGAAATAGATGAGGGTTCCATGCTGTGGGCATTCTAATCATGTGAATCAAGAACCTTTACAGAGTTCATGTCTGGACCCAGCCAATCCACTTTTAGGAAGTTATCCTAAAGTAACATACTGGACATGAGTTGAAATATGTATATACAACCTATTCATCAAAAAAATTGGAACAAGGTAAATATGTTCTAATAGAGGAATAATTAAAATAGAGTATTTTCATACCATTTAATACTCAGCTTTGAAGCAGGGCTGGCAAACATTCCTGGAAAAGAGTAGATAGTAAGTATTGTAGATTTGTGGATGGCTTCTGTCAGAAATAATCAGTTCTGCCATAGTAGCGCAGAAACAGCCATAGGTAGTACATAAAAGAATCAGCACGTTCATGTTCCAATAGAACTTTGTTTACAAAAAAAAAAAAAAAAGATGGATTTGGCTTATGAGCCTTAATTTTCAGACCCCTTGTTTAAAGAGAGGATATGGATTTATATTTACTGACACACAGAACTCACTGTAATATAATATTGGGTAAAAATAAAAGATATTAGTATAGCATTTATGATATGATGTCACATGCAAAATGAAGATTTGTTATGTATAAATATCAGTGCAGGAGTGTCTAGAAGGATGTTCAGCAAATATTAATGAAAGTATTATCACTAGATGGAAGAATCTGAGATGATTGTTTTCCTTTTATATATATATATATATTCATTACTAGAAAAAAAATTTTTGTTTAATAATTCATACTCTTTGACAAAGTACTTCCATAGTTGCTGTTGGGGTTGCCACACAGCTGTGAAGCCTGTGCAGTTACACAATTCCAGGAGATGCCATCACATGAACTACTATGTGAAGGGTGCCACCAGAGTTGTGTGACGAGGGAGTCTTCCCACCTTCCATTCTCTGTTCAACTCTGTCCAATTAATTCAACAAGCATTTGTTTGGCATCTACTACACTAGACATTGTTTAAGACAGAAGCATCAGGAAACAAAGCATACAAAAATGTTTGCCCTTGTAGTGCTTGTGTTCTAGTCAAGGAAAAAGACGATAAGGAGAATAAGGAGTGACACATATGGAAGGTTAGGAAGTAGTACCAGAGCAAGGTGGCAAGGGAGATTCAGATGGCTTCAGCAGAGTGGGATTTCCATTTTAAATAGAATGGTCACAGCAGGCCTTACTCAGAAAGTTATAAATAAGCAAAGACTTGAAAGAGGTCAAGTAGGAAATCATACTGATACCTTGGGGAAGAGCATTGCAGACAGTGGGGACAGCCAGTGCAAAGGGTCTGAGGAAAAAGCATGCCTAGCAATCTTGAGGAACAGCAAGGTTGTCTGTGTGGCAGAGGTGGAATGAGGGAGGAACACAGTGGCAGGAGTGAGGACAGATTGGTAATGAGTGGCCAGATCACAAATGCCCTCAGAGATCATAATGAGGACATTGGATTTCACTCAATGAGTTCAGAGCCACTGAAGTATTTTTGAGTAGAGCAGTTGGCTGTATCCCCACTGAAATCTCATCTTGAAGTGTAGCTTCCATAATCCCCATGTGTCGGGAGAGGGACCTGGTGGAAGGTAATTGAATCATGGGGGCAGGTTGTTCCTATGCTATTCTCATGATGGTAAATGAGTTTCATGAGATACGATGGTTTTATAAAGGGCAGTTCCCGTGAACATACTGTCTTGCCTAACACCATGTAAGAAATACCTTTGCTACTCCTTCACCTTCTGCCATGATTGTGAGGCCACCCCAGCCAGGTGGAACTGAGTCCGTTAAACCTCTTTTTCTTTTTCTTTTTCTTAATAAATTACCCAGTCTTTATTAGCATTATGAGAACAGACTAATACAAGTGGCAAGATTTGATTTATGTATTTAAAGAGTCACTCTAGATACTAATTTGAGAACAAACTGTTAGGGTTTTAGAGTAGAGGTAGCCCTTGACAGTGTTTTGCAATTTCGTTTTTTCTTACCTGTCTCCCCCACTGGCCTGTAGATTCCTGAAGGTCAAGCAGCCCAGTTTTTGGTAGAGGGAATAGCCAGTGGGAAGAAGACTATCAGTGCAAATATTTACAACCCTCATTTTACAGAAGAGAACATTGGAACTTAGGGAGGTTTAAGGGATGGCCGAGGGTCAGAACATGGTCAGCACCAGAAGCAAGGCCTTTTAGTTATAAGGTCAAGGTTCCTTGCACACTGGTACAAGAGGCAGCACCTACAAGATAAGGTGGAGGTGAATGAACATAGGTGGCTTGCGTTAGATTCTGCAGACTTTCATTATGGGCCAACCCATATAAATGATAATAGCTGACATCACTTTAAAATAAGATGCAGTGTCTCATGAGCTCTACTACATGCTGCTGCTTAGGAAAGGGAATGTTGAAAAATAGTACTGAGTTTATAAAAATAGCATTTAGAATATAATTCTCATGTGTTTAATACATGAATGCTCAAGAAAGATGTTCACCAAATGTTAGCAATGCTTGTTTCTTGATGGTACGATTTCAGAGAGTTTTAAATAATCTTGTTTATTCTTTTCTGAATTTAGTTCCTTTTTTTTTCTTTTTGCAATGACAATGTGAAAACAAAAGACATAAAATAAAAAAAGTTTTTATGTTAGAAAGATACCATTAAGCTAACATTTACGTGCTCTTTGCAGTTCCACAGCACCTGTAGAACCACAATTTCTTTGTAAATTCTTCCAGGGCAGAGACTGTGTTTTATTCATTCTTGTATGCCCAGCATGGGGAACCAGCTACAAAACAGGTGTTCAGTGGGCTTATGGAACAAATGCAACATGATTTTGTGAACTGTAGCTTATATCATCTTCAGTAGACACCTAGGGGCCTCATGAATGACATGAACACAGTTTCTAGCCAAAGGGAATTTCATTTATTTTTCCAGTTGGAGTTGTCATGGCACCCAGAGGACCAGGGATCCTGGTAATAAAGTTTTAAAAAGCTTAAGTGATACATTTGTAAATTTGTGATACCTGGTCTCAGGTCTTATTTCAGCAATACACAAAAATTGGGCATTTTGAATAGAAGTGTTTTAGTGAATAATCAGTGATGTGGCAACTTATTCTGATAATATTTCAATCTAGCTTTTTGGTTTTAATGGCAGTTGCTATTGCTATTGGGCCATATCATTCCCAGGAAAGCCTTCTTTTAAAATCAGTACAGGTTGAGCATCCCTAATTCAAAAATTCCAAATCCAACAATGCCCCTGAATCTGAGTGTTTGAGTTGCTAACATGATATAGTGAAAGTTTACTTTCAGATGATTCAGTGTACACAGTTTCATACACAAAATTATTTAAAATGTTGTATAAAATTACCTTCAGATTATGTGTCTAAGGTATATATGAAACATAAATGAATTTCATGTTTAGACTTGGGTTTCATTCCCAGATATGCCATTATGTATATGTAAATATTTTTTAAAATGCCAAATCCAAAACACTTCTGGTTTCAAGCATTTTAGAGGAGGGATTTTCAACGTCTACCTAGAGATCAATTTGTTTGATGTGGTCAATTGCCTGTTATTCAAACTTCTCAAAAAGTGCTGGGTTTTCCTCCATACCACCTGTTTAGGTTTTGAATCATTTAGAAAAAAATGAGTGACTGTCTTTGTCATTGATTAAAAATTAATAGCCTTAAATTATTTCCATTCCTATTTTATTACTAAGTATTGCTCAAAACAAGTTTTAATAGTAAGAAGGAAAGTTGTCACCCATTAGTTTAGGCACAATCTTTCAATCTCCTTTACTCAGCATTAGACTCTAAACATTCTCACAATGGTTTTTTAAATACTTGTGTAGCATTTGAACTTGTAGATGACCACACTGTACAAAACCATTGCACAATTAGCATACATTCACATTAGTGCTTTTAAATGATTTTTAATTGAACAAGGAAATTTTACATATTTGGCTCTATTTCTTCTCTAACTACAAACAAAATCTTCACTGACTTTTCCTTCTGTCTTACTCTTAATTGTTAAACTCATCTGACCATTTTTATTTTTATTTAATTGGTGAAGATTGTAATATTCAAGGTGTACAATGTAATTATTTGATATACATATATTAGGCCAGTGCAGTTAGCTTGTACCAACCTAATACATTGTATAATGATTACTACAATCAAATTAATATATACATTATCACATATATACTTAGATTCTCAGAAATTGCTCATTTATGACTGAAAGTTTCTGCCCTTAGGTCAAAATCTACCCATTTCCCCCACCCTCATTCTTTGGCAACTGCCATTGTACTCTATGTTTTGATGACTTCAAGTCTCTCTTAGATTCTGCATATAATATCCTGTTGACCCTTGAATAACATGAAGTTGGAGCACTGACCACTTCACAGTCACAACTCAGCACATAACTTTCTCTTAAGACATGGGGTCTCATTATGTTGCCCAGATTGGCCTTGAATTACTGGGTTTTAGGGATCCTCTTACCTCAGGCTCCTGAGTAGTTGGGACTACAGGTGTGTGCCACTGTGGCCAGCTCTTGCATAAACTTTTGAATCCCTGAAAAATTAACTACTAATAGCCTACTATTGACCAGAAGCCTTACCAATAGCAAACAGTTGATTAACGTGTATTTTATATGTTACATGCATTATATGCTGTATACTTACACTAAAGTAAACTATAGAAAAGACAATGTTTTTAAGAAAATCATAAGGAAAAGAAAATATATTTACTATTTTTTAAGTCAAAGTGGAGAGACCTTCATCCTCCTTGTCTTCCTGTTGGGTAAACTGAAGAAGAGAAGAAAGAGGAGGATTGGTCTTGCTGTCTCAGGTGTGGCAGAAACAGAAGAATATTCACATATAAATGTACCTCTACTGTTCAAATTTACGTTGTTCTTTTAGTTTATGTGTTTGTTTTTATGCCAGTACCATGCTGTTTAGATTAATATAGCCTTGTAACATAGTTTGAAATCAGGAAATGTGATGCCTCCAGCTTTGCTCTTGTTTCTAAAGATTGCTTCTGTTATTCAAGGTTTTTTGTGGTTCCATATGAATTTTATTTTTTATTTATTTATTTTTTTTTACAACATCCTTTCAGCTGTATTTTTTTATTATTATTATACTTTAAGTTCTAGGGTACCTGCACACAATGTGCAGTTTTGTTACATATGTATACATGTGCCATGTTGGTGTGCTGTACCCATTAACTCATCATTTACATTAGGTATATCTCCTAATGATATCCCTCCCCCCATCCCCTCCCCACAATAGGCCCCAGTGTATGATGTTTCCCTTCCTGGGTCCAAGTGATCTCATTGCTCAATTCCCACCTATGAGTGAGAATATGAGGTATTTGGTTTCCTGTTCTTGTGATAGTTTGCAGAGAATGATGGTTTCGAGCTGCATCCATGTCCCTGCAAAGGACACAAACTCATCCTTTTTTATGGCTGCATAGTGTTCCATGGTGTATATGTGCCACATTTTCTTAATCCACTCAGTCACTGATGGACATTTGGCTTGATTCCAAGTCTTTGTTGTTGTGAATAGTGCTGCAATAAACATACGTGTGCATGTGTCTTTATAGCAGCATGATTTATAATCCTTTGGGTATATACCCAGTAATGGGATGGCTGGGTTAAATGGTATTTCTAGTTCTAGATCCTTGAGGAATCGCCACACTGTTTTCCATAATGGTTGAACTAGTTTACAGTCCCAACAACAGTGTAAAAGTGCTCCTATTTCTCCACATCCACTCCAGCACCTGTTGTTTCCTGATTTTTTTAATGATGGCCATTCTAACTGGTGTGAGATGGTATCTCATTATGGTTTTGATTTGCATTTCTCTGATGGCCAGTGATGATGAGCATTTTTTTCATGTGCCTGTTGGCTGTATAAATGTCTTCTTTTGAGAAGTGTCTGTTCATGTCCTTTGCCCACTTTTTGATGGGGTTGTTTGTTTTTGTCTTGTAAATTTGTTTGAGTTCTTTGTAGGTTCTGGATATTAGCCCTCTGTCAGATGAGTAGATTGCAAAAATGTTCTCCCATTCTGTAGATTGCCTGTTCACTCTGATGGTAATTTCTTTTGCTGTGCAGAAGCTCTTTAATTTAATTAGATCCCATTTGTCAATTTTGGCTTTTGTTGCTGTTGCTTTTGGTGTTTTAGACATGAAGTCCTTGCCCATGCCTATGTCCTGAATGGTATTACCTAGGCTTTCTTCTGGGGTTTTTATGATTTTAGGTCTAATAGTTAAGTCTCCAATCCATCTTGAATTAATTTTCATATAAGGAGTAAGGAAAGATCCAGTTTCAGCTTTCTACTTATGGCTAGCCAATTTTCCCAGCACTATTTATTAAACAGGGAATCCTTTCCCCATTTCTTGTTTTGTCAAGAATGGGCAGTATGGCCATTTTCATAATATTGATTCTTCGTATCCATGAGCATCAAAGATCAGATGGCTGTAGATGTGTGGTATTATTTCTGAGGGCTCTGTTCTGTTCCATAGGTCTATATCTTTGTTTTGGTACCAGTACCATGCTGTTTTGGTTACTGTAGCCTTGTAGTATAGTTTGAAGTCAGGTAGCATGATGCCTCCAGCTTTGCTCTTTTGGCTTAGGATTGTCTTGGCAATGCGGCCTCTGTTTTGATTCCACATGAACTTTAAAGCAGTTTTTTCCAATTCTGTGAAGAAAGTCATTGGTAGCTCAATGGGGATGGCATTGAATCTATACATCACTTTGGGCAGTATGGCCATTTTCATAATATTGATTTTTCGTATCCATGAGCATGCTGTATTCTTCCATTTGTTGGTGTTCTCTTTTATTTCACTGAGCAGTGGTTTGTAGTTCTCCTTGAAGAGGTCCTTTACATCCCTTGTAAGTTGGATTCCTAGGTATTTTATTCTCTTTGGAGCTATTGTGAATTTGGAGTTCATTCATGATTTGGCTCTCTGTTTGTCTGTTACTGGCGTACAAGAATGCTTTTGATTTTTGCATGTTGATTTTGTATCCTGAGACTTTGCTGAGGTTGCTTATCAGCTTATGGAGATTTTGGGCTGAGACAATGGGGTTTTCTAAATATACAATAATGTCATCTGCAAACAGGGACAATTTGACTTCTTCTTTTCCTAACCGAATACCCTTTATTTCTTTCTCTTGCCTGATTGCCCTAGCCAGAACTTCCAACACTATGTGGAATAGGAGTGGTTAGAGAGGGCATCCCTGTCTTCTGCCAGTTTTCGAAGGAAATGCTTCCAATTTTTGCCCATTGATTATGATATTGGCAGTGGGTTTGTCATAACTAGTTCTTATTATTTTGAGGTATGTTCCATCAATACTGAATTTATTGATCGTTTTTAGCATGAAGGGCTGTTGAATTTTGTCAAAAGCCTTTTCTGCATCTATGGAGATAATCATGTGGTTTTTGTCTTTGGTTCTGTTTATATGCTGGATTACGTTTACTGATTTGCGTATGTTAAACCAGCCTTACATCCCAGGGATGAAGGCCAGTTGATCATGGTGGATAAGCTTTTTGATGTGCTACTGCATTAGGTTTGCTAGTCTTTTATTGAGGATTATTGCATCGGTGTCCATCAGGGATATTGGTCTAAAATTCTCTTTTTTTGTTGTGTCTCTACCAGGCTTTGGTATCAGGATGACGTTTGCCTCATAAAATGAGTTAGGGAGGATTCCCTCTTTTTCTATTAATTGGAGTAGTTTCAGAAGGAATGGTACCAGCTCTTCCTTTTACCTCTGGTAGAATTTGACTGTAAATCCGTCTGGTTCTGGACTTTTTTTGTTGGTAGGCTATTAATTTTTGCCTCAATTTCAGAGTCTGCTATTGGTCTATTCAGGAATTCAACTTCTTCCTGGTTTAGTCTTGAGAGAGTGTAAGTGTCCAGGAAATTATCGATTTCTTCTAGGTTTTCTAGTTTATTTGCATAGAGGTGTTTATAGTATTCTCTGATGATAGTTTGTATTTCTGTGGGGTCGGTGGTGATATCCCCTTTATCATTTTTTATTGAGTCTATTTGATTCTTCTCTCTTTTCTTCTTTATTAGTCTTGCTAGTGGTCTATCAATTTTGTTGATCTTTTCAAAAAACCAGCTCCTGGATTCATTGATTTTTGGAGGGTTTTTTGTGTCTCTATCTCCTTCAGTTCTGCTCTGATCTTAGTTATTTCTTGCCTTCTGCTAGCTTTTGAATGTGTTTGCTCTTGCTTCTCTAGTTCCTTTAATTGTCATGTTAGAGTGTCAATTTTAGATCTTTCCAGCTTTCTCTTGTGGTCATTTAGTGCTATAAATTTCCCTCTAAACACTGCTTTAAATGTGTTCCAGAGATTCTGCTATGTTGTATCTTTGTTCTCATTGGTTTCAAAGAACATCTTTATTTCTGCCTTCATTTTGTTATGTACCCAGTAGTCATTCAGGAGCAGGTTGTTCAATTTCCATGTAGTTGAGAAGTTTGGATTGAGTTTCTTAGTCCTGAGTTCTAGTTTGATTGCACTGTGGTCTGAGAGACAGTTTGTTTTAATTTCTGTTCTTGTACATTTGCTGAGGAGTGCTTTACTTCCAACTATGTGGTCAATTTTGGAAAAAAAAATGTGATGTGGTGCTGAGAAGAATGTATATTCTGTTGATTTGGGGTGGAGAGTTCTGTAGATGTCTGTTAGGTCTGCTTGGTGCAGAGTTGACTTCAATTCCTGGATATCCTTGTTAACTTTCTGTCTCATTGATCTGTCTAATGTTGACAGCAGGGTATTAAAGTCTCCTCTTATTATTGTATGGGAGTCTAAGTCTCTTTGTAAGTCTCTAAGGACTTGCTTTATGAATCTGGGTACTCCCGTATCGGGTGCGTATATATTTAGGATAGTTAGCTCTTACTGATGAATTGATCCCTTTACCATTATGTAATGGCCTTCTTTGTCTCTTTTGATCTTTGATGATTTCAAGTCTGTTTTATCAGAGACTAGGATTGCAACCCCTGCTTTTTTTGTTTTCCATTTGCTTAGTAGATCTTCCACCGTCCCTTTATTTTGAGCCTATGTGTGTCTCTGCATGTGAGATGGGTCTCCTGAATACAACAAACTGATGGGGTCTTGACTCTTTCTCCAATTTGCCATTCTGTGTCCTTTGATTGGACCATTTAGTCCATTTACATTTAAAGCTAATATTGTTATGTGTGAATTTGATCCTGTCATTATGATATTAGCTGGTTATTTTGCTCGTTAATTGATACACTTTCTTCCTAGCATGGACTTTACGTTTTGTCATGTTTTTGCAATGGCTGGTATCAGTTGTTCCTTTCCATGTTTAGTGCTTCCTTCAGGATCTCTTTTAGGGCAGGCCTGGTGGTGACAAAATCTCTGAGCATTTGTTTATCTGTAAAGCATTTTATTTCTCCTTCACTTATGAAACTTAGTTTGGCTGGATATGACATTCTGGGTTGAAAATTCTTTTCTTTAAGAATGTTGAATATTGGCCCCCACTCTCTTCTGGCTTGGAGAGTTTCTGCCGAGAGATCTGCTGTTAGTCTGATGCGCTTCCCTTTGTGGGTAACCTGACCTTTCTCTCTAGCTGCCCTTAACATTTTTTCCTTCATTTCAGCTTTGGTGAATCTGACAATTATGTGTCTTGGAGTTGCTCTTCTTGAGGAGTATCTTTGTGGCGTTCTCTGTATTTCCTGAATTTGAATGTTGGCCTGCCTTACTAGGTTGGGGAAGTTCTACTAGACGGTATCCTGCAGAGTGTTTTCCAACTTGGTTCCATTTTCCCCATCACTTTTAGGCACCCCATTCAGATGTAGATTTGGTCTTTTCACATACTCCCGTATTTCTTGGAGGTTTTGTTCGTTTCTTTTTACTCTTTTTTCTCTACATTTCTCTTCTCCCTTCATTTCATTCATTTGATCTTCAATCACTGATAATCTTTCTTCCAGTTGATCGAGTCAGTTACTGAAGCTTGTGCATTTGTCACATAGTTCTCATGTCATGGTTTTCATCTCTATCAGTTATTTTAAGGTCTTCTTCTGCATTGATTATTCTAGTTATCCATTCATCCATTCTTTTTTCAAGGTTTTTAGTTTCTTTGCGCTGGTTACGTAGTCCCTTCTTTTTTTTTTTTTTTTTTTTTTTTTTTTTTTGAGACGGAGTCTCGCTCTGTCGCCCAGGCTGTAGTGCAGTGGCCGGATCTCGGCTCACTGCAAGCTCCGCCTCCCAGGTTCACGCCATTCTCCTGCCTCAGCCTCCCGAGTAGCTGGGACTACAGGCGCCCGCCACCGCGCCCGGCTAGTTTTTTGTATTTTTTAGTAGAGACGGGGTTTCACCGTGTCAGCCAGGATGGTCTCGATCTCCTGACCTCGTGATCCGCCCGCCTCGGCCTCCCAAAGTGCTGGGATTACAGGCTTGAGCCACCGCGCCCGGCCATCCCTTCTTTAGCTCTGAGAAATTTGATCGACTGAAGCCTTCTTCTCTTAACTCATCAGTCATTCTTCATTCAGCTTTGTTCCATTGCTGGTGATGAGCTGCGTTCCTTTAGAGGATGAGATGCGCTCTAATTTTTTGAATTTCCAGCTTTTCTGCATTGCTTTTTTCCCATCTTTGTGGTTTTATCTGCCTTTGGTCTTTGATGATGGTGATGTACTGATGGGGTTTTGGTATGGGTGTCCTTTCTGTTTGTTAGTTTTCCTTCTAACAGTCAGGACCCTCAACTGCAGGTCTGTTGGAGTTTGCTTGAGGTCCACTCCAGACCCTGTTTGCCTGGGTATCAGCAGCGGAGGCTGCAGAAGTTAGAATATTGGTGAACAGCAAGTGTTGCTGTCTGATTCTTGCTCTGGATGCTTCATCTAAGGGTGTACCCAGCCGTGTGACACATCCCACTAGGAGCTGTAGTAGTCTGCACCTTAGTTGAAAGTGCAGAAATCACCCATCTTCTGTGTCACTCACACTAAGAGCTGGAGGCTGGAGCTGTTCCTATTCGACCATCTTGGGCGCCACTCCCATATGAATTTTAGAATCATTTTTTCTCTATCTGTGAAGAATGCAGTCATTAGAATGTTGATAGAGAATGCATTGAACCTATAGATCACCTTGGGTCATATGGACATTTTAATAATATTCATTCTGATATAAGAACATGTGATATCTTTCTTTTTATTTGTGTCATCTTCAATTTATTTTCTCAGTGTTTTATAGTTGTCAATATATTGATATTTAAACTTCTTGATTAAATTTATTCCTAAGTATTTTTATTGTGTTTGTAAGAAGGATTATTTTCTTTCTTTCTTTTTCAGATAGTTTGTTGTTGGTGTATAGAAATGCAATTCCTTTTTTTTGGGTGATTTTGGTATCCTGCAGCTTTGCTGAATTCATTTTTTAGGTCTAACAGTTTTTTGGTGGAGTTTCTATATACAAGGTCATGTCACCTACAGAGACAATTTTACCGCTCGCTTTCTGTTTGGAACACCTTGTATTTCTTTTTCTTTTTCTTGCCTAACTGCTCTAGGTAGCACATCTAGTACTATGCATGATAGAAGTGGTGAGTTTGGACACCCTTGTTCCTGATCATAGAGGAAAAGTTTTCTGTTTTTTACCACTGAGTATGATATTGGCTGTGGGCTTGTCAAATATGGTCTTTATTATGTTGAGGAACATTCCTACTATAACTAATTTGTGGAGAATTTTAACAGCATTTTGAAGTATAAGTGACATAAAATAAACCGCAAATATATCTAGTGTATGGTTTGATAAGCTTTGACATATGTATGTCCCCATGAAGCCAGTCAATATAGTGAACAATATACATCACCCCAAAAGGTACCCTTGTGCCAGTTTGTAATCTCTCCTTGTCTCTCTCTGTGTACCCTCTTCTCAGGCAAACACTAATCTCCTTTCTATGATATAGATTAGTTTTAATTTTCTAGAGGCTAATAAAAATGTAATAATACAGTAAGTACTTGTTTGGGTCTGGCTTATTTTACTCAGCATAATTACTTTAACATTCATTCATATTGTCACATGTATCCATAGACCTTTCTTTTTATTGCTGAATAGTATTCATTATATGAATATACCAAAGTTTCTTTATCTGTTTACCTGTTAAGGTCCTTTGGGTTGTTTCCAATTTGGGACTTTTACAAATAAAGCTGCTATAAACATTTATATATGAGTCTTTTTACGATATGCTTTTAGTTCTCTTCGACAAATAAATACAAGTGCTGGATCATATTGCAGGTATACATTTGACTCTTTAAGAAGTAGCCACATTGTTTTCAATTTTTTGTTTCCAACAGTATATGAGTTCCAATTCCTCCACCTCCTTGACAACATGTGGTGTTGTCAATCTTTTTAAATTTAGCTATTGTTGTAGGCATATAGTGCCTTTCATTTGCATTTTCCTAACGACTAATGATTTTGAACGTGTTTTCATGTGGTTATTTCCCATCTTTGTGGAAGTGTCTGTTCAAATCTTTTGCCCATTGTTTCATTGTTTTTCTACCTGAGTTTTGAGGGTTCTTTATAACTCTGGATGAAGGCTCTTATTAGACAAATATTTTCTCCCAGTCTGGCTTGTTTTCACATTTTCTTAATAGTGCCATCTGAAGAACAGAAGTTTTAAATTTTGATGAAATCCAGTTTATCAGTTTGTTCTTTTATGGATAATGCTTTTGGTGTCATAGTTAAGAAATCTTTGCCCAATGCAAAGTCACAAAGATTTTCTTCTAGAAACGTTATAGTTTTTGGTTTCTAACTAAGGCCTGTGACGCATTTTTCATTTCATTTTTATGTATAGTGTGAAGTATGAATTTTGCCTATGGTAACCAATTATTCTAGCACCATTTGTTGAAAATACTATCCTTTCTCAACTTAATTGTATTTGCACATTTGTATACAGACACACACATACACACACAGAGTCCATATATGTATAGGTCACTTTCTGGGCTCTCTATATTTTTAGTGATATCCCTTATCTATTGTGATGTCAGCACCCACTATTTTGGTTACTGTAGCTTAATAATAAGTCTTGAAGTGAGATACTGTTAATCCATTTAGTTCTTCTTTTCCCAAGTTGTTTCATCTACTATAAGTCTTTTTTATTTCCATATTAATCTTAGAATCATCATGTCAATTTCTAAAAGTGTCTGTTATGGTTTTGATTGGATTTCATTGAATCCATAATTTGGAGATATTGGCATATTAACAATAATGAGTCTTTCAATCCATGGTATATCTCTCCATTTATATAGGTCTTTAATTTCTCTTGGCAATGTATTATGGTTTATAGTGTACAAGTCTTTCATATCTTATGTCAGATTTATCCCTAAGTATTTTATATTTTTATGTTATTCAAAATATTTTTAAAATTTCAACTTCTGATTGTTCTTTTCTAGTCTGTAGAAACACAATTGATTTTTATATTGATATTTTATCGTAAAACATTAGCTAATATCAAATTATTACTTCTAACTATTTTGTGGTATCTATTAGATTTTCTACATAGACGGTCATGTTGACTATATATAAAGACAGTTTCATTTCTTCCATTCTGGATGCATTTTTTTTAAATGTCTGATTATATGTTCCAGAATCTCCAGCACAAGGTTGAACACAACTGGTGAGAGCAGACATCCTTGTCTTAGTCCTGATTACAGAGGAAATGCATTCAGTCTTTCATCATTAAGTATGTTGTTAGCTATAGATTTTTCATAGATGCTGTATTATTCAGGGGTCTCCAGAGGGACAGAACTATTAGGATAGATGTATATATGAAAGAGAGTTTATTAAGGGGTATTGACTCACATGATGACGAGGTGAAGTCCCATGATAGGCCGTCTACAAGCTGACAAGCAAGAAAGCCAGTCTGAGCCCCAAAACCTCAAAAGTAGGGAAGCCAACAGTGCAGCCGTTAGTCTGTGGCTGAAAGCCTGAGAGCCTTTGGCAAACCACTGATGTTAAGTCCGAGATTCCAAAAGCTGAAAAACCCAGAGTCCAATGTTTGAAAGCAAGAAACATCCAGCGTAGGAGAAAGATGAAAACCGGAAGACTCAACAAGTCTAGTTCTTCCATGTTCTTCTGCCTGCTTTATTCTAGCTGTGCTGGCAGCTGATTAGATTGTGCCCACCCAGAATGAGGGCCGGTCTGCCTCTCCCAGTCTACTGACTCAAATGTTAATCTCCTTTGGCAACATCCTCACTGACTATAGGGTCCAGCCCCGTAGGGTCAGTGGGTTTTCTCCCCATGTGTGGAGATGAGAGATTGTAGGAATAAAGACACAAGACAAAGAGTTAACAGAAAAGACAACTGGGCCCCTGGGACCACTACCACCAAGACACGGAGACCGGTAGTGGCCCTAAATGCCTGGCTGCGCTGTTATTTATTGGACACAAGGCAAAATATGAAGGGTAAGGAGTGTGAGTCATCTCCAAAGATTGACAAGGTCACGTGAGTCACGTGTCCACTGGACAGGGGGCCCTTCCCCGCCTGGCAGCTGAGGCAAAGAGAAAGAGAGGAGAGAGAGAGAGACAGCTTATGCCATTATTTCTGCATATCAGAGACTTTTAGTACTTTCACTAATTTGCTACTGTTATGTAAAAGGCAGAGCTAGGTGTACAGGATGGAACATGAAAGCAGAGTAGAAGTGTGATCACTGAAGCACAGCATCAAAGGGAGACGCTTAGGCCTATGGATAATTGTGGGCAGGCCTGACTGATGTCAGACCCTCCACAAGGGATGGAGAAATAGAGTCTTCTCTGAACTACTGTGGGGAAAGGTAGGCTTCCTTTCCCAATCTGCTAAATAGTGGGTGTTTTTCCTTGACACTGATGCTACTGCTAGACCAAGGTCCACTTGGCAATGGGAGTCTTCCCAGATACTGGCATTACCGCTAGACCAAGGAGTCCTCCAGTGGACCTGCCCGGGCATAACAGAAGGCTCACACTCTCATCTTCTGGTCACTTCTCACTGTGTTCCCTCAGCTCCTATCTCTGTATGGCCTGGTTTTTCCTAAGTTATAATTGTAGAACAAGGATTATTATAATATTGGAGTAAAGAGTTATTGCTATAAATGATTAATGATATTCATATATAATCATATCTATTATCAATATATAGTATGACTATTCTTATTTTATATATTTTATTATACAGGAACAGCTCGTGCCCTTGATCTCTTGCCTCAGCACCTGGGTGGCTTGCCAACTCACACTGACACACCAAGGAAAAACACTTTACATCCTTCAATTCAATCAAGTTAACACTCAGTATTAACTATCAGAGATGCCCTTTATCAGTTTGAGGAAATGCTTTTCTAGGCTTCATTTGCTGGAAGTTTTTTGTTTATTTGTTTGTTGTTGTTTTTCTGAATCAGAGTCTCACTCTGTTGCCCAGGCTAGAGTGCAGTGGCTGGATCTCTGCTCACTGCAAGCTCTGTCCCCTGGGTTTACGTCATTCTCCAGTAGCTGGGACTACAGACGCCTGCCACCACACCCAACTAATTTTTTGTATATTTAGTAGAGACGGGATTTCACTGTGTTAGCCAGGATGGTCTCGATCTTCTGACCTCGTGATCCACCCGCCTCGGCCTCCCAAAGTGCTAGGATTACAGGCGTGAGCCACCATGCACAGCCTGAAAGTTTTTATTTAATAATATGTGTTACATTTTTGCCACCTGTTTCTTCTGTGTCTTTTGAGATGATCATATAATTTTTCTCTTTGCTAACATAGAGAATTGTATTATTTTCAGTGTAAAATCATCCTGAATTTCTGGGAAGGAAAATCCCAATTTATCTTGATACTTCATTCTTTTTACATATTTTGAATTCAACTTGCTAAAATTTTCATTTTTTTCTTCTATATTCAGGAAGGATCTTGGCCTATAGTTGTTTTATGTTATATCTTTGTAAAGTTTTTGTATCATGGTAATTCTGCTCTCTTACAAGTATTCTCACCTCATAAATTCTCTGGGATAGTGTCTATAGAATTGGTATTATTTCTTCACTAAATGTTTGGTAGAATTCACTGGCAAAGCTATCTGGGTCTTGAATTTTCTTTATGGGAAGATTTCTAACTACAAATTGAAATTTTAAAAATTTATTTTCATTTATATATTTATGTATTTTCTGAGGTGAAGTCTCTCTCTGTCACCTGGGCTGGAGCCCAGTAGTGCAATCTTGGCTCACTTTAACCTCCATCTCCTGGGTTCAAGCGATACTCCTGCCTCAGTCTCCCTTGTAGCTGGGATTACATGTGTGTGCCAGCATGCCTAGCTAATTTTTTTGAATTTTTAGTAGAGACAGGGTTTTGCCATGTTAGTTAGGCTGGTCTCAAACTCCTGACCTCGTGTGATCTGCTCATTTCAACCTCTCAAAATGTTGGGATTACAGGCGTGAGCCACTGTGCACACTATATTGAATTTTTCTAAAACATATAAGCTATTGAATGTTTATTTGTGACTGAGCTTTGACATTTTATGTGTTTTAGGAAATGTGTTAATTTCATTTCCATTGTGAAATTTATAGGCATAAATTTTTTAAATGATATTCCTTTTTATCTTTTTAATATCTTAGAATCTAGTGATATCCTTTTTCTCATTCCTAATATGAAAATTTTTTCTCTCTTTTTTACTAATCAGTGTATCTCAAGATTTATCCATTTTCTTTTTCTTTTTTTTTCTCTCTGAGATAGAGATTCACTCTTGTTGCCCAAGCTGTAGTGCAATGAAGTTATCTCGGCTCAATGGGGCAACCTCCTCCACCTCTCAGGTTCAGATTATTCTCCTGCCTCAGCATCCTGAGTAGCTGGGATTACAGATGTGTGCTCCCACATCCAGCTAAGTTTTGCATTTTTCAGTAGAGATGGTGTTTCACCATATTGGTCAGGCTTATCTCAAGCTCCTGACCTCAGGTGATCCACCTGCCCCAGCCTTCCAAACTGCTGAGATTACAGGCATGAGTCACTGCGCCCTGCCCTGTTTTATTTTTCTTGTCAAGGTAACAGCTTTGTTTTTGTTGATTTTCTGTATTGTTTTTCTGTCTTATATTTTATTGATTTCTCTTTTGATCTTTATTATCTCCTACTGTTCGCTTCCTTTGAGTTTAATGTTTACTCTTGTTTTTATTATTTATTTCTTGAGATGGATCCTGAGGTCATTGCCATGAGTCATTTCTTTTTTTGTAAAATAGTTATTTAGTGCTTTACAGTTCCATTAGTGGCATCCCAGAGATTCTGATGTGCTGTATTTTCATTTTCATTCAGTTAAGAATATTTTGGAATTTCCCTTTTGATTTCTTCTTTGAACTATGAGTTATTTAGAAGCATGTTATGTAGTTTCCAGATATTTGGGTATTTTTCAGTTATCCCTAACTGATTTCTAATTTGATTTCATTGTGTCAAAGAACATATTTGTATGACTTGAATCTTTTTACATATTCTGGGAATTGTTTTATGGCTCAGAATACAGTTAGTCTTAATAAATGGCCCATGTGTACTTGAAAATAATATGTATTCTTCTGCCATTGGATGGAGTGTTGTGAAAATATCCATTAGGAGTTGTTTGATAGTATTGTTCATATCTGTTATATCCTTGCTGATTTTCTGTCCACTTGTTCAATTAATTATTGAGAAAGGATTATTGACATTCCCAACTACAATTATGGATGTGTTTATTTCTCCTTGCAATCTATCAGTTTTTGCCCTCATGTATTTCGAAACACTTAGGATTGTCACATTTTCATTAATTGACCAATTTGTCATTGTGAAATGACTCAGGAGGTGGCACGTGCCTGTAGTTACAGCTACTCAGGAGGCTGAAGCGGGAGAATCACTGGAACCGTAGATGCGGAGGTTGTTGCAGTGAACTGAGATCACCCACTGCACCCTCCCGGATGACAGAGCAATACTCTGTCTCAAAAAAAAAAAAAAAAAAAAAAAAAAAAAGAAGAAGAAGAAGAAGAAGAAGAATGGAGAAAAGCATGTCATGTTCAGGAACCCCCAAAAAGGTGGCCTCAGTAGAGGCAGCCAAGAAAGACCTCTGCCAGGGACCCCCTGATCCAGGGACCTCTGCATGAAAGTATCTGGGCTGGGAATGCAGGTATGTGTAAGAACATGAGTGTGGGGGGAATGAGTCTTTGCTACAACTCTCCCAGGGGACTGTAGAGCTCAGACTGTGCACTGAGGCTGGGTGGACAGGACCCATGGAACAAAACCCGTGGTAAGGCCTTTGTAATGGCTGAAAACTCACACAACTCTCACACACAGTTGGGTTTTGGCTCTCAGGGAACTGCTTAGCCACTCCAGCTTCCTCTTGACTAGTGTCATCAATGGCATACCCTTGTCAAAACTCAGACTATTTGGCCAGGCCCCGTGACTCACACCTGTCATCCCGGCACTTTGGGAGACCAAGGCAGGTGGATCACCTGAGTCCAGGAGTTTGAGAACAGCCTGGCCTTAAGAAAAAAAAATCACTTTTAACCTATTTGTGTCTATATATTTTTAAATGCATCTCTTGCAGGCAGCACAAAGTTGTCTTGCATTTTTAATCCAATCTGACAGAGTCTGCCTTTTAATGGGGCTGTTTGAACTATTCTTATTTACACTTTTAATCTGTAATGGCTAACTTTCACTCTGTCACATTGGCATTGGTTTCTTGTTTGTTTCACCTGTTCTTTGTTCCTTTTTTCCTCCCTGTCTTTTTTTTAGATTAATTGGTTTAATTTAGATTAACTGGATTGATTTGAATTAGTTAAGTACTTTTATGATCTATTTTCATCTTCTTTATAGACTTATTAGCTTTAACTCTTTTATTATTTTAATGGTAGCATATATCTTCTCTTATCACAATATGCTTTTGAGTGATACTATACCTCTTCATGTGTTGTATGACATACTTAAATTAGTATACTTCTATTTCTCCTCACCAGCCTTTATGTTAATGTTTTTATGTTTTCCAATTTATATAGGTGATACCCCCTATAATACATGGTTATTTGTGTTTAAATAGCCAATTCTCTCTTATTTGGTAATTTTTACTGTGATAAAATATACATAACATAAAATTTACCATTTTAACTGTTAGCTGTGGTGAACCCATACAAGACTGCAGCAACTTCAATTCTTACCTCCTTCAGAAGAAAGAATTCAACCAAAGGGGAATAAGGCAGAGGGAGAAACTGAGGCAAGTGTAAGGGCAGGAGTGAATATTTATTAAGAAGTTTTAGAGCAAGAATTAAAGGAAGTGAAGTACACTTGGAAGGGGGCCGAGCAGGCGACTTGAGAGATCAAGTGCAATATTTGGCCTTTAACTTGGGTTTTCATATGTTGGCCTGCTTCCAGGGGGATTGTGCCCTTCTCTCCTGATCCTTCCCTTGGGATGGCCTGCCAGCACTTAGGAGGGGCCACATGTGCAGCGTGTTTACTGAAGTTGTGTGCAAGCTGCCTTGAAATGTTTTTCCCTTACCGGTTGAGTATTCCCAGAGGAAGATCATAAACCAGTTAATTCCACCATTTTGCCTCTTAGTCTGCATGCTTGAGTTCACTTACCCAAACCCTGAGATATTATCATGAAGCTGTTGATCATCAGTTTCAGGTGTTTTCTATCTCCTGGGAGATTGCCTTTCCCTGGCACTAGCTGCAACCAATTATTACTTTAGAGACAGTTTAACAACCACCTGACCATCATCTTGTGGTCACCTGATATTCCTGGTGAAGAGGACCCTCTCCTTCCCTTCTCATGTCTGCCTAACTACCTATGATAACAAAAGCTTTTTTCTTTTTGTTTTTTGAGACAAGGTCTTGCTCTGCCCCCCATGATGGAGTGCAGTGGTGCAATCACAGCTCACTGCAACCTCGACCTCTAGGGCTCAATTGATCCTCCCACCTTAGCCTCCTGAGCAGCCAGGACCACAAGTGTGTGCCACCATGCCTGGCTAGTTTCTGTATGTTTTTTTTAAATAGAGACAGGATTTTGCCTTGTTGCTCAGGGTAGTTTTGAATTCCTCAGCTCAAACTATCTGTCAGTCTTCACCTCCCAAAATGTTGGGATTATAGATGTGAGCCCTCGCTCCCATGCCCCCATATTGTCTTTTTTGCAGAGACAGTGTGATAGCTGTCAAACCGACACCTAACATTCCTAGTGGGAGGAGAAAGAGTTCTCTCCTGTCCCAATCATGCCTGTGTAACTACCTGTAACAAGTTAGCTCAGCTTGCTGCTACAATTTTTCTCACTGATACAATTTTTGCAAAAGCACTTTCAATACTATCAAAATAAATAGTAATCAACCATTTGGAAGGCATTTAGAAGTAATTAAAATCCTTACTTACGTCAAATGAGGAAAAGCCAAACTACACTGTGGGACACACAGTAAAGCCATGCATCAATCAGCTGTTGCTTTGCAAACACCTCAAGACTCAACAGGATAAAGCAATGATCAATAGAATTGCTCACATGTCTGCAGGTCAGCTGCTTTTTGGCTGACCTAGGCAGGGCTTAGCTGGGCTGGCTATGCAGTGTGGGTCTGTCGTTCTCCTCCTGTGGCAAACAATGGCAGATGGCAATGACAAATGTGGAAAGCCTTTAAGGCAGAAATCTCATAATGGGTTCCCTGTCACTCCCATTCTTCTCAGTTTTTCAGCCAAAGCAAGTTATATGGCCAACCCCCAAATCCAGGGGTAGGGAAATATATTTTGCTTATTTATTAGGAGCAAAGTCACATGGTGGTCAGGGCAGAATGGGTTGAATGACACGACCTAGCATCAGCCCTGAAGAAACTTATCACCTGTTTCCTTCCTCAAGACTTCCCTCATCAGGGCACCTCCAAATCTTACTCTTTCCCAAACTCTATATCAAACAGTTCACTCACACTAGCTAACTTCTGTCCTTGGCACTCTCTTTCTGCTAGATAATCTGTTTGCTCAGCATTTCTATTTTCATTTGCATCTCCACCCTTTGCCCATTACCCCAGCAGCTCACAGAGGACTCTTGACAGAATAGGCGAAACCCTATTGGGTGGGTAGGCAACGTGTGAAAGCTCACACATTTCTGATTCCTCCTCGCCACAGCCCATTACTAGCAAATGACATGTTTGGGGCCTGGGGTGTTTGCAGAACCAAATCTGGTGTGGAGGAAATTACATGTAAATATCTCCATGGGTGTGTGATTATACCATATCTCACCTTAAAGCTTAAACGTGCCTAGGTTTCCCTGTGTTATATGTCATCAAGAACCTGTATAAATATCTGTAGAAGTCCTAGCTGACTGCCTGCTTTGTTTCTCCCACTAAACTGTAAGCTGCTCATGAACAGAGAGTGTTTCTATATGATTCACTAGCTGTCTCTGTCTTTACCCCACAGCCAATCCACAAATGAATGCTGTCAGCCTTGCCACCACCATATCCCAACCATCCATGTCTGGCTACTCCACTGCTATTCCAACCCAAGCCCCTTGCATCGGATGCCTGGGTTATTTCACAGTCTTCTAGGCTGATCTTCCCGCTGCCGCTGTGTCTGACTGCAGCCTATTCTCCACATGGTGAAGAGAAATCTTTGAAAAATGGGTAAAATGAGTAGCAAATTGTGTTTATCCTGCACTCAGAATCATCCTCTGGCTCCTCACTCTAACCTCTGGCTTCAGTAGTTGATGGCAAATATTTAAAAGTCAACTTGAAGGAAGGACCCTGATTTACTGAGTTTTTCAAAGTTAGTGGTATAAATACTCATCATGGCGAATTTTAAGCTGCCTTCTTTCTTTCCCTCCATCTCTCCCTCCTCCCCTTCTCCCCTCCTTCCTTTTTTTCCTCCCTTCCTCATTTCTTCTGTCCTTCTCTCCTTCCCTTCCTTTCCTTCTTCTTTCTTTCCTTTCTTCCCTCCTTTCCTCCCTGCTGTCCTCCTTTCTTCCATATTATCTGCCTCCTATTCTAGAACTGACATTCCATGACAGGCAATCCATGTCTGTCTTAGTCATTGCTTAGAAGTACCTGGCACGTAATGGAGATTCAGTACATATTTCTTGAATAAATAGTTGACTGATTGACTAGATGATCATTTCTTAATTCTGTACCAGGATTTAATAATTATCTGAAGAAGATGTCATTGTTTTAAAATGACCAAGTACTGCCCAGCACTTTCAAGTTCACAAAGCATGCCTCATGCATCATTTCTATGATCTGTAGCCGGGTGCCACCCTGAGAAGCGGGGAAAGGCTTTTCTCTTCCTCTGCACTTTACAAATGAGGAAACAAAGATTCAGAGGGATGGAGGTTCCCACTCAAGTCCAAACAGCAACTGTGTATCCACAAGTCTGACTCTCAGTCTGGCAGTCTTCTCTGTGGTCTCCAGGAAATGTTTAGCTCTTGAGGGGATCTCAAGGCTTCAGAGAGAACTGTCCCAAAGAAGAGGACAGAAAGACATGGTGGCGAGGAAGGAGGATTAATAACCAAGGAAGGCCTCACCTAGTCCTCTACCTGGCTGAGCCTCTGGTGTAAGGCCAGTAACATAGTGATTCAGGTCCTCAATCCTGATTCTGTCACTAGATTCCCCCTAACCTCTGTCTAGACATGGAGGATTAAGCCCCCCTTCCCCACATGTAAAGTACCCCAGATAGAGTAGGCTCCACACCTAGTACCTACTTTCTTGCAAGACTATAGCAATGAATGCAGAGAGTGCAAGCTGAGACCCACAAGCAGAACTCGGTCCCCAGGGGATGATTTCTTTAGCCCTTGTAGTGTTTAAAAAATTGGGCCAACATTTACAAGCAGGATATCCCAAGTGGTTGGTTTATTTTGGTAAGCAGAAAAATCTTTCCACACATCCCAGCCATTCAGGGCTGACAGCAGTCATCCACCTGAGACCAGACAAGTGTTGTCCAGTGCAATGCAGTCTATCAATGCAGCCAGTCAATCCAGTTCAGTGCAGTGCAGTTCAACGCAGTTTCCTATCACCTCTCCAACTTTGAGGGAAGCCACTGACTGCAGTTTATTTCCACGCTGGAAGTTTTCCTTGTGTCAAAACACATATCTCTGAAACCGACGCTTATACCAAAAGAATAAAAACAAAACATGTAGGGCTTCATGATTTTATTACATCATGACTGACAGCACCCTGAATTTAAGAGCCTTGAGTTATGCCTCTTTCCTTCTTTCCTTTATTCCCTGCCTCCCTTGCACACACCCGCCTGCCTGCCTGCCTGCCTGCCTGCCTGCCTTCCTTCCTTCCTTCCTTCTTCCTTCCTTCCTTCCTTCCTTCCTTCCTTCCTTCCTTCCTTCCTTCCTTCCTTCCTTCCTTCTTCCTTCCTTCCTTCCTTCCTCTCCTTCCTTTCTCTCCTTCCTTCCTTTTTCTCCTTTCTTCCTCCTTCTCTCTTCTCTTTTTTCTTTTCTTTCTTTCCTAATAGAATCTCTTTGTTGTCCAGATATGGCATATAATACATGCTCACACAACCACACTCAGCTAATTTTTTTCTAATTTTTATTTTGTAGAAATGAGGTCTTGCCATCTTGCCCAGGTTGGTCTCAAACTCCTGGCCTCAAGTGATGCTCCTGCATCAGCCTCCTAAAGTGTTGGGATTGCAGGCATGAACCACCTAGCCCAGTTAAGTACACCTTTTCCTAGTCCTGTCAACAATCTCACAAAGATGGCATCCAGAACACTTCTTTAGGTGAGAATCCTTGAGTTCAGAGGCGTTGAGGGACTTGCCCAAGGTTAAATAACTAGAAGGAGACACAGAATGTGAAGATAACATCTCATCCGGCTCAGGCATCCCTATAATTGCATTCCCACCCACATACAACCAGTGTGTTGACAGGGTGTGTGACCTGGCACAACAGCCCTTGTGTAATCTGACACATTCCCATTAGGTGGCGCCATAAACCAACAAAGCTTTCCAGGACAATGCCTTTGCGGAAATTGGTTTTCTTGCATTATTAGGGATTTTAAGGCAGAATGTTTTCTCCTGTCTTTCCCCAACCCCGCAAATTAAAAAAAAAAAAAAAAGAAATGTTCACCTACACAGATCATATACTGAACCATACAATAAGTCTCGATACATTTTAAAGGACCAACATCATACAGATCATGCTCTTTTACCACAATAAAATTAAATTGGGAAATAAAAATAATCTCAATGTATTTTGAAGTTAAGCAATTCACTTATTAATATGTGATTGATATTTTAAATGACAAGAAAAAATAGGAAACGTTGTTAAAATAAATGAAATAAAAACAAAAAACAAAACAAAAAAAATCCTTTCAATACCCAATGTAGCATGGCTTTCATGCCAAGCATAAAATGAAATTTGCCTGAATCCATTGCCTAGGGAGAAAGTATGTGTGTGTTAAATGTCAAATGTTAAATGAAGTAAGCAAGCAATAAGAAGGTCTGAAATATATTTTTTGTTGTAGAATTCGTGCAGACACTAATCAGCTGCTCTGTACATTTGAGAAGAAAACAAGCGCCTTTTTCCCCCCCACAACATGTGCCACTGAAAGCCCTCAAGGAGGGCAAAAGCAGAGGATGGATGAACTTGCACACCATGAGTTTAACACTTCTGTTTCAAGTTCAAGCAAACTGGCTGAGTACAGCAGGAATTACCACATTGCCAGCTCCATCATACCTGCTTCCTCCCCAGGGCTGAACGGGAGCCCAGGCTACTCCTTCCTTACCTGCTACTTCTTTTGCAAAGTGTAAAAGGGTGTGAGGCTTCATCCAGACTGCCTGATCAGTTTTGACCATCAGAATGTTATTATGGTGGATCTATTCTTAAAATACATTTATTCTTCTGTTTTCCTCACTAGCAAGGAATTTTGAACCAATAGCTCCAGAGTTAGCCCTTGCAATTAATTAATCAAACTTCATTATAAATATGAGAATGAGAACAGATGTAATTCCAATATGCAGCTGGAATATCAGCTAAGATGCAGTCCTTATAGAGATATACTAGGATCATCAAACGAGAAAGAGAAGCTTTGCCTATGCAACCAATTATAATTGTGGGATGGTGTATTTTGGGTATTGGATTTTTTTGATAAACATAAGGATAGGCAGAAAACCCTTCAGTTTCAATCCATTGTTTTGTCCTTTCCTTCAACCCTAGAAATAGGTTACATATCTAAGGCAATAACAGTGAGTGCTTCCCAAAGAGTCACACACATTTTCAACCCTCCCCTGAAGTTGAGTTGAGCCATGTGGATGAGTTCTGGTAAATGTGAAAATACTTACTTATATTTTCTTTGAGTTCTATTGTGGTTTTATTTTTGTATTTAATCCACGTGGAATTTATTTTAGTATATTGGTTTCAAGGCAGTTGTTCCCAGACTATTTAATTTATATTTCCTTTTCCTACCAATTGCAAATACCAATCAGTGTATGATTCTGATTTCTGGTTCAGTAATCAATTTTCTTATTCCTATGTTGGTATTAAATACCTAAATTATAGTAATTTTAAAATATATCTTAGTATCTAGTAAGAGCTATGCCCTTTAATTTTTTAAATGGGATCTCACTTTGTTGTCCAGGCTGGTCTTAAACTTCTGGGTTCAAGCAAACCTTCTATCTAAGCTCAGCCTCCAGAGTAGCTGGGACTACAGGCTCACATCACCACCACACCTGGCTCCTTTTAAAAAATTAATTTAATTACATTTACAAATGTATTATTTCAGTAGAATTTAAAAATCAGTTTGCCAAGTTAAAAAATTAAAGATTGATTAAATTCACAGGGTGATTGGGAAATAATCGATATCTTGTTAGCCCCAAGACTTCTCATTCAGGTGCGTAATTCTTCCCCTTCATTTCATGTTTTCTTCCATGTCCGTATGTGATGTTTCCCTTCATTTCATGTCTTCTTCCATGCCCTTAGCCATATTGTATTTCTTCTGAGTTTGATTCTGATGATTCTATGATTTTGGTTGCTTTTGTAAATGAGATATTTTTCTCATTTCTCGTTATTTTATTCTAATATACTATGGCTGAATTTTATTCCATTGTATGTATATATCACAATATCACAATTTATTTATGCTTTCATCCATCAATGGACATGTGACTTGCTTCCATCTTTTGGCTAATGTGCTGCTATGAAAGTGTGTATACATGTACTTGCATCCCTGTTTTCAATTCTTTAGGGTACAGATGCCGAGGAGTGGAATTGCAGGGTCCTGTGATAATTTTGTGTTGAGTCATCTGAGGAACCACCAACTGTTCCCCACAGTGGCTGAAACATGTTACATTCCCACCAGCAATATACAAATTCCAGTTTCTCCACATCCTCACCAATACTTGGTATTTTCTGTTTTCTTTTTAAAAAGTTATTGCCTTCCTAATGGGTGTGCAGTGGTGCCTCATTTTTATTTGCATTTCCCTAATGATGAATAATGCTAAGCATGTTTGTAGGCCATAGTCTGTCTTCTTTGTAGACATATCCACTCAAGTCCTTTTTCTATTGTTTAAGGGATGGTTTGTCTTTCTGTTGTTAGTTTCCTAACTTTTTGACAGGAAAAAAGTTAACTGAAAGTTGCTATGTTACATAGGATACTTTCAAAAGCAACGACTAGAAGATGCAACTCAAAATGACTTAAATGATGATAAAAATATTAAATGTTTGAGTGATCATGTATGGTTCTAGCATTCTCCACATACTAATTCATTTAATTCTAAAAAGAGGGTAGGTATACAAATCGGAAATACAAGGCACAGAGAAGTTGAAAGTCACACAGCTGCTAAATGGTAAAGTTGGAATTTGAACCTAGGAAGCCTGACTCCATAGTCTCATCACTGAGTGACTAGGTAATAAGTCTATAGGGAGACAGTACTGGCATTGATTGGTTTAGCAGCTCAACTTAATGCAGGAGTCTAGATTTATCAGTGTTCCTATTCTGCTACCCTAAGCATACTGCCTTTGCCTCAGGGTCCTCCCCTCATGGTTACAAAATGACTGCAACAGCTCCAGACATCACATTATCTCCTAGCAACATCCAAATGACAGAAACAGAAAGTCTCTTTGGTTTCTTCTTTTTTAAGAGTAATGAAAACTCTTCTACAAGTACCTCTAGCAGACTTCTGATTGATCAGAATTGTGGAACATGCCCTGTCTAAACCGATCACTAACAAGGGACACTGTACTACAATTTTGGACAGAGACTAATAAAGGTTTATACCTTGAAACTACAATGGTGTCCAGATTCCAAAAATTATCTGCAGCACAGGTCCTGAACAGAAATCATTTTCCATTAACAAAAAAGAAGGAGTTGGTGACCAACAGCTGCTGCCACAATTGTCATTTACTTCTGTTAGCCTCAAGATTAGTGATATCTTCTCTGTGGGATAGTGATTTCCCAACCTTGATTTCTCCTGAGTCATATGTCTGCTTTCTTCTAGGTCACAGATGCAACACATACATGAAAATCTGAATTCCCACCCACATTTGTTTGCAAAACTCTGCCATTTCCCTGTACTTCTGACAGCTACCCCTACAGATCACAGGGACATACATCTCTTTAGGTTGACCTTTGCATGTTTATACTATTGCAGATTTAAACTGTAAGCCCTAACACTCATAATCTCTTGACTTCCCTCTGTTAAAAAATCCCCCCAAGTGATACTTAATTTCACATGCTTTCCAAACCTTAAATCCAAAAGAAAAAGCCTATTTACCTCTGTACTGAAATTAAAGCTATACAAAGTTTTTGCCTTTGTGGGCACACATCACTGTCCTCTGTGGCCCTTCGTAGCACACATTTAAGTTAGAAGTCTCCCTGACATTTGAAAATTTCATCAAACTATCCTGGCTAAAAAGAAATGAAGAGGCTTTCTTCCACATTTATGCAAGTCCCAGGAGACCTTTCTAAATGGATGAAGTGAAATAATCTTGGGACAAAGCATTTTACTCCATGTTCATACAATGAATACACTGCACTGAGCATCTGGAACTTTTCTGAACATTGCTCCTGATCCAATTTTAATGTATTTCTGGTCATGAAAACAAAAACAAGCACACTTAACCTTCAAAAGAGAAGATGATTGACACTGACTTCAGGTTTTTGACACATTATCTGTAAATATCTGAACAACCCAATCTACATGATGATCTTTCTGCTATTGCTGAATGAGTCAAGTTCTCCTTTCCCATTTACTCTGGAGCTTATGTGAGGTGGCTATGATTTAACCAGTCACAGGGCTTTGTGGTGGTGAGTTTTTCATCAAAAAAAGGTAGTAAGTTTCCTATAATAGAAAGGATTCAAGCAGAAGGAAGATGACCTTTTATCCAGGGTTGTGCATAGTAGAGGTTGAACTTAGAGAACTTATTGAAGGTCTCTTATTGAAGGTATCTTCCAAAAGATCCTAAGATAAGCCAGAAAAACAATCCTTACATAACTGTGGTGTTTTACAAACTGGAAAACCCTTAGACACATGCTTTGTCTCCTTAAGCATCAAAACAACCCTATGAGGTAGGTGGGTTGGTTATCCTTGTTTTACAGATATTGAAATTGAGATTCCGGTAGAGGTTAAGCAACTTATCTAGGGTCACACATTTAGGAAACTGGAGGGCTTAGGGCTTCCATGTCAGAGATATCTCCGTTCTCAGGACAGGGCAGACAGGAGGCAGGCCCATTCTACATGGCTGAAGCATTGCCAGGTGGGTGGCTACGGTGCCGGGCACAGAGAAGTGGCTATTTCGGCCTTTCTCTTTCTCCTATGCCCTAAGGGTGGTCTTTGGCAAATCTGTCTGTCCTCAGGGACCCCTATGTACTATTTCTCAGTTGCTGCAGTCGGAGCTGACCTGCCTCCCAAAAGCAAAGTGTATGAAGCCTGTGATTTACACTTGCTTGATGTTTCAACCCATGCCCCAAATACACCGTCTTTAGAAGCACCACCACAGGGGGCTATCAGTGTGGACAAGAGAGAAGGGGAACACTTCTGCTCTGTAGGGTCATTCCAGTCATGCCATACAGGCTACTCCACCTAGTCTGAATTGTATGAGAACACTAAAGAAAATTCCACTGTTTGGTGGGAAAGGAATGTTGGTGGAGCGAACAAGATGCCCTGTTTCAATTCCCTCATAAGCCCCAGGCTGTGACATAGATGGGAGGACAGAGTCCATTGTGTGAGGGCCTCGGAACTGAGATTTCTTCCATGTAGTTCTGCCAATCACATTATGCCTTTTTCAGGTAATTCAGTGGGAAACAAATCCACCCAGGAGTCTGGGCTGGTCCCTGAAAGGAAGTTAAGTATAACAAAGAAAAAAATCATTTCAAAAGCAGAGACCATGTGTTCACAAGAATAAACAGCAATATAGCTGAGCAGGAAAATGGATGTATCGCTACACATTATATCTGATCAGGCAAGAGCCGGGCCAGAAATGAATTTTGTATCTTTTTCCATTTGGGTCAGCCAGAAGGAGTATATATGAAAGAGAATAAAGTATACACAGATAGCTTCAAAAATAATATCTCTAAGCTTTTACAAAGCCTTCCAGTCTTGCTGATCCTAATGCAACAGGAGATTGTTGCATTTGCATTGAATCTGGAAGATTTTTCTCTCTCTGCTTGACTATAGACCACAGGATGCACCTTGGGCATACTGGCAGTGTGTTTGCTAACTCTGAGGCCCTGAGGAAACTGATGTTTGGAGAGAGGTCAGTGGCTTGCCCAGGGTTACACAGCTTGGAATTGTGAGGTCAGGACTCTCCCTTTCAGGTGCATCCCATACACCTGGACAAGACCCAGACATGAGAGGAGCCAGGTATCCCCTGCACACCAAGGTGATGTGTGGGTCCTGATTTCCTCATTATTTTCACCCCAAGGGCTTTCTCTCATGGCAACTACACTGGGAGGTATCAGCTGTCTAAAAGGAGGGATGCTGAGGAATACAAAGAGAAACTCATGTTTTCTGTTCCCACACCAAAGGTTTTGAGATGCAGGAGCTTAAAACCCTGAGCCTTAGAGGAGTTTGGGTACTAAGTTGACGCCAGAAGCATTACTTGGAAGAGTAAATAAAGTTGCAAGAGCTGGTTCTTCTTCTCACTCCAGAGAGCACAAGAGAAGAGAGACTAGAGTCTATGAGACTTTGGCTATTGGTAAATGTCACTGAGAAAAGGGACTGTGCCTTATTCCTCCCACAGACTTTTCATAGCAGCACCCCAGGGGGATCTGCGAATCGCTGAGATGATTCGCTCCAGCCTCAGGAAGCCCTTGCTGATGGGGCTAGGGCAGATGAGGTCTTCATTGACCAATGATGGAGAGCATAGGAGAACACGGACATCTCAGAGGCACAACAGAATAGATGGTGATGGAAACCAGGTGGCCCCTGGGATCATGACTGTCACAAACCCTGGAGTGATGGAGATAAATTATAATCTAGGCCATATGTAGTTTCTATTTTTATAGTTTAGAAATGATGAAACAGCAGCAATTTCATATTGTTTTGTGTAACATCATGAGAAAGCCTAAACTGCCTGATATTTTGTTTCTATCATCCAGTAGAATAAGTGTTTGAAGAGGAGCCAAATTTGGTCTCAGTCAAAGATAACAGGCTTCTCACCCATCTGCTTGGAGTCTATGTGTAGCACGAAGCACACTGAACTGCCTCGACATTACCTCGCCACTGAGCAGTTCTTGAGATGCCTGATGGTTCGGCTCTCCTTCTCTAGGAGGAGCCTGGGATATCGTCATAGTATTGGACTCTAATTTGAATGGATTCTCCTCCACACCCTGCTGTTTAAGACTTACACATTGTTTCTGGTATTCAGATGGAACATGCTTGGGAGCTGGGGAAACTTGTTATTTCCTCACAATTCAATCCTGTTTTCAGTCTTATCTATGTCATATGCCCGTGAGCACAGGATGAGAGGAATATAGGTAATTTCAGAATACATGCAGGAGCCTACCATCACCGCCTTTACTTTTTAAATTGGTTGGGTTTTGCTTCAGGTTGGGAAGCTTGGTTCCTCCTAGCTGAGGAATGGTAGTCAGGAAATTGCTAGTCAAATCATCAGCCCTGGGTCCTCCTGGAATGACACAGGAGCCTGAGAAGGACAGAGGAAGTGGTTGCCAGGGAGGTTAAAGGCATTACTCCTCCAGAACAGCCATATCTAGGCATAGCATGGTGACTTGTACACTCAAATTGTATGCTGAGGCTCTCTGAGGTGCCTCAGTGAACACATAGGAATGCTGCAAGATAGTTAGATTTTTGAAGGAAACTCATTAACATCTGTTAGATACTGTGCAAAACCGCTAGTTTTGATGTTTTTTCACACTAGCTGAGTCACATGGTTGCTATGATTTTTTAAAAAATGTATTGTGAGAAACCTCAATGTGAAATAGAAAATAACAATGGCAGTATCCAATCTGAGTCCAAGGTCTGAGCAATTGTTCAGTCCCCACACACCTCCTATTATTAAGAAATTGTGATCATTTAAAAATAAAGTAAATGTATTTTTATTTCAGTCTGTCTGTGTTATTTTTTCCTGATGTGGAGAATGTGTTTTCAGGATATAAATAATTGTTAAATTATTTGGACCTGACTGATATATAAACAAATTTTGGGGGTATTTCCTTTGACCTGTAGGTGCCATGAAAAAAATTAGAAATACTAGGTGTGTTGTGAACTGGAAAAACTTGGGAATCTCTGCCTTAGAAGATTGTGGAGCAGCAAAACCAAGCTAAAACAAACCTGGGTCCCTATATTGACCTCCCCAAATTAACCAAGACCTCTGGACCATTGGGTCTGGACTCTTGCGTGAAAGAAACATAACTCCTAATTTGTTTGAACCACAGCACTTAGGGTCTCTTTGTTACAGCAGGTTAACCTCTTCCCTAATGATACAGCAGTGCTCAGTAAGCGCTTTTTGATGAAAAAGCTTGGCATTGATTTCTTTTATTATTATAGATTTTGGATTTGCTTCTGGAACATTAATAAGGGGTGGGTTATGAATGAAATAAAAATGTAGCAACAAGGGCCCATGGGAAGTTTAAGGAAAAGAACACTGGGTACTTACTGGGATTTACCTGGGGTAAGTTGCAAAGGTGTTAGGATCCTGGTCTGTAGAATGGAAATAAAGTTTCAATCTTGTATACATTATAGTAGTGGAAACTGAATAAGATAATAACCATGAAAATATTTTGAAAAATGTTGTGCAGACATAGGTAGTCATTCTTGCTGAAACATTGATGAAGATGTTAATAATTCATGGGACCATCTTAAAAGGGGCTTGTTAGTAGGAAGGAAAGCCTGAATTCATGTAATGTCTGGAATAATCAGGTTTCTTCTTCCTTTTCTAAAAATTCAAACTTAATTGTTTGCAAGCAGTTTAGAAATACGTTTCAAGGGCTGCCACTTAGTGGCTAAATTTTAACAAAGAAAGGCCAGGCACAGTGGCTCATGCCATAATCACAGTACTATGCGATGCTGTGCTAGAAAGATAACTTGAGGCTAGAAGTTTGGGATGAGACAGGGCAACAGAGTGGGCCCCTGTCTCTAAAAAAGTAAAAATTAAAAAAATCTGCCAGGTATTTTGGCATGCACCTATAGTCCTGACTATTTGAGAGGCTGAGACAAGAGGATTGCTGGAGCCCAAGATTTGGAGGCTGCAGTGAGCCTTGATAGTGCCACCAAACTCCAGCCTGGGTGAAAGAGCTAGACACTCTTAAAAAAAAAAAATAGAGTGAGAGAGGAAGCCAAAATTTCAGCCCCAGGAGGTTACCTACTTAGGTGATATGAGTATCATTAAATTCATTAGGGTCTCCAGACAGTTAATTAAGTAGTTAAACAATCTTCCATTTTATTGATACCTTTTGTTTATTAACAACTTCCTTTTTCTTTGTCAACATTACTGTTAAACTCCATTCCCTTCCCTGTGAGAGCTCTTGTAATATCAGATTGGTAGGCTCTGAATTCATAACTGTTTTGGATAAATCTATCAAACTTAAGGAGTCTAGGAAAGAACAACTTGAGAGGTGGCCACAGACGAGACAGAAGCCCTGTACCATATTGATCATTTGGAGGCCACCTGGCCTCCACTTCCATCTGTGACTGCCTCCTCTTGCGGGATTTTCCATTGTGTAGGGCTTTGGGAGGTGGGAACATAGTTGGGGAAGGAGACTACCATTTGGGCTCAACTTTCCCTGAAGACCCTGAATCCTGTAAACACAGGGCAAGCAGTGGCCATGGTACATCTCAGACTGAGGAGAAGCTCAGATAGGGTAGTTCCTACAACATGGAGCTCCCTGGTTCTGGGATCCCTGGTTCTTCAGGAGCTCCCTGGTTCTGGGATCCCATAGCATAAAATCAAGTTAGTAAGCCCCAAATATCCTCCAACTGTAACGCCAAAAGTCTTGCCTTAGCCACACCAAAGAATTGGTGTGGCGGCAGCCTGAAGTGAGAGAGAGACACAGATGAAACTGAGAGAAAAAAAAGCTATAGGCTTTATTGAGCAGAGTGACACTACAAAGCTTCCACAGCATGGAAGGGGTCCCGAGCAGGTAGCCAGTCTTAGATTTTTTGATCATCTTTTAAAATGTTTAAGGTGGGAAATATGTGTGGTGGGAAGATGTTACCAGAGCGAGAAACAAACACAATTAACATGTCTCAAATCTTGAGGAAAACCAGAATTGTAACTTAAGTTTTATCTACTTTATTTTATCTACTTTATAAAAGCGCAAAGAGAATGCTTCTTTAATAAATATGCTTAATGTTCAACTGAAGTGTATCTGTGGTGGAGAAGAGGGACAATGGATTTTTTTCCTTGAAATCTGTAGAAGGCTGTTATTCAGTACAGACTTTATCATCTTAAAACGTTAAGAATTTGGGCCTCTGGATGCTGACATCCTTGACGTTGGATAAAAACCCAAAGGAAGTGATTTCAAGTCCTATGACTGTAATTTGGCTGTAATACTCAGTCTGAAAAAGAGACTAATTATGAGTGCAACTCTGCCTTTTTGTGTGTGAAATTATTTAGCTTACCATCTTTAATTTTTGATTCCATCTAGTTTAATCAATTATCTCAAGCAATTTTCTTCTCTCTACCACCATCTTTGTTGAGGCTGCCTCATCTCCTGCTCATAGTCATATGGCAGGTTTTTACCTGATTCTGTTACTCTCTTCTCATTCCAACTCATCTTCTCCAATCCATTTTCAATAGCTACAGAGACCTGTTAAAACACAAATCTGGTCACTTTATCCTCTGCTAAAGATTAATGTCTTCCCATTGTTCTTAGGATGAAAAGCAAAATCATTAATATGCTAAGGCCAGCATTTTCATGTTATTTTTAACATTAAAAAAACTAAAAAGTTTGTCATATAATTGATATCTACCATATCAATTGTTTCAAACAAATTAACCAGAGATGGATTTTGAAACTTGTAACCTGCTACAGCTTCATCTTTCCATAACTCTATCAGTATATAATGGGTCAAATTTCATGCTTTTGATGGAGAAAAATTGCTAGTTTGATGGAAAGAAGATGTCAAAACTAAGAAAAAAATATGTAATTTGGAAAAAAATCAAGCCAAGAAACCATGGAGAAAATAGCCAAGCCCTTCCATGAGGAAGGGCCTGGTTAGTGCCCATATCTAGACTGCAATATACAATCCCAAAGGTTTAAAAATGTGTAAGCAAAATGTAACTGTAACGAATAGTCATTTTTTTTTTAAAGAGATATGTGCTTGTCAGTGGAAATAAAGACAAAATGATATGCTTTTTCAATAAAATTTCTCTGGCTGCAATATCTTCCTCAGTGGGCAATTGGCCATGCATCATAAAGAATGTGGTGCAAGAGGGAGATCTTTAATACCACATCTTTAGTATAATAGCCCTATTAACCTTGACTTCAGATGGATTGGCCATGGGGTTCACTTTCTCCAGAGCCCCAGCCTACAGAAAATGGCTTATGCAAAACTAGGTTTTTGTTTCTTTTTAAATTACCCTATAGGACAGGGATGTTTCAAATATATAAAGATCCACTGCTTTCTCTAGGTTGAGGTTCAGAACTGTAAAATGGTGTAATTGAACTGGCAAGATAGTTGATCTGTGCTAGGATGCATTCTTTGCAGAGATAATGACAGTATCTTCATTCTCTGGAGAAAAAATACAGATAGAGCTGAATTAAAAATTAAGATAAGCTAAAATTACTTAGCTACAATTATTTAAAATTATTACATACTAGGGACATCCCATAAGTCACACTGTGCTGTTTTATCTCATTAAATTTTCACAGTGTAGCCACAAGTGTCCCCATTTTACAGATGAAAAGATGCAGTCCCAAAGAGAGAAGACACATCTCTGTCCTCTCCATGCTCAGCATCCTTCCCCCTTTTTCTGGCTTTCTTTGAGGGATGTACTTTCCTCCCCTGTGTTGGTAGACAGATGCCTGGAAGGTACCACTGATGGTATCATGCTCTTCCCTGGCCAGTCATACCCGCTTCCCTAGAACCCAATCTTGATTAAGTAACAGGCAGAGAGAAAAGGTTTGGAAAAGATTCGTCTCACCCTCAAAGTATCTTCTGCCACCTTCCCCCTTCTTCTCTTTCTGAGTTCTGAGTTCTTCAGTTTATCTGCCTTTCTGGTTTAGGTTGACCAGGGTGGATTTCTATTGCTTACTGTGAGCTAACTGTGGCTGAAATGAGAGAGTTAGTAGTTTTTCTGCCCGCACATATTGCCACTGCCACTTCCCTCACCCTTTCTGCCTCATCTCCCTGCTGCCTGTGGTTGTGCTTGCTGGGCACTGGGCCCTTGACACACATGGGTCCTGACCCTCCTTCCCACACTAGGGGAGCAGAGGAGGTGATATGCTGTGGTCTCTGGGCACAAACAACCCCAACTTAAGACTTTGGGTAGCTGTTTCTCTGTACTGCTGGACTGCACAAAAGCCGAACCTCCATCTCACTGTGGTTTGAAGGTAGCCAAATGGCCTGGTGGCCTCCAGGCAGGAATTCATGCACTGACTTGTTTTTGTTGTCTGAAGCTCCACCATAAGGGTCACTAGCTATGGGACAATTTTAGAGAGTTCTTGTTGAATGGCATGAAGCTAGAAGCTGGTTAACCCTAGCATGATAGTAGGTGTGTATTTAGTGTCTACTGATTATCTAATACTTACATAATTCTTTTCAACGAAGAATTTTGTTCATCACAATGAGATACATATGTGTGTGTGTGTGTCTGTGTGTGTGCACGTGCGTACATGCGTGTATGTGTGTATATATGTGTGTGTATATATATGTTTAAAATATAGTGGTAGAACCCTGTAGGAGACCCAGAAGAGATTGGGCCATGGACAATAGACATATCAATAGATTTGAACATGATTTCGCAAAACCTCTGTATCTCCCCAAAAGAACCTCCTGGTCTATAGGTAGGGATTCACTGCATTAAACTGTGCAGTATTCATTATCATGCAGGAGGGATTCAACTGACAGACAATAGAGGCTGGAGAATCATACCCAGACAGATACATTGTGCTGGAGCATCCTCTGCTGGAAGCAGACCCACAGAGGATGGCCCCACAAGAATCTGAATGTGGATTCTGCAGGTACCTTTGAGAGGGTGTTTAACTTACGGGAGGGCTGTGAAGACTAATTTTGCTTCCTCATGCTTTGGGTTTGTTTGTTTGTTTTGTTTGTTTAATGCAGCATTTTTTGAGAATGAGCAGTGGAAATGTAAGAAATGCAAGTTCTGATTTTAGGAACACCAATTTTCTATCTAAAACTGCCTGATGCTTGAAAACTGAGGCCATGGCTAGGGTTTGGCAAACATGCAGTGTATGTTTTGTTTTCAAGCTGAGCCTAGGATGCAACTGATTATAGGAGAGACTTGTGTGGATATCGCTGAGGCTGACCTAGGGAGCACAGACTGCAAGGAGAAAAGAGACATTGGTTTATTATTGTTTGGGGATAGAGGCTGGGGCGGAAGCTCCAAAATGGAAGAAAGGAAGATATGGAAAAGGAAATAACCAGGGGGTCTGTGTCCAGCCCAGCCCCAGGGACTAATAATAAAAACTCCCACCTATTGGTCATTGGTTAGGGCCAGGCACTGTGCATCCTCTTGCTCAGGCCTCTCAACAACTCTGTCGCAGGTTCTTTTACTGTCCTTCCCATTTTAGAGAAGAAACTTAGACTTGGATGATAATTTTCCCATAGCCATGAAATCCGATCTGTTGTTCTTTGAAAGCTGGCTTAAAGTCCCTCCAGAGGCAACGTTTAGTGGCATGTTTCCATGTCTGTAGGCACATGACATAGCTCAGTGAGTGAAACCTGAAGGGGACACTTTTTTGGCACCTCAATATTATTAGCTTTGGGAGTTGAGTGAATCAACTAACCTCAAGGGTGGGGCATTATTGTCCTGAGGAACTAAAGTGCATACCAGCCGTGGAAACTTGAGACCCTGTCTCTTCATCTGTAAAATGGGATGACAAAGAATCCTGTATCAGGACTGACAGAAAACACTGAGTAACAGTAGCCTAACAGGAGAAGTATATTTCTGTCTCCCACAAACAATCTCTGGAAATCACAGTCCGGAGTCTGTATGGTGGCTCCAAGGTTATCAAGTACCCAGGATTCTTATATTTTTGTTCTGTGATTGTGACCACATTTCTTCCACCTCATAGTCCTAAACAGCTGCTCTAGCTCCAGTTACTGCTTGTGCTTTCATTCATCTGGAAGGCGGAAGGGGCAAAGAAAGGGACATGTCCCTTTAAGATCACTCCCTTCCGGGAAGTTGCACAAGACCCTTCAACTGACATCCCATTGGTCAAATTCAGTCACGTGACAAACCTAGCCGTCAAAGAAGCTGCAAAATAATCTTTTTTCCTGGAGACTTCAAGTCTAGCTAAAAGCCAGGTGTTCCATTGCTAAAAAAGAAGGGGAGAATGGATACTGAGGCTGCTGGGAAGCTGGAATGAGTTACACATATGTAAGTTATACAGCAGGGGACTTTTCTGGCACTTCGTGTACACTAGATAAACACTAGTCGTAAATCTTTCCTTCTTCCCTCTACAAGTTTTCTGCCAAAACTTTCCAATTTGGTCATATCTACTTTTATATAGGGACAACAAGCTGATCAGGCACTTAACTTTTGGTGCTTTTATTATTTTCTAATATTTTGTAATAGGAGGTTTTTAAAAATTTATTTCCGTCTTTTTTAAGTTCGTTGCTGTCTGCAATGATTTCTTAGTAAGGGAATGGTCTTTATCCCTAAAATTGCAATCTTTGGCTCTCCCATTTCCCATAATGTAATGAATGGTCATCACAGAAAGCAAATGCAAATAACATCAGTATCACAATAGAGTGTGATAAATGAGAAAGCAAAACACCATACTCATCTTTTCTTGTCTTTGGGATCACTACTGATGCTTACAGCCCTTTCCAAAAGGCAAAATATGGCGTGCCACATGCAGGCTATTAGAGTTTGGGCAAGTCAGTTTCTTGCTGTAAACCTTTGTTTAGTCATCTGGAAAATGGGTTGTGAAGATCAAATGGAATGACTGATGCAAGGAAAATGCTCAGCAGATGGCCTGGCATATTATAAGCCCTCCATCAAGGGTAAAACTTACTGATTTGTTTATTTTTCTATCTAAAAGGATATTAGGCTTATTGGGGGATTTTTATCAAGGCTTCAAGCTCATGACATTTTGCTTTTGGTATAATAAAACATAAGCTCTTAAAAAGCTTTATTCATTATATCCCCAACCTGGAAACAGTCCAGTCCATCAACAAAAGAATAAAGAACTCTGGCCTATTCATTCGAAAGATTACTGCTCAGTGATCAAAAGGAATGAATATGGGTGAATCTCAAAACTATTATGCCAAGTGAAAGAAGTCAGATGCAAAAGAGCACACACTGTATAAATGCATATATTTGAAGTTCTATAACAGGTAAAATTAATCTATGACAGACTTTTAAGAACCAGGATAGTGGTTGTGTTTGGAGCATTGGGGGAATGGATTACTGGGAAGGAATCAAGGAACTGTCTGGGGGTGTGGTAATGTTCTATACTGCAACACAGTTTGAGATGCATTTGTCAGAACTCGTCTAATGGCACACATAAGATTTGTGCAGTTTATCATATGTAAATTTTACCTTAAAAACGCAAAAAGAGACAAAGAACTTTGAGTAGATATTTCTCCAGAAAAGACACTGAAGTGGTAAAAGGCACATGAGAAGGTGCTCAACATTAGTAATCATTAGGGAAATGCACGTCAATACCACAATGAGATACCACCTGCTATAGTTTCACCTGTTTTACCCCTCCAAATCTCATGTTGAAATTTGACCCTCAATGTGTAGTCAGACTTAATGAGAGGTGTTTGGGTCAGGGGGGCAGATTTCTTATAAATAGAGTAATTCCCTGGGCAAGGGGATGAGTGAGTTCTCCTCTATTAGTTCCCATGAGAGCTGTTGCTCAAAAGAGCCTGACATCTTCCCCATCTCTCTTTCCTCATCTCTGGCCATGTGATCTCTGTACACATGTGCTCCCTTTGCCTTCTGTCATGAATGGAATCAGCCTGAAGCTCTTACCAGAAGCAGATGCTGGTACCATATTTCTTGTACAGCCTTAAGAACTATGAACCAAAACATTATTTTCTTTATAGATTACCCAGTCTGTGGAGGCTAAATCATAGTTGCTAATCTGCCATGTTGACTTCTCATTAGCCCCAATTCTGAGAATACCTCTAAGATGTCTACTTTCACATATTTACCATAAACCGTGGCTTAGGCAAATTCCTTATGGTATATAAGCGCTGGGTCTGGGTGGGGGGCAACACTGTGGGGATCCACTATCTTGTCTTGTGGCTGCCCAAGACATGACTTCCATTCATAAATCTCTGTCAAATTTTATTTTATTTTTCCTAAGAAATTGAATTTCTCACCTTTTTTTCTTTGGCCTATTATCTTCCTTGGCCTTTGCGGGGAGGTTTGTATAGACCTGCTCGCAGTGGAACACAGCCTCAGATATTCCTTTCTAGTAACACGAAAATGTACTAAGATACCACCTCACATCCATTAGGGTGACTACTATGGAAGAAAAACTAAAAATGTATGTTGGGAAAATGTATAAAAATTTAAACTCATTCAATGCCAGTGGTAATGTAAAATGGTAAAGAGTATGAAGTTCCCCAAAGTGTTAGAAATAGAATTATGATATCATCCAGCAATTCCTTTCTAGGCATATACCTGAGAAATTAAAAGCAGAGACTTCAACAGATACCTGTACACCTATGTTCATAGAAGCATTATTCACAATAGCCAAAACATGGAAGCAACCAGGTGTCCAATGACAGATGAATGGATAAACAAAGTGTAATATCTATATACAAGGGAATATTATTTAGTCTTAAAAAGGAAGGAAATTCTGACACATGCTATGACATGAATGAACCTGGAGCACATACAAAGTGAAATAAGCCAGTCACAAAAAGAAAAATACTTGTATTTTTCTGTTTATATGAAGGATGTAGAATAGTCAAATTCATAGAGACAAAAGGGAAAATGGCAGTTTCCAGGGGCTGGGAAGAGAGGGGAATGAAGGAGTTATTGTTTAATAAATTCAGAGCTTCAGTTTTGCTGGATGAAAAGAGTCCCAGAGATGGGTGGTGGTGACGTTTGCATAGCAATGTGAATATTTTTAATGCCACTGAAATGTACATTTGAAAATGGTCAGGATGGTAAGTCTGATGTGTCTGTTTTGGCATAATTTTTTTTTAATTTTAAAAAGAAAAATTACATGCCAACAAATATTGGACTTTAATGACGTGCATGCTAAAATAAGTAGGGATAAACCATATTTGTGTCTGCAACTTTGCAATGCATCAAAAACCACAATGGATGGATAGACGGTTGAACTGATGGCTAGATATGTGATAAAGCCTGCGTTATGAGCCATAACATTTAGAATTTCGGTGGAGAAAATATGTGTGATCACTGCACAATTCTTCTAATTTTTCAGTGGTTTTGAAATGTTTCATAATCAAATGTTGGAAAACAACTCAACACTTAAGTAGGACAAATATCTTGTGAACCTATGCAACGCTTTCACTCACCCAATCCCTTAACCATTCAATGAACTTTTACTGCATTCCTACCATATGTGACTGTGCTGAGCTCTGGCAATGCAAAAATACAGAAAACAGCATCTCTGTCCCTTCTAATGAAGCCAAAACAATGTCTGAAGGAAACCTTCCTAGACATGGGAAATGCAAAAATATTGTTTTCTCTAAAAAATTTACTCCAACCCTGAGACTGCCTAATAAGTGGTCCTGAAGCTTGGTGAGCTAAATCCCGAAGCCTCTCTCTCATCTCTGTCTCCCCTGGCCTAGCCCATGCTTCAAAGCTCTGTTCTATTTCTACCCTCTACAGACAGCCTTCTGAGCCTGTAGCTGTCCAGTGAGCTCTGGCTTCCTCTTCAAGGAAAGATCTCCTCACAGATCTTTACTAGATTGAGAGGGGCCAGGCTAAGGTTTGGGGTGGTAGTTCAAGACTTTGGATCAATATGAGTAGAAGCATCTGGCTGTATTAGGTATCAGAGTCTGTCTGCAGATGGTGGAAGCTTCAGGAAAGCACAAACCCAAAGAAGTAACTGTAGTCTACTTGAATTTGCATTATATGCAGTCTAAATGGCAGTATAAAAATGTAAGTCTTAATTTATGTATAAGACATAATAATTCAACCTATTACATTGAGAAGCCTATCTAGAATGAGGTAGTGTTCCTGAGCTGTAGACTGAGTGAGTTGAAAGGTAGGCTGATGCTACTGGCACCTGGAGCAGCCACTCCAACCACAGACCAGAGTTACTATCAGGCTTTAGAAGGATCTCTCTGGGATTATGTAAATCTTGACTTATTCCAAGCCTTCAGGGGTGCAAGGCTCCTGTAACATGCAGCCTCCCCATAGCCTGGATGCAGAGCACTGAAGAGTGTGGCTGAGGTTAATGTATACCAAGAGATCCTGAGGATGGCAGAAAGAAAGAGGACATGTGAAATTATACTGGGGGGGACAGCACAAGCAGTCTTGCTCCCAAGAAAAGGGGATATGATGAGGCAGTGGTTCTGTCTCTGCATTTACTGCCCATGTCTGGTTCTTCAAGGAGGCTTTGGGCTGGTGTGAGTCAGAGATGTGGAAGCATCCCTATCACCTCCCACCCCAACATTTTTTTTTCTGTTTTTGTTTTGTTTTGTTTATTATTATTATTATACATTAAGCATTTGTTCCATCACCAGGTTCTATCCGTTCAGCCTCTTCAGTCTTTCCCACTTTGCCATTTTTTCCCCTTTCCACCATCTCTAACCTGGTCCAATCCCTCATCAGTCTCCCAGGAACAACTGTATTGTCAGTTACCCCAGCACTTGGACAACTAGTATTGCTGGTCCTACTCTTTCCCCCACCCATCCTCTAAACTGCAGGCAGAGTGGGCTTCTCAAAATGCAAATCTGATCATGTCAACCTCCATTAAAGCCTCTGTTGGGTGTCAACCTCCATTAAAGAACCTCCCAGGTTTCGCAGGCCCTATCCCTTACCCCTCCCAGTACCCTACTTCCCCAGCTTCACTCAAACGACCCCAACTGTTTCAGCCCCTTATTCCTGTCATTCCAAGAAACAACCTGGGCACATGCTGGTCCCTCTGCCAGTAACACTTTCCTTCCCTGTTCACCCAGTAAACTATTCATCCTTCAGATCTCAGGTCCACGTCATTGACTCAGGGACTTTTCTGAGCCCAAATCCTCCCTACTTTAGGTTCACACTGTCAAGAGGCCCTTCACTTGGAAACATTTCTCACACTGATGACTCTTCATCTTCTGATGGAATTTTTTCCTTCAAATTTGTGTCCCCACAAGGCTGTGGATTCCTGGAGGCAGGGGGTGGGTTTGGCATTTCTCCTAACGAAATCCTTGAAAGTTGAGCCCACCTTGGCATCTACTTCTTAAGGTCTCCAACTCACAAAGAGGAAATGAATGAATGAAACATGGAAACAGTGCTGCTGGTTCAGCCTGAAGTGACATCCTGGATGTCCAGTGACACCTTCTAGGTGGCTGATGCATGTTGCTGTTTGTAATTTCATTATTTCAGTGTCTTGCCTCCACAGTTAGCTTCCTGAAGCATGAAGGAATTGTCAATGTGCTTCATGTAATTTGTTCCTGTCCTTCCCCAGGATAGGTAAGCAGCCTTTCACACAGAGGAAGCAAAGTCCCAGCCACTATTTTAAAAAATGGAAACAGATTGGGCATGGTGGCTCATGCCTGTAATCCTAGCACTTTGGGAAGCCAAAGTGAGAGCACAGCTTAAAGCCAGTAGTTTGAGATGAGCCTGGGGCAAACAGAGCAAGGCTCTATCAACAAAAAATAAAATAAAATAAAAATTAGCTGCTTATGGTGGTTATGCCTGTAGTCCCAGATACTTGGGAGACAGAGATGGGAGGATGCTTGAGGCTGGGACTTCAGTGGCTGGAGTGAGCAATGATTACTGCACTCCAGCCTGGTGACTGAGCAAGAATTGTTTCTAAAAAATGAAACATAAAAAACATGGAAACAGAATCAAACAGAAGATGGCAGAACATAGTGCAACTGTCAGGATACATCACACAAAGTAGGAGTTGGTTTTGTGTTCTGAGTGCTTTCTGTCCATTTATTTTAACATGTAGATGTGTTTGTATCTGGTCATGGGGTGAAATGTGTTTCTGACTGTGGGTTGTGTTAAAAAATGTTTGGAAAACTCTGATCTAGTGGGATTATCTAGTTGAGTATTTCTTCAGGATGCATTTATCAGTTAAAGTGTGCCTTTTAAAAGGTATTTCCTTGTCAAATTGCAGGATCACCCTGAGTGAGTGACTGATTCTCAAGGAAAGAAATCTCCTTAGTACATTGTAGTCTGCTTGGAGACCCACAGGGAATTTAGCGAAGCAAAGTCTCTGTCTGCATCATCAAATCTAGCGAACAAAGAATTTTTCAAACACATTTGAGAACTAAATGACACCCTTTTATTTTTAACTACCCAGGAGCACCTATGACTCTTTCCCTAGACACAACTATGGTGAGAGTCAGACTCAGTGGATTTCTCATGACACTATTGTTGTTGGTGTGACCGTGGTGATAGGGAAATGGCAGGACACCTCTTCAGCATCTGGCCAAGCCTCTTGGTGGCTGGACACCTCCCACTCAGTTGATGATACACTCAGAGGTCTACAGCAGTGGCACATGAATGCCAAATGACTTTTTCTCGTTATTCCCCAGTAGGCCTCCAGGATGCATTTACACTCTCTCTCCTGGCCCTTCTGTGCATGCATTTGCAAGACTGCAGCCAGTCACAGGGCTAACTTCTGAATCATAAAAAGAGGGAAGTTAAGTGGCCCACTGGGGACTGGGTTTCGGACCTGACTCTCATTAGTCATTCTTGGAAAAATGAAGTGAAATGGGATGCTCTGGAATCAAAGAAAGTAAGTGTTCACAGCGTAATAAGACCCTGCTTCTCTTCTATAATTGGCAAAGAATTTGGTCTGCCCTAGAGGACAGTCTGAGTCAGTAGGTCTAGGTTCTAGACTGTGTCCTAGCTATGTGACCACGGGAGCCCCTGGGCCTTATAGGTACATTAGGGAGTTGATTTAAGGATCATATTGAAATAGAGCAGTAGAATGAAAGGGACCTGAGAAGGCTTTTGGTTCTTGCCTTTAGTTGAACAGGTGAAGAAACTGAAGCCCAGAGAGGCCAAGGGACTTGTACTAGTCCATGATACAGATAACTGTCCCCTATTGCAGGCCATCCAATCCCAACTGACTGGGATGTCTTCCCATAGCGGTGTTTTCCAGCACATAAAATAATGAGAGATCACCAGCAGCTCATGTTAGTGCACCTTATATGTTCTGTAAAAACAGAAAACAATTACAAAAATGTAATTGACAACAATATTTGCATACCAGGAATTTCTAAGTGCTGGAAAAATCCTATTAGTTTAAAACAAATTCATGAAGCTTGTTCTTGGTTTCCTCTTGGCAAACCAATTCCTTAATTCCAAACAAATGGCCTTTACATTATTGGGTTTTTGTCCAATTTCTTAAATAAACAAGACTCTTATTTGCAGTGGATAAAAATCCAATGATATCGGTTTGAGAAGGAAGGGGGAATTTATGGCTCACAGAAATGGAAGTCCATTTACAATTGAATTCAGAAGCTTAAATGAGATTGCAAAGACTGTAGTTCTTTCTCTCCCTCTTGCTGTCATATGCTCTCTAAACTCTACACATCTCTATGTTGTTGTGGCCTCATTTTCTCCTTCTAAAGATACACTTTCTCCACATGGTGGGGAAGATGTTTGCCAGTAGCCCATTTCCAGCTGTGTCACCAAAAATAATACTACCTCTTTTTCTCTATTTCAAAATAAAATATTCTGGAGAAGAAACCTGATTGTTTCTACTAAGGCCACCTGACTACCTGTAATCTAAACGCTGGGGGCAGGTGATTGGATTATTAGGCGTAGCTGGGTCTAGATCATATGCCCACATCTACAGCCAGGATATGTATCTCTTAGTATCAATAATGTCCCAGAATCTCATGATTAAGCTTGGGAAAAGCACTCCCCAAACTAGAAAATAGAGCCAATTATAAATGGTTAACGAGGAAAGCTGAGGTTGAGAGAAACAAGTGGTCTGCCTGAATTCCAGAAAATTCAGCTGAAGGTGACCAAGCTATATAATTCTGACCAATGAGACCTAAGTGTTTGTTTACTCTATGGTTTTTGGGAAAGCATATCCTTCCATGACATGCATGTTGTCTCTTCCCTCCTCCTTCCTCTCTCTGAGGGAAGACCATTGTGATACTTGGTGTTGCAGCAGCCACATTGCAACCATGAGGGAAAGGCCCATAGCATCATGAGCTGCAAACTTGAAGCTGTTGTCTTCAGACTTTTGTTAATTAAAACTATGTAAAAAAACAACTTCTCTATTTGTTTAAACCGCTAAGATCAGGTTATCTTGTATTGCAGCCAAAATATTCCTGATACAATGGGTAAATCAGATTTACTTGTATTCAGAAATAAAATCTCCAAAGTTATAGAAGCTGATATACTTCTCTCTCTCTGTGTTATTATCAGAGTTTTCAGTTATCCATCATTTCAGACTTTGGGGAAGATGAAGACACAACTCTTTTACCTAGAGGAAGCTTACAATTAAATAGAGCTTAAAATTTAGGCCAATGTTGCACAAAGAATTCCTTCTCATGTTTAATTCCCCAATGTTTCAGTTAAGCCCATTTGATTTTTTTTTTTTGACTTGCACTATTTTTTTTTTAAATTTATTTATTATTATTATACTTTAAGTTGTAGGGTACATGTGCATAACGTGCAGGTTTGTTACATATGTATACTTGTGCCATGTTGGTGTGCTGCACCCATCAACTCGTCATTTACATCAGGTATAACTCCCAATGCAATCCCTCCCCCCTCCCACCTCCCCATGATAGGCCCCTTTGTGTGATGTTCCCCTTCCTGAGTCCAAGTGATCTCATTGTTCAGTTCCCACCTATGAGTGAGAACATGCGGTGTTTGGTTTTCTGTTCTTGTGATAGTTTGCTAAGAATGATGGTTTCCAGCTGCATCCATGTCCCTACAAAGGACACAAACTCATCCTTTTTGATGGCTGCATAGTATTCCATGGTGTATATGTGCCACATTTTCTTAATCCAATCTGTCACTGATGGACATTTGGGTTGATTCCAAGTCTTTGCTATTGTGAATAGTGCTGCAATAAACATACGTGTGCATGTGTCTTTATAGCAGCATAATTTATAATCCTTTGGGTACATACCCAGTAATGGGATGGCTGGGTCATATGGTACATCTAGTTCTAGATCCTTGAGGAATCGCCATACTGTTTTCCATAATGGTTGAACTACTTTACAATCCCACCAACAGTGTAAAAGTGTTCCTATTTCTCCACATCCTCTCCAGCACCTGTTGTTTCCTGACTTTTGAATGATCGCCATTCTAACTGGTGTGAGATGGTATCTCATTGTGGTTTTGATGTGCATTTCTCTGATGGCCAGTGATGATGAGCATTTTTTCATGTGTCTGTTGGCTGTATGAATGTCTTCTTTTGAGAAATGTCTGTTCATATCCTTTGCCCACTTTTTGGTGGGGTTGTTTGTTTTTTTCTTGTAAATTTGTTTGAGTTCTTTGTAGGTTCTGGATATTAGCCCTTTGTCAGATGAGTACATTGCAAAAATTTTCTCCCATTCTGTAGGTTGCCTGTTCACTCTGATGGTAGTTTCTTTTGCTGTGCAGAAGCTCTTTAGTTTAATTAGATCCCATTTGTCAATTTTGGCTTTTGCTGCCGTTGCTTTTGGTGTTTTAGACATGAAGTCTTTGCCCATGCCTATGTCCTGAATGGTACTACCTAGGTTTTCCTCTAGGATTTTTATGGTATTAGGTCTAACATTTAAGTCTCTAATCCATCTTGAATTAATTTTCATATAAGGAGTAAGGAAAGGATCCAGTTTCAGCTTTCTACTTATGGCTAGCCAATTTTCCCAGCACCATTTATTAAATAGGGAATCCTTTCCCCATTTCTTGTTTTCTCTCAGGTTTGTCAAAGATCAGATGGCTGTAGATGTGTGGTATTATTTCTGAGGACTCTGTTCTGTTCCATTGGTCTATATCTCTGTTTTGGTACCAGTACCATGCTGTTTTGGTTACTGTAGCCTTGTAGTATAGTTTGAAGTCAGGTATCGTGATGCCTCCAGCTTTGTTCTTTTGACTTAGGATTGTCTTGGAGATGCGGGCTCTTTTTTGGTTCCATATGAACTTTAAAGCAGTTTTTTTCCAATTCTGTGAAGAAAGTCATTGGTAGCTTGATGGGGATGGCATTGAATCTATAAATAACCTTGGGCAGTATGGCCATTTTCACGATATTGATTCTTCCTATCCATGAGCATGGTATGTTCTTCCATTTGTTTGTGTCCTCTTTTATTTCACTGAGCAGTGGTTTGTAGTTCTCCTTGAAGAGGTCCTTTACATCCCTTGTAAGTTGGATTCCTAGGTATTTTATTCTCTTTGGAGCAATTGTGAATGGAAGTTCATTCCTGATTTGGCTCTCTGTTTGTCTGTTACTGATGTATAAGAATGCTTGTGATTTTTGCACATTAATTTTGTATCCTGAGACTTTGCTGAAGTTGCTTATCAGCTTAAGGAGATTTTGGGCTGAGACAATGGGGTTTTCTAAATACACAATCATGTCGTCTGCAAACAGGGACAGTTTGACTTCTTCTTTTCCTAACTGAATACCCTCGATTTCTTTCTCTTGCCTAATTGCCCTAGCCAGAACTTCCAGCACTATGTTGAATAGGAGTGGTGAGAGAGGGCATCCCTGTCTTGTGCCAGTTTTCAAAGGGAATTTTTCCAGTTTTTTGCCCATTCAGTATGTTATTGGCTGTGGGTTTGTCATAAATAGCTCTTATTATTTTGAGGTACGTTCCATCAATACCGAATTTATTGAGCGTTTTTAGCATGAAGGGCTGTTGAATTTTGTCAAAAGCCTTTTCTGCATCTATTGAGATAATCATGTGGTTCTTGTCTTTGGTTCTGTTTATATGCTGGATTATGTTTATTGATTTGCGAATGTTGAACCAGCCTTGCATCCCAGGGATGAAGCCCACTTGATCATGGTGGATAAGCTTTTTGATGTGTTGCTGAATCCGGTTTGCCAGTATTTTATTGAGGATTTTTGCATCGATGTTCATCAGAGATATTGGTCTAAAATTCTCTTTTTTTGTTGTGTCTCTGCCAGGCTTTGGTATCAGGATGATGTTGGCCTCATAAAATGAGTTAGGGAGGATTCCCTCTTTTTCTATTGATTGGAATAGTTTCAGAAGGAATGGTACCAACTCCTCCTTGTATCTCTGGTAGAATTCAGCTGTGAATCCATCTGGTCCTGGACTTTTTTTGGTTGGTAGGCTATTAATTATTGCCTCAATTTCAGAGCCTACTATTGGTCTATTCAGGGATTCAACTTCTTCCTGGTTTAGTCTCGGAAGAGTGTAAGTGTCCAGGAAATTATCCATTTCTTCTAGATTTTCCAGTTTATTTGCGTAGAGGAGTTTATAGTATTCTCTGATGGTAGTTTGTATTTCTGTGGGGTCGGTGGTGATATCCCCTTTATCATTTTTAATTACGTCGATTTGATTCTTCTCTCTTTTCTTCTTTATTAGTCTTGCTAGTGGTCTGTCAATTTTGTTGATCTTTTCAAAAAACCAGCTCCTGGATTCATTGATTTTTGGAGGGTTTTTTGTGTCTCTATCTCCTTCAGTTCTGCTCTGATCTTAGTTATTTCTTGCCTTCTGCTAGCTTTTGAATGTGTTTGCTCTTGCTTCTCTAGTTCCTTTAATTGTCATGTTAGAGTGTCAATTTTAGATCTTTCCAGCTTTCTCTTGTGGTCATTTAGTGCTATAAATTTCCCTCTAAACACTGCTTTAAATGTGTTCCAGAGATTCTGCTATGTTGTATCTTTGTTCTCATTGGTTTCAAAGAACATCTTTATTTCTGCCTTCATTTTGTTATGTACCCAGTAGTCATTCAGGAGCAGGTTGTTCAATTTCCATGTAGTTGAGAAGTTTGGATTGAGTTTCTTAGTCCTGAGTTCTAGTTTGATTGCACTGTGGTCTGAGAGACAGTTTGTTATAATTTCTGTTCTTGTACATTTGCTGAGGAGTGCTTTACTTCCAATTACGTGGTAGATCTTGGAGTAAGTACGATGTGGTGCTGAGAAGAATGTATACTCTGTTAATTTGGGGTGGAGAGTTCTATAGATGTCTATTAGGTCTGCTTGCTGCAGAGATGAGTTCAATTCCTGGATATCCTTGTTAACTTTCTGTCTCGTTGATCTGTCTAATGTTGACAGTGGAGTGTTGAAGTCTCCCATTATTGTTGTATGGGAGTCTAAGTCTCTTTGTAAGTCTCTAAGGACTTGCTTTATGAATCTGGGTGCTCCTGTATTGGGTGCATATATATTCAGGATAGTTAGCTCTTCCTGTTGAATTGATCCCTTTACCATTATGTAATCGCCTTCTTTGTCTCTTTTGATCTTTGATGGTTTAAAGTCTGTTTTATCAGAGGCTAGTATTGCAACCCCCGCTTTTTTTGGTTCTCCATTTGCTTGGTAAATCTTCCTTCATCCCTTTATTTTGAGCCTATGTATGTCTCTGCGTGTGAGATGGGTCTCCTGAATACAGCAGACTGATGGGTCTTGACTCTTTATCCAGTTTGCCAGTCTGTGTCTTTTAATTGGAGCATTTAGTCCATTTACATTTAAGGTTAAGATTGTTATGTGTGAACTTGAGCCTGCCATTATGATATTAACTGGTTATTTTGCTCGTTAGTTGATGCAGTTTCTTCCTAGCCTCGATGGTCTTTACATTTTGGCATGTTTTTGCAATGGCTGGTACCGGTTGTTCCTTTCCATGTTGAGTGCTTCCTTCAGGGTCTCTTGTAAGGCAGGCCTAGTGGTGACAAAATCTCTAAGCATTTGCTTATCTGTAAAGGATTTTATTTCTCCTTCACTTCTGAAACTTAGTTTGGCTGGATATGAAATTCTGGGTTTAAAATTCTTTTCTTTAAGAATGTTGAATATTGGCCCCCACTCTCTTCTGGCTTGGAGAGTTTCTGCCGAGAGATCTGCTGTTAGTCTGATGGGCTTCCCTTTGTGGGTAACCCGACCTTTCTCTCTGGCTGCCCTTAAGATTTTTTCCTTCATTTCTACTTTGGTGAATCTGGCAATTATGTGTCTTGGAGTTGCTCTTCTCGAGGAGTATCTTTGTGGCGTTCTCTGTATTTCCTGGATTTGAATGTTGGCCTGCCCTACTAGGTTGGGGAAGTTCTCCTGGATGATATCCTGAAGAGTATTTTCCAACTTGGTTCCATTTTCCCCCTCACTTTCAGGCACTCCAATCAGATGTAGATTTGGTCTTTTTACATAATCCCATACTTCTTGCAGGCTTTGTTCATTTCTTTTTCTTCTTTTTTCTTTTGGTTTCTCTTCTCACTTCATTTCATTCATTTGATCCTCAATCGCAGATACTCTTTCTTCCAGTTGATCGAGTCAGTTACTGAAGCTTGTGCATTTGTCACGTATTTCTTGTGTCATGGTTTTCATCTCTTTCATTTCGTTTATGACCTTCTCTGCATTAATTACTCTAGCCATCAATTCTTCCACTTTTTGTTTCAAGATTTTTAGTTTCTTTGCGCTGGGTACGTAATTCCTCTGTTAGCTCTGAGAAATTTGATGGACTGAAGCCTTCTTCTCTCATCTCGTCAAAGTCATTCTCTGTCCAGCTTTGATCCGTTGCTGGCGATGAGCTGCGCTCCTTTGCCGGGGGAGATGCGCTCTTATTTATTGAATTTCCAGCTTTTCTGCCCTGCTTTTTCCCCATCTTTGTGGTTTTATCTGCCTCTGGTCTTGATGATGGTGATGTACTGATGAGGTTTTGGTGTAGGTGTCCTTCCTGTTTGATAGTTTTCCTTCTAACAGTCAGGACCCTCAGCTGTAGGTCTGTTGGAGATTGCTTGAGGTCCACTCCAGACCCTGTTTGCCTGGGTATCAGCAGCAGAGGCTGCAGAAGATAGAATATTTCTGAACAGCGAGTGTACCTGTCTGATTCTTGCTTTGGAAGCTTCCTCTCAGGGGTGTACTCCACCCTGTGAGGTGTGGGGTGTCAGACTGCCCCTAGTGGGGGATGTCTCCCAGTTAGGCTACTCAGGGGTCAGGGACCCACTTGAGCAGGGAGTCTGTCCCTTCTCAGATCTCAACCTCCGTGTTGGGAGATCCACTGCTCTCTTCAAAGCTGTCAGACAGAGTCCTTTGCGTCTGCAGAGGTTTCGGCTGTATTTGTTATTGCCCTGTCCTCAGAGGTGGAGTCTACAGAGACAGGCAGGTTTCCTTGAGCTGCTGTGAGGTCCACCCAGTTCGAGCTTCCCAGCAGCTTTGTTTACCTACTTAAGCCTCAGCAATGGCGGGTGCCCCTCCCCCAGCCTCGCTGCTGCCTTGCCGGTAGATCACAGACTGCTGTGCTAGCAATGAAGAAGGCTCCCTGGGTGTGGGACCCTCCCGGCCAGGTGTGGGATATGATCTCCTGGTGTGCCTGTTTGCTTAAAGCGCAGTATTGGGGTGGGAGTTACCCGATTTTCCAGGTGTTGTGTGTCTCAGTTCCCCTGGCTAGGAAAAGGGATTCCCTTCCCCCTTGCGCTTCCCAGGTGAGGCAGTGCCTCGCCCTGCTTTAGCTCTCGCTGGTCGGGCTGCAGCAGCTGACCAGCACCGATCGTCCGGCACTCCCCAGTGAGATGAACCCAGTACCTCAGTTGAAAATGCAGAAATCACCGATCTTCTGTGTCGCTCGCGCTGGGAGTTGGAGACTGGAGCTGTTCCTATTCGGCCATTTTGCTCCGCCCCCGAGCCCATTTGATTTTTATTTCATCCTCAGTAGAACTCAGGAATGGCTAGTTACCATCTTTTTTTTTAATAGGAAAGATGACTTAATTAAAATACTTTTCCATCTCTGTTGTGTGTGTGTGTCTATGTGTGTGTTTCAGTTTGTTTTTCCTGGTTATTTAGCACCAATTTATTTGACTCTTTTTATAGATTTTATTTTTCAGACCTCTAATCTTTGTTTAAGATTTGATCAAATAAAATCTATACGTAGAGTTTTTATAAGTCCTGTGTTCACTAAAGCCCTCCGGCCTGGTGGAGAACATAATTGTGATGACTTTTTAGCCTGCTTTCAAATCCTCCAGCCCCTAAACCAGAGCCACCCTGTCTCTCCTGGGTGATTGATTCTTCAGCTGCAAGACTCTTGCTCCAAAGTCGGTAATCAAGATTGTCCCTAAGCAGAGGCGTCTGATGCAACTTAGGTTCAGGGATGTTTGGCTCTGAATAGAGTCACTGTGCCGACCATGATCATTTTAACCTTGCTGTTGTAGTTCACCAGTGACTGATTCCTCACATGGTTTTTACTTTCCTTTGTTGGGGATATTTTTTCCTTTCTGGTCTTATCCCATGTCTGGTAAGCACTTTCCAGTTTTCCTGTGACATTGCTTCTCCTTTCCACTTTTGGAGTGAGCTGATTGACAAAGCAGAATGGCCAGCTGCAGTTGGTGTCCACCTTAATCCTTAGGGTTCCAGTGAAATTAACTCCATCCTTAGCTCCAAATGTGGGCATGTGACCCAGGCCTCGCCCATCAGAGCATCACATCACCTTGACCATGGTGATTGTTTCAGAGATGGCCAGCCATATGATCAGGTCAGGCTATTCAGGCCCATGACACTCACTGATGGGACTTTTGTAAGCTTGATTGGGAAAGAAAAGGCCTCATAAGCTTGGCATTATTGGCAGTCATCTTTCCACCAAAAAGGGACATACCTCCTAAGAATATAGTCCACAAAAAGAACTGATAGAAGAAGAGCTGTTAGAGAGAGGAAGAGAAAGTGCTAGACCTTGGTGATGCTCTTTGAGCCCTGGATCCACTCTGGGTCAGGATTGTCTATTGACTTTCTCATTTCATGAACCAATATATTTCCTTTTTTGCTTACGCCAGTAAATAGACTTCCTGCCCTGAACACCAAGTGTGTTCTGACTGGGTCCCCAAATCCCATTTAGAGTATAAACCTCAGATGTATCAAGCACATACCTTCTGCTAAATCCTTCACCACCTCTCATCCTAAGGACTAAGTCCCTGGACTCACCTTGAAACTCAGGTCGTTACCTGCCAGTCTCTATAAAACAGGCCTCGAATGTGCCCCCATATGTTAATGTAGCTGAGGCTGTTGCAGTCGCAATCAGATCTCCAGCGATCTTTTTATTAACTGCTACTAAAGGCTCACATAGCAAGCGTTGTCTGGGACATGCCTTTAAGCAAGAGGAGTTGCCTGTCCATGAGATACCTGGGAGTTACAACCATTCTCCTGGGGCTTCTCTAAGCTAGTGGTTGACTGGCGTGTGTGTACAAAACCCCCACATTTTTGCCCCAAGTAGGGCCATATGCTACAGTCAAAGTGAGCTCCAGCACTGCCTACAAGATCGCATTGAAGATGGACTTCACCTGAAGCCACATCCTTGCTTCTCCCTCTTCCTTAACTCACCAAACAACCCCTATTTCAACCTTTGCTTCTAGAGAACCAAACCTGTGGCAAATTGTAATTTCTAAAGATCACAGCCATAATAACTCCCATTCCACATGCCCCTCTTACAGTGTGAGTCCTCTCATTAGGGCAGAGGTGTCTATGTTCCCTTTCCTAGAATCTGGGTGTGTTTGTGAATGTTTTGGCCAACAGAGTATGATGAATGTGATGCTCTGTGAGCCGAGGCTAGGTTATAATAAGTGGTGGATCTTCTACCTTGTTCATAGAAATATACGCTATGGAGCCTTCAGCTTCTGTGTGAGTGAGGGCTCAGATTAGCCCATGTAGAGACTACTGAGGGACAGAGAGGAAAGAGAGAGGGAGAGGAAAGAGAGAGAGAAAGAGAGAAGGGGAAAGAGAGAGGGAGAGGGAGAGAGAGGGAGGGGGGAGAGAGAGAAAGAGAGAGAAACAGAGAGAGAGAGAGAGAGAATGATGCCCAGCCAGCAGGTCCAGCCTCAGGGTCCCTCTCCAGCCATCTGACTATGACCACATGAGAGACCTTGAGCCAAAACCACTAGCTGAGCCCTGCCTGAATCCGTGATGCATGGAAACCCAGAGGAAATTTTTAAATGGTTATTGTTTTAAGTCCAAATGTTTAGGCATGATTCATTGTTCAGCGATAAAGATCTGGAACACAACATGAGACACCAATCCTCAGCCTTAATGAAATATGTGCGTTTGACCTGATCTTCCCTGGTCCTGTTTGGCAGCTCAGAAAGCCAAGTCTTGGCAACAGCTGTGGATAGTCCTGCTGATGAAAACGTGGAAAAACTGTGGCTTTCCAGATTTCCACCATCTGGAGATGGGACAACACAGGCACTTGTGGGTTATCCTTGTCATTCCACCTATGCCCAGGAGGGCTTATGTTTCAGGAATATATGACAGTCCACTGGATGCATGGTCAGGCAAATGAGGCAGAGGCTGTATTTTTCCCTCTCAAACAGATTTTACTTGTAATATTCATGACACTTCCTGGGAAATTCCCAGATGTCAGGGTTTGAAAATCCTGAAGCTGCTGTTAATTGTGCCTTGGTTTTATTTAAGTAAAAATGCTAATAAAGGCTTCTTCTAAGTGTCATAATGAGAATCAAAAATAGTAACTCAAAGCTGAGGTAAAGTCCCGGTTGTCAACAAGTAACAGGAATACTTTTATTTTTATTTTTTTACTTTTTGAGACGGAGTCTCGCTCTGTCGCCCAGGCTGGAGTGCAGTGGCCGGATCTCAGCTCACTGCAAGCTCCGCCTCCCAGGTTTAGCCATTCTCCTGCCTCAGCCTCCCCAGTAGCTGGGACCACAGGCGCCGCCACCTCGCCCGGCTAGTTTTTTGTATTTTTTAGTAGAGACGGGGTTTCACCGGGTTAGCCAGGATGGTCTCGATCTCCTGACCTCGTGATCCGCCCGTCTCGGCCTCCCAAAGTGCTGGGATTACAGGCTTGAGCCACTGCGCCCAGCCTAACAGGAATACTTTTGTTACTGTCCTTTTGTGCGCAACAGGGCTCTCTCTCTCCAAATGATCTTAGGGTTGATGAGTCTTAATATATATCCCGTAAAGTGAATTCATGTGTGTGTGTGTATGTGTGTGTGTGTGTGTGTCTTATAATGCTTAAATTTTCTTACATATTTTAATCAATATTTTTAAAACACAAAAATGAGAGTATAAAAGATCCCCTTTGGAAAAAAAAAAAGATACAGTCAAAAAACAGGTGCCTACCCAAAAAAGCAGCACGTGGAATCTTTGACTGAGTTTTGTTTTATAGTGAGGACAAATAGGAATGGCAGGAAAGAAAGGCAGGGAGATTATTTCTGGAGATTTTTGCTTTAGGTTACTAACTTTACACTTAAGAAAACAATTGGTATGCCACTCTGAAAATTCACTGCTAATTTTCTTATGTTTCTATATGAAGGGGAAATTAATGTATTTTATAAGTATAATGGTCAAAAAATTTATTATTTTTCTTGAAGGTAGGATGTAATATAGCTCCCCGCCCAAGGGGGCCAGGTTAAGAGAGAATATTAACTGCTTATCCCTCCTCTATGCCCAGAGAGGGTTATCTCTTCCATCGTTTTACATTCCTTGAGGCATGGCAAGTTCTGGCTTGGCTCCCTAGTGCAGCTGTAAAGTCACAAGGTTTGATAAGCAATTGCTACAAAAGCAGGTATTCACAGGGCTGTAAGGCATGTGGTGTAACAAATGTAAGAGTAATTAATTGCCTTTGTTCTCGCTTCTGCAAGTACGTTTCCTGCAGCACGAAAAAAGTACTCTTCCTGATCACCGTAATAAACAAAGGTTCTCCTGAACTCTGCTCGGTCTTTCCCATCTTTGATTTGTCCCACAACATTTTCTGGGGGATCATCTGGGATTGGAGACGGCAGGTTTTTGCCTCCTTTGCCTGTGAGCTTGAGCCCCAGGACGTGGGAGATTTGGGACCCTTGTCGCCACTAGGTGAAGTTACCCAGAAGGAGAACAGCTCTCCAGTGTCCTTGGAGCCTTCCCTTGACAGCGCAAACGGAACCAATCGGGAGTTGCAGGACAGTCACAGGAGCAGCCCACAGGCTAGCTACTGAACCACACGGTAGTTAAGCCCATCCCACGAAGATGGAAGAGGATCCTGATCACCTCCCAGGGTGTGGCGATTAGTCCGACTTTAGAGAGTAATCACCGGGAGGGGCCCGTGACTCTGACAAAACTCATACCCAGATTAGCATTCGGTAGGAGCGTGAGCAGATCTCAGGAAACTGGTTCTTGGGAAACGGGGGAGGCGTGTGAAAGAACGTGAAAGAGGCAGTCTCGGGAGAGGGCCAACGCGGGGTGTAAGGTGGGGAGGCACAAGTCTCTTAGCGCAGACTGTCCTTCCAAGCGGGTGGGACGAGCCGGACCTAGGTTACTGTGTAAGGCCTACAGGATCAGCTTGATAGCTTCATAGCAGTAGTTAGCTGTGACCTGGACAAGCAGCGTCCCAACCTCCTGTAATAGGACCCAGTCTGGTGACTCCAGGAGTGAAAATGAGAGTGAAAATGTGTCGAAAGTGAGGAAATGAAAGAAAAAGCCTTGAAACCAACTCCATTAGAATGTATGTTGAAGAACTTTAGGAAAGGCTTTGATGGTGATTATGGAGTGAAGTTATCACCACAGAGGCTTTGTGAAATTGTGAAATTGACTGGCCCTCCTGTAATGTAGGGTGGCCGGCCAGGGTAACCACAGACAAGGAAATAGTTGGTTAAGTGTCCAGGGTGGTAACCAGAGTAGGGGAACAACCTGGGCACCCTGATCAGTTTCCCTACACAGACTCCTGGCTAAGCGTGATTCAGGACTGCCCAAAATGGCTGCAGGCCTGCTTTGAAGATTACTGTAAGACATCAGTGGCTTGTGCAAATGAGGGAACTGTAGAAAGAACCCACAAAGCACAGGCCCAGGAGAAGGAGCAGCAAGGAAACTGGGAAAAACTGGTCCCACAAACTCTGCCCAAAGAGTTGGAAACTCCAAACCATATGTTCCAATTTACCTGTCTTTGATGAGGATTAGGCAAGAAGCTGCTCTGGCAGCCGACTCTGCCGGGTTGGATTCAGAAGAGAGTACTCCCCAAACTTCCCCACAGGGGGAAGGACAGGAAAGGTTGCGGGATAAGTCAAAGGAGGAGTTTCAGGATAGGGCAAGGCAGCTCCAGTCTGGACGTGCCTGAGCCATGCAAATGCCTCTCTGAGAGACCAGAGGGCAAACCTATTTAGACATACAGAATGAAGTTCAGGGAGGGGAACAGATTTATGTCTGTCAGCCCCTCTCGACTACTGACATTTTCAACTGGAAACAATATACTCCCTGCTATATGGAGAAGCCCCAGGCTCTCACTGACTTAATGCAGTCCAACTTTCTAAGCCACAACCCAACTTGGGCAAACTGCAAGCAACTTCCCCTGTCACTGTTTAATACAGAAGAACACTGCCATGTAATACAAACGGCTCATCAGTGGCTAGAGAGCAATGCCCCTGTATGCATGTTCAGTGTTAAGCAGTAGGCACAGCACGCTTTACCCATTGAAATAGGCCCCGGCTGGGACCCAAATCAGGCCCAAGGACTGCAGAATGTGTTAAGATATTGAGAAGTACAAGGAATAAAAACTGGAGGGAAAAAGACAACAAATATTGGAAAAGTATCAGAGGTTCATCAAATCCAGATGAAAGCCCCAGTGAGTTCTATGAAAGGCTTTGTGAGGCTCACCAGCTATATACACCATGTGATCCTGAAGCGACAGGGAACCAGTGCATGGTTAATGCAACATTCATAAGTCAGGCACAGAATGACATAAGATGAAAGTTGCAGAAATTAGAAAGATTTGAAGGCGTGAACATATCCCAGTTAATCCAGGTGGCAACCAAAGTTTATGTGAGTCAGGATGAAGAGGCTAAGAAGGAAGCCAAGTGTAAGGTAACAGAGAAGGCAGAGTTTTTAGCTGCAACCTGGATTAAAAGAGAAGCCAGATTTGCAAGAGGACATGGGTGTGTTTGCGGACGTGGTCGGGGTAGGGGACAAACTATGTCAGGCCAGGAGGCCAGGAAAGGTCAGGAAGGACAGCCTAGATGAGAGAGAGAGATCAGTGTGCCAGGTTCAAGCAAAGAGGGCTTTGGAAAAATGAGTGCCCAGAAAAGGGAAAAGATAAAGGCAACAACTAGGGACAGAATGAGTAGATAGGACCTCCTTCTGCTACAGGACATAGTAGGGCATAGTAGGGGCTGACATGGATCTAATTGGGCTGGCAGGAGCCAACAATTATCTTGAGGACTGAGACAGACTGGGCTCCATTTCACTGGGCCTTGAGGAGCCTATGGTCTCAATGTTAGTAGCAGGCCAAAAAGTAAACTTTATGGTAGATACAGGCGCTGAACACTCGGTTGTGACTCAGACATTTGGACCGTTATCAAAAGACTATGTGAATATTATTACAGCCACAGGTACTAAAGAAAAGATGCCTTTTTTCAAATTTACGAGGTCTATAATTGGGAACCGAGAAGTCCAACACAAGTTTTTATAGTTGACAGATTGCCTGGTGGCACTATTAGGAAGGGACGTGTTACAAAAGTTGCAGGCTCAAATCTCTTTCACACCCAATAGACATGTGACCTTAAGCCTATGACAGAAAGAGGCTATGATATTAACACTTACAGTTCCAAAAACAGGAATGGAGGCTTTACAAAAGCAATTGTCAAGAATGTGGAAAGAGATATACTGTAGCTGAAGGAGAAAAACTATTTACAGATCTGCTCCGGAAATTTCCAGGAGTCTGGGGAGAGGAAAGCCCCACCCCAGGCTAGCAGTGAATTGAGTACTTGTGGATGTAGAGTTACTGTGCAGAACCTACCCCATGTGAATTCACCAATATCCTATTCCCATGGAGGCTTACGGGGAATTGGAAAATATTTAAACAGCCTCTTTGAATTTGGAATAATAGAAAAATGTGCTTCCTCCTGGAATACCCACTTGCTGCCAGTGTTAACACTGTCTGGTGACTACCAACCTCTGCAAGATTTAAGGGCAGTCAACAAGGTGGCACCTACACTGCATGCTACTCTACCTAACCCCAATACTATGCTTGACAAATACCTGCTAGTGCTGCTTGGTTCACGTGCCTGGACATAAAAGATGCATTCTTTTGCATTCAGTTAGCCTCTATAAACCGAAACATCTTTGCTTTTGAGTGGGGACTGTCTCACTATACCTGGACTAGACTTCCCCAAGGATTTAAGAACGTCTCTACTATCTTTGAGAAAACACCTGCCTCAGACTTGAAAAAGCTTTCACACCACCTCGCGACCAGTGTGTCTTACTACAATATATTGATGATCCATTGTTGGCCGCACCAAACAGAAAGGAATGTATTGAAGGGACAGAGAATCTCCTTCCAGTGTTGTGGAAGCCGGCTGTAAAATGTGGAAGAAAAAGGCACAGATCTGCGACCAAGGGGTGTGATACCTTGGTTTCCATATTTCCCAAGGGCAGCATGAGCTTTGGCAAGAGCGAAAAGAGACTGTCTGTAGCATTCCTCAAGCAGACACAAGGCAGCAAGTACGGGAGTTCCTTGGGGCAGCTGGCTTCTGCTGTATATGGATCCCCAACTACTCGCTCCTAGCAAAACCTTTAGGTGAGGCAACCAGAGGGGGTGAAAAGGAGCCACTTCTTTGGGGAAAAGAACAGGACATGGCCTTCAAGGAGATCAAAAACACTTTAATTCAAGCTCTGGCACTTGGGTTGCTAGACTAGACAAAGCCCTTTTACCTGTACGTCCATGAAAGAAAGGGCGTGGCCACAGGGGTCTTGGTGCAAACGTTAGGATTGTGGTATTGATCCATGGCCTATCCGTCCAAGCAACCGAACTTGCTGGCCTCAGGATGGCCACCCTGTTTCAAGGCACTGGCTGTCACTGCTCTGTTAGCTGAAGATGCTAACAAGCTCACTCTCGGACAGAAGTTGATAATTCAGGTGCCCCATAGAGTTGTCACCCTGATGGAACAGAGAGGGTACTATTGGCTGTCTAACCCTAGAATGCTGAGACCAACGGCTCCTGTGTGAAAATCCATACATCACCTTAGAGTCTGTAAACACCCTAAATCTGGCCACACTACTGCCAATAGAATATACAGAACATGGGAAGCCCCCGTTATGTGACCCAGGGTATCAGTGCTGTGTAGAAACAGTAGATGAAGTCTTTTCAAGCTGGAAAGACCTGAAAGACCAGCCCCTAAAGGACCTGGACATAGAGTATTGTAGTGATGGAAGTAGCATCATATCCAAAGGTATCAGAAGGTCTGGATATGCAGTAGTCACATTAAGCTCAGTCACCAAGGCCCACCCTCTACTGGTAGGAACCTCAGTGCAAAAGGCAGAAGTAATATTTCTCATAAGAGCGCTACTTCTAGCAAAAGAAAAGTCAGTAAATATCCATACCCACTCAAAATATGCCTTTGCCAACTTGCTTGCTAATGGGGCCATCTACAAGGAGAGAGGACTATTAACTGCTGAAGGAAAGAAATAAAGAACAAAATAAGAAACAGCGCAGTTCCTAGAGGCGGTGTGGGCTCCCAAGAAAGTAGCAGTCATTCATTGTAAAGGATGTCAAACAAAGAGAAGTAATGAGGCTATAGGAAACAGAAAACAGGACAGGGAAGCAAAAAGGACTGCAATGACAAAAATGACAGAAAAAGGAGACACTTACGTCATGCCATTATTAGAACCCCCCCCCCCTTGTAGAAACTCCTAACTACTCCTCCAGTGAAAAGGCATGGTTCATGCAGGAAAATAGGGGATATCAAAAAGGAGGCTGGTTGAAGTTTTCAGATGGGAAGCTTGCCATCCCAGAGGCCATCACTCCTCGATTTATAAAGCAACTTCACCAAGGAACACAGATGGGGAAGATGGCCTTAGAAATTCTTGTAGGGCGATACTTCTATGTACCATGCCTGACTGCCATCACTCGAGCCATCTGTAAGCAATGTGTCATTATGTGCTCAAAACAACCCAAGACAGGGGCCTACTCAGCCCTCAGGAATTCGAGAAACCAAAGCAGTGCCATGCGAAAACCTACCTGTAGACTTTACCGAGCTGCCTCGGGCTGGTGGCTACTGGTATGTGTTAGTGTTAGTCTGTACCTTTTCAGGGTGGGTTGAAGCATTTCCCACCAGAACAGAGAAAGCCCAAGAAGCAACCAGGATACTATTAAAAGACATTATTCCTCGATTTGGATGACCACTAACTTTAGGCTCAGATATCGAAACAGCCTTTGTGGCAGAAGTAGTACAGCAGATAACACAAATGCTTAAAGTTAAATGGAAACGGCATACAGTCTGTCATCCACAGAGCTCTGGAAAAATTGAAAGGATGAACTAAACACTGAATCACTGCTGAAGAAGTTTTGCCAAGAAACTCGTTTAAGATAGGATCAGATGTTACCAGTGGTCCTTCTTCAGGTCAGTTGTACCGTCACTAAATTTACTGGCTCTTCACCCTATGATACAGTATATGGTCGGTAACCCCCACTCATAGCTCAAGTAAAAGGTGATTTATTTTTCTCACAGTTGTGGAGGCTGGGTAGTCCTAGATCAAGATGCAAGCAGATATGGTGTCTAGTGAGGGCTCATTTGATGGTTCATAGATGGCACCTTCTAGCTCTGTTCTCAGATGGTAAAAGAGGAGAACTTTGATCTCTTCAGCCCTTTATAGGTGCATTAATCACATTCATGACCTCAGATGGTAAAAGAGGAGAACTTTGATCTCTTCAGCCCTTTATAGGTGCATTAATCACATTCATGACCTAATCACTTTCCAAAGGCCCCACCTCCTAAATATCATCACCTTGGAGATTAAGTTTCAACATATAAATTTTGGGGGAATGCAAACATTCAGACCACAGAATTTTTTTGTTAGTGTTTCCTATAAATGATATGGCTTTTCACTCCTTTGGCTATCATTTTGTTGGCTTGTCTATCTTTTGCTTATAAACTTATAATATTTCTTTATACAAAATAGATACTTATCCTTTGATAGGATTATGTACAGCAAGAATCTTCTCCAAGCTTATGGCTTATCTTTGCACATACCATTTTTGAAATCTTTTAATGAGCTACTATTCTTCATTATTATAAACTTTAATTAATAGAATTATATACATTCATCTTATGGCTAACATTTTTGCATCTTAATTCAGAAACCCCTACCTGTCATAAGGTATAAAAGATAGTTTCCAAAATTTTCCTCTTAAATGTTGACATTTGTCTTACACAGTTAAGTCTTAAATCCATCTGAAATTTTGTTTTTACATCTGTTAACAGGGTCCAATCCAAATTTATTTCTTTCCTATGAATAACCAATTGTCCCAGAATAATAATTAAATAGCCCACTCAATAACCATTTTTTACTACGCCAATTTTGTTATATTACATTGTTTTTTATATATATATTTTATAAATATATATAAATAAAACATATATATATGCTTTATAAATATATATATATTTAGATCTGTGCTGGGCTCTCTATTCTGTACCATTTGTCAATTTTCCCATGCCTCTGTGTGTGTGTGTGTGTGTGTGTGTGTGTGTGTCTACACAAACTGAACAGCAGTACAGAATAAAACAGTAACTTCTGATATCTCTTAAGTTAGCAACCCACTCCAACCACACACCCTTTATTCCTCTTCAGGTGAGTCTGGTTTGCTCTTGGACCTTTGCTATTTTCTGTGCATTAGAAAATCAGTTTGATAAATTCCCATAAGTACCTGTTGCAATTTTGATTGATTTGTATTGAAACAGAGAAACTTGCAGAGACTTTATGTTTTCATGCTGTTGAGGATTCCAGTAAATGTACATGGTGTATTTAATTCATTCAAATTGTTTTTCCTTAGGGTCTTGTAAGAGTTTTAAGATTTTTTCAATAAATACCTCACCCCCCCAAAAAAAGAAATAAAAGAAATAGGAGAACTAACCCTAAGGAGACTAACACATGCATTAGGTGAAGTAATGCAAGAAGAACAAGGGTAGGTAGGAGAGAGAATACCTTTCAGTCTTAACGGATGCAATACACCCCTTTAAACCTGGAGACTCTGTATGGGTTAAACATTGAAACCCCACCACGCTTGGGCCCTTATGGGTTGGCCCCCATGTTTGGATCATGTCTACCCTTACTGCTGTTAAAGTTGCAGGTATCACACCTTGGATTCATCATAGCCAGCTGAAACCTGCAGCCCCAGACCCAGACTGGTGGACAAGCCAGCAAGATCCAGATAATCTAACTCAACTGATCTTGCAGAAAGACCAAGGTGCATCAGTGAAGGATGACTGCTCTGACCACACCGGAGGCTGGTCAGTCCATGCATGGCGGAAGCTTGAGGAAACACCAAACCTTGTTCTAGTCACACAACCGGAAGCTGACCAGTCTATGCACGGCAGAAGCTTGAGGAAGCCAGCGCCAGATAAGTAGATGTGGATAGAATCTGCCAGTGTAATTATTCTTTTGCTTGTACTGATTGTCTTACTATCATGTTACCTTTGCAATTGCTGTCGAACTTGTTGCACAGAAGGATGCCTGTGCATAGTCTAAACCTGATTGTACTAGTGGTAAAAATGCTAACAGCTGTCCAAGAAGACCAAGATAGTTGCCATCACTGCATGATGGAAGCTTGGTCTGGAAAAGGCATGACTAAAACTCTGATATACCAGACCTACTATGAGTGTACAGGGACTCAGGTAAGAACTAGTGTTTGTAGTCAAACCAGCTACTCTCTTTGTGACCCAGGAAATGGGCAGCCTCAAATCTGTTATGATCCAGAATCCCTGCCCTACAGTTTCTGATTTGAAATTCAAATAGGAGAACCCCTGTTGTTGTTGTATACAAATCCAATAGACACTGCAGTAGGGAAGCTTGTAACCAAAACAAAGGTATTTTCACACAAAGGTCCTGTCTCCATAGATTTTGATGTCTGCCAAGCTGCTCATCTTAGCGAGTTGAACAATCTAGCGGTGGTCTGTAGGGATCTAGTCCAGGAAAGAATCGGTAGCAAAGCTGCTAAGATCATAATGGGAAAAACAGAAAAAGATTACCTTGACTGTTACAGTCAGTGCACTACTTATGAGTTCAGTCGGCCCCTTTACCCAGGAAGAGTGGCTTTGTTGGCCAGCCTGAAAGCAGAGATTGGGTGCACAATCCAAACATGCAACCCCATCAATCTGACTGTACTAAAACCAAATATGCCTTTCTGGACTAAAGGACATAAAGGACTAAAGGGCTTTGACTGGGAAGGAGGAAACCCAGGAATTCCAATTGTGATTAGTAAAAAGATCCAACAAGCTGAATTTCAAGTTAGCCCAATGCAGCAATTCAGGTTTTATAAATTCGTTAATAAGCATTTTGACCCCAAAGAATCAAGGATTCAAATTCCACCAAATCACAGCAGAAAACCTGTTTGCTCAATTAGCCAAAAGCGTTGCTACAAATCTTAGGGTCACATCATGTTATGTGTTGGTGGAGGTACAAATAGGGGAGATCAATGGCCCTGGGAGGCCAGAGAATTAATGCCACAAGACAATTTTAGTATACCAGAATTTGTTACAAAATGCGATGCCAACCTGACTGTTTGGCTATTAAAAACCCCTATCATTGGGAGATATTGCATAGCATGATGAGGAAAAACCTTTCAGACTCAAGTAGGAGATACAACTTGTCTAAGTGAACAATAATTTGAGGAATCAGAAAATAAAGCCTAGTGGAGAAATTGCACGGATAATTCTTCTGTGCAGGATTTCAACCCCCTCTCCCAATTTCCCACGTTAAATCAGTCGCATTATCGGCTGGATATCCCAAATATTGGGAAGGCACCAGCAGGATTATACTGGATCTATGGGACAAAGGCCTACCAACCGTTGCCTGAAAATTGGAGTAGAGCCTGTGTGTTAGGAACAATAAGACCATCTTTCTTCTTACTGCCATTAACCCAAGGAGATCTAAGTTACTGAGCCTATAACAAAGAAAGAAAAAAAAGCAGAAGAAACATCTTCACCCAGATAACTACCATCAAAAAGGTAAACACAAACACACACAAACATAAGAAAACACATTGAAATAGGAAATTGGAAAGACAATGAATGCCTCCCAAGAGGATCATAAAATATTATGGACCAGCTACATGGGCCCAACGTGGGACATGGGGCTACCGTACTCCTGCATACATGCTAAACCGAATTATAAGATTACAAGTGGTACTAGAAATTATAGTCAATGACTCAGCTAGAGCCCTGGATTTGCTAAGTATACAAGCCACCCAAATGAGGGATGCCATATGTCAAAATAGGCTAGCGTTAGACTATCTCCTCGCCTCCAAAGGAGGAGTTTGTGGCAAACTAAATCTAACCAACTGTTGCTTACAAATTGATGACAATGTAAGAGCTGTTATGGAAATTACTGCTAGGATGTGAAAACTAGCCCATGTCCCAGTGCAGACCTGGTCCAGATGGGGCCCAAGTACACTTTTTGGAGGATGGTTCTCATGGCTTGGAGGCTTTAAAACTCTAATGATTGGTATTATAGTCATAATTGGAAGATGCCTAATACTGCCTTGTTTTTTACCTCTTCTCATCAGAAGCATCCAGTCCACCATTGAAGCAGTAGTAGATCGAACGACTACCACCAAAAATTGGTATTTTTTACCAATCAGTCCCTCAAGAAAAAATGTGAGCCTACACTGGAAGAAATAAATGATTGTGGAGCTGTTTATTGATCTGCATTTATGGCAAGCACCAAGTGGGGAAATGAAGGGGGAGAATTAATGAATTTTATTAGAATAAAACGTCAAAAAATGTATTCTTTTTCTTGAAGGTAGAATATAATATAGCTCCACTGCTGGCGGGGGCAGATTAAGAGAGAGTATTAATTGCTTATACCTCCTCTGTTCCCAGAGATGCTTATCTCTGGGTTTACATTCCTTGAGGCATGGCAAGTTCTTTCTTCCCTCCCTAGTGTGGTTGTAAAGTCACAAGCTTGATAAGCAACTGCTACAAAGGCATGGATTCCCAAGGTTGTAAGGCATATGGTGTAACAAACGTAAAGCAGTAATTAACTTCCTTTTTTCTCACTTCTGCAAGTACGCTTCCTGCAGCCCGTAACTCCCACCACAAACTGCTTAAAAGGTGATTGAGCCCTTTGTTCCGGGCTCAGACTTTCTGGACCCTCGTCCGACTGAGCCAGTGATCACCTTAATAATTAAAGGCTCTCCTGATTCTGCTCGGTCTCTTCCATCTCTAATTTGTCCTGCAACGTATAGGACCAGTGACTGAGCAGTGTGAAGTCTGGGTTGGGTGGAGGGAATCAAGCTCATGATAAAGATCTGTGTGAAGAAACTGTTTTTGATCCTGTTCTTACGTTCCATTTTTTCTGCCTGTTCTTTTCTGCTTGCTTGTCTATTGCTATTGCTGCATGATATGCTTGGATGTTTTCTCGTCTCCAAATCTCATGTTGAAATGTGACCTCAGATGTTGGAGGTGGGCCTAGTAGGAGGTGTTTGGGTCTCTGGGTCTGATCTCTCATGAATGGCTTGGTGCTCTCCTCAGTATGATGAGTGAGTTCTCACTCTGTTAGGTCACATGAGTCCTGGTTGTTTAAAGGAGGCCAGCACTTCATCCATCTCTCTCGCTCTCACTCTCACCATGTGACAGGCCTGCTCCCCCTTCACCTTCTGCCATGATTGAAAACTTCCTGAGGCCCTCACCAGAAGCAGATGCCAATGCCATGCTTCCTATACAGCCTTCAGAGCTTTCAGCCAAATTAAACCTCTTCTCTTTAAAAATTACCTAGCCTCAAGTACTTTATAGTAACGGAAGAACAGACTAACACACTGCATAACCAGTAAACATAAAACATATTGGTTTGAAGCAACACCAGTCATTTTGTTACGGCTCATAATTTTTGTGGGTCAGGATTTGAGCAAAGCTTGGCTGGGTGACTCTGGGCTAGGTCTTTCATGCAGTTTAAGTGAGGGGCTGCATCAGCCAAGAGCTGGCTGGGCAGTTCGATCTCTCTTCATGTAGCCTTGAGTCCTCTCCACATGGTCTCTGTGTGGTCTAGTTTGGGCTTCCTCAAAACATGGTGGACTCTAATCACTTGGACTATTTACATGGTGACTCAATATCTCATCAGTGAATTTGGCTATCTAGGCAGAAATTACATTACCTACTAGCCACGTAATTCATACAGCTTTACTTATGTTACATTCTACTGGTTACACATGTGTCACCAACTCTCCAGATGAAGGAGAGGAGAATTAGACTGTACCTTTTGGTGGGTGAATGTCCACACTGCTCAAGCCTGTTTTATCAGGCTTGAGCCATCAATTCTGTGAGCTGCCCAAAAGCCTTTTTATAATTTTCTTTACCAGTTAAGGTGACCAGAGCCCCTTTCTCTGGTATGCAGTAAAAACCCTGGCTGGCACACTCTTAGTTGTTTAAATTGATATTTATTCATAGGGACTGGCTTAGAGCCTGAAACTGTGGTTAGAGAAAATACAGAGAAGAGGCGGCTTTTAAAATCACGGTTCCTGCCGGGCGCGGTGGCTCAAGCCTGTAATCCCAGCACTTTGGGAGGCCGAGACGGGCGGATCACGAGGTCAGGAGATCGAGACCATCCTGGCTAACACGGTGAAACCCCGTCTCTACTAAAAAAATACAAAAAACTAGCCGGGAGAGGTGGCGGACGCCTGTAGTCCCAGCTACTCCGGAGGCTGAGGCAGGAGAATGGCGTAAACCCGGGAGGCGGAGCTTGCAGTGAGCTGAGATCCGGCCACTGCACTCCAGCCTGGGCGACAGAGCGAGACTCCGTCTCAAAAAAAAAAAATTAAAAAAATAAATAAATAAATAAATCACGGTTCCCTCCTTAACAGTCAGCGTAATAACCTTGAGAGAAAAGGAGAGATCAAAGCAAGGCCTTGCCTTATTGTATCTTGACCACGAAGGTCTTGTCCAATGTGATTTGATTTGCCATCTTTTCATGAAGTGATAACACTTGTAAAATATTGATAATTCCTTAATAATAGCATTAGCAAAGATGCTTGATAGTAATTCCTGGAGAAGAAGCAAATGTTTGAGCCTGGCCTGTTGCCATCCAGCTGTTTCTGAGGCAAGGCTGGCTGCCCCAATCAGGACTGTAGGACTGTTAAAATGTCTCTCGCGCTCTTTCCCCAGACTGCCAAGGCTGCTTGTCCAACTCTCCGTACTTGAACCTGGAAACTCCAGGGCCAAAAGAAAAGACCTCAGGTGTGATTGATGGAGAACTCTATTCCAGAACTCTTATTTCAGCGGAGTAGAAAGACCACTGACAATGGGAGGGAGAAAAGTGGGCTTGCAGCCACTGATTTTTAAACCCTCTAAATGCAACTCAGAAAGAGGTGTGAAGAACAGAATGAGTCTGAAGGAGGGAAAGAGCAGGCTTTGCTAGAAATATTGTTATTCCAATATATAAGCATGAGCTCCTGGTATGAATGGTATTCACTTCTTCATCCATTCATTCAGTTGTCTGTTCATTTGTTTACTCATTGTGTTATTTCATATTGATATTTCCCATTCCAGAAAATGGAGAAGTGACTAAATCAGAACCCTCATGTGGTTGGGGAAACAGGAATAAATGGCTACCATATAGGGCATTTCAGTTACATCTCAGTTAACACCACCTCTTGCAAGGGAGTCCCTTTACAGAAACTTGTATTTGGTGGAGAGGTGGGGTGGTTTGGTGAGTAGGGTGGGAAGCAGATATCTTGAGAAGCTGTTCTCACACCTGAGAGCCTGAACCACCTGCTACCAGTTAAGAGTGAAATAACTCTAAGTAGAGTTTCCATCTCTACAGCATAGCAGGGGTGGGAAGAGGTCCTTCTGATTCTCTGCTAATCGTAACTGTCAACCTTCATTGTCTAATCTTGTCCCTCATCTCAAACACACACGTTTATCTCATAGTAGAGATTAGATGTCCTAGGAAGAAAACATGCCTTATGGTTCTATACCATTTTAGATGGTGAAAGAGGTGGTAGACATTTATTCCCAGTCCATTTCAGGATGGGTCTCAGCTCCCATAGAGGTATGCATAAGTTCTGCAGGGCTCACATCATGGAAGGCATGAGCAGGATTCAGTGTGCCTGGTCTGTGTCATCAACATCCAGGACAACATCCACAGGCTATCTTTGCATCCTCAGTCCACCTGTCATCTGATACTGCTTTCTGCTGTGTTATCTCTGGGGTCTGTCACAAGGCTCTGTCTTTCAGCCAACTTCCTTGCTCCTCTCAGGACATGAAAGCATTTTGCTGCTTTTGCACCTTCAGTCACCACAGGAATCTTTGTGGGACTGTTTGCAGCCCTTTGTCCCTTCTGTGCCTCCCCCGCCCCCAGAGCCTAGGAGTGATTCTATCTCTTCCCACGGGCCAGGGAACCCAGAGGACCCCTCAGGACCATCTGTTCAGTTGCTGTGGTCACTAGGAACTCTGTCCTCTGATTCCTCTGTTGGGAAGACTGTGGGTTTCTGCCCAAGTGTTGGCTGCCTTGTGGGACACTTTCTGAGGTCTGCAAAACCCACCCCTTGATGTTTCCATTTTTCAAATGTCCCCTCCCTCCTAGTTCCTGCCTATTTGTAGTTGTCCTCCACTGCCTTCCGAGAGTTGGGTTTTACATTTTGTCCAGAGTTTATCCATAGTATAGTTGGTTTGATACAATCTACCCTGCTGTGCCAGAGTGGCATTTGCTGCCCTTTCATTTGAATAAATTGTAGAGGCCGGATATTGGCTTATCTTTTCTCAGGAGCTTACAGTGTCCACCCCCTCCTGCTTCCCTTCATGGTCCTTTCTCCCTCCCTGCAGTCTGGGGATGTGTTATGCTCTTGAGGTTGGGAAACATTTTTCTGGCTCTTTTAAGATTTTTTTTTTCTAAATTTGAGTCCCCTTGCATATTTGAAACTCAAACAGTCAAGTTTTTGAGACCCTAAATACTTTTCTGCTGAAACAACCATTCCCTGAGATATGGATGCCATAGAGTTTAGCTGTTTCTCACATTGAAGAAAAGGAGAGAGATAACGGGAAATAACAGGAAATGCTGGGATTGTAAAGGCCATCAATTAATATTTCAAAAAAAGTATTCCTCAGGATCAAGCATAACACCTATCTTGAGTGATTGCTGGCTTCTGGTTTAGCAGGCGTGAGATAGAGTGCATCTGATATTTCAATCAATAGTTACAATTATGTAAGTCCACTTTATATATGCATGCATGTTTTACTCATTCAACAAACATTTAGAGAGTGCCTGTTATTTGTCAGGCCCTGTTTTAGGTACTAATTTTGGAATGAAAAGTTTTGCTTATTAAAGAGAATTCAGGTATCAGCAAACATTAAGGAGGGAGACATAAGGTAGCCTGGAGTTAAATCCCACCTACTCTCTCGAGCTAACTCAAAGATGTTCTGATCTCTTATTTTTAGGTGGCTTAGAAGAGTGAAGAAAGCACAAAATTTAGCCTTGTAAAGTTCAAGTGAAGTCCCAGTTTACCACTTATTAATGGTGTCTCCAACTGTTACTAGTCTGAAAGCTTTTTGAGGTTGGCAAGAGTGTCCGTTTATTCCCTGCTGTATCCCCTATTCCTAGCACACAGTGTGGGCACAAAGTAAATCCTCAGTAAATGCTCATTAAATGAATGAGTAAATAACAGCTCTTTATAGCTTTTTTGATCATGGGCTTCTCTAACTGTTAACCTTGGGAATTCTATGATTACAGGTTAATGTGGGAAATATTTCTCTACTTGGATCTTTTCCTTTGGGCTTCCTGCTCCTAGGTATACTCATATTACTTTTAAGAACATTCAGTGGATCCTAGTAAGGTGTATCAGTCAGTCTAGGCTAGGTTGTGCTGCAAAAACAGACAACTTGTAATTTCAATGGCTTAACAACAAGTCATTTCTTGTTCATGTTTTGTAAAGAGTACAAGTCAATTGGGGGCTGAGCTTCACAGTCACTCAGGGATCTAGACAGATAAGCAGCCATCCTATGGAAGGTTGCCAGTGACCTTGCTAGAAGGAACAGAAAGCCCTGAATGGTCTTGTCCTAACAGTTGATTAATTGTCAAGGAAGTGAGGCATTTTGCTTCTGCTCACAATTCATCTCCCAGTCACAGGAGCCAGGAAGAGCCATTACCATGGGGCCAGAAGGTGAGGACTAGGAATATTTGAGGAATAACAGTACTACCTTGTAAGGGGGGATACCGAACTGGTCCATTCCAGTTCTTCTATGTACAGGTGTGATGGGAAGTAGGTGGGAGCATTTTTTCATACTCTTGGATCTTCTCAGATTTCCAGGGCCCTGCTTTCCATCTCACGAGCTTACCAGCATTCTAGGCTATTAAATGAGGGTTGAACTCATGGAATAGGATTTAGCATCTCTGGATGGTCCACAATTGTGCCCTGGATGCTCTTGATGGGAGTACATTGTCCAGCGTCAATGGTAAGGATGAACAGCGGTGTTTCCTTCCCTCACTGAAGGTTGTATAATGCTCCTCCTGCACAAATCCCAAGAGCTGAACAGTTGTCCACAGTGTTCCCAGATATTATGGATAGATGATTTTCACTTACGTGGAGCCTATTGGGTTTCTGAATTCTGACTCTGCTCAGTCCCTATGTCCTACCAATCGCTGCCATCAACATATCCTCTGTATCTTTCCTTCCTTGTTTTTATCCAGTCATGATGCTGTTATTGATTCTTTGAAGGTATGTGTGTATGGGATGGTGGGTGGGTAGCAAAAGGGAAGGAGATATATTGGTGGACACTGATACTGCCTGATTTTCTATATTTCCATATATTTTCATTTCATGCATGGACATTGACTTCTGAAACTCAAAAGCCAAGAATTTGATGTTTTTCTGGTGTTGTTATGGTAACTGTCCTTTTGACAACTCTTTCAGTTGTCCAAATTGATGGAAAGAGGGTTAATAGAGTGTAGTAAGAAATGTAGTGAGGGTGGGGAAATGATGGTGGAAGGGAAATCAGATTAATTAATATATCAAAATATTTTCCCACCATTCATTTAATGATGGTTTATTTTTATGATCCCCTTATTTTGACATCTATGGATTGTACAGGCTTTCTACACACACACACACACACACACACAGACACACACACACACACACACACATACTTCCCCTCTATCTCTGGTAATAAAGTGCTCAAATGCAAGTCAACAAATGTGTCCCACGAATGAAATAACCAGTGAATAGGTGTGGATGTGGATGGCTTTTGGTAAAGTCAAACTGTTCCTCAGACTGAGTTCTACAAATAGCAATGTGCTGCACACAATATTCCTGAAATTCAGTCCCCAGTGGTTCTTTGTTCCAGAGAACAAATTCCATCTCAGCCACAGGAGGACCCCTGCTCCCCTGAACTGCTTGACTCAGACTAGGAATTCAGAGGTAAAATGAGTGGATTCAGGAGCAGAATAACAATAAATGTAGGTGTTTCTTCCTTTCTTTTTTTGTATGGGATTGAATGGGACATTTGTCTATCATCTAACATCTAACATTTCCTCAAATTGGTGATGTCTGTGGGTGGCATTTTCAAAGTATTGTTTTGACCATACTTTGGACAAAAGCCCCTCCCCTTGGCTGATCAAAGCATATGCAAAAATGTCCTAACCAGCTCCCTGTCCCCACCCTAATTCACATATCCACTGTACTGGGGAGTCAAAAGCATGTTTTGACACTGGCACAAGTGTGCTCTGCTTTAATCTGGCAAAAGGTGCCATGCTCTTCCCAGCAGTGTGACTGTGCAGGCTGTGCCTGTCACCATGAACACAGGGCAGGGGGCTCCTCCAATACCACTGGCTTGGGGCACAGAGCTCAGGCCTCTGCCACCGTGGCTTCTTACATTCATGACTGTCACCTGTCACAGTGCCAGTTTCCTATTACCGTTTAGTACAGAGCAGCTGGCCAAACTGTGAGGTCACTGTGGTTGTAACACACTTAAAATATTAACTGTGATGATAAAGATAAATAATTATTGCAACTCCAGGGTGTAGATGAGTCTAGTTCTCTCTTCTGCCATCCTCGAGTACTTAGTGTTAAATCACAGGGGGAGGAAGTGTGAGCAGAGGAAAAACAGCACTATTACATGACCCCAAATGAGACCATATAATTAAAAGTTGCCACCCTAGGACATTCTAACAAATGACATTGTGAGGTTGCCAAGGTAACCCACTAGGATAAGTCCTGGCATCTTTGGGGGTGGGGCTGGGTAGGCAAGGTCAGTTAGAGGTAAGACCCAGTGGCCCAGGGTCTCTCCCATGGCTGGCCAGTCTGTGGCAGCCAAGTGGAAAATCAGGTCAGCTCTATACAGAACACAAGTAAATCCAACATTTGGCTCCTCATTAAATATTCCAGGTGAAAGAGAATTAGCACATGCCTGATAATGGCTGAATGCAGGTTAAAAAGAACCATAAAAGATCTGGATGCCATTGGCTCATCCATTCATTCCACACATATTTACTGAACACCTACTATGTGCTAGTAAGCATAAGAGTATCAATAAGATGAAGAGTTCTAGAAAACCCTAAAAAATGCAGCTCCAAGCAGGGGAAAAACCATTTAAGACACTCACCCACCATGAGTACTCAGGAAAATACTGAAAGAAAGAAAATGGAAACAAGAATAGCATATTAACCTCAAGGACTGGTGTTTTAGGGGAAAAAAAAGCACAAAAACCACAATGGTGAGCAAAAGTTTTATAGCATGAAAATGATTTGCTTAACAATATCAGCCACCTTTCCCAACCGCAACTAGGTTTTACTGTATTGCACCATCCCATTCTTTTTTCTTTATCTTCTTTTAAATGCCTACCGGTTAACACTTATCAATGTTATTTTCTTTCTCTGGTCTAGGGACAAGCAAAGGATCAGAAAGATTTCACATGGACCCTGACTTGCAGCAATTCAAGGCCTCAGGCAGATAGATAACAGGAAGACCCCTCCCTTTGGCTTCATAAATGGGTGTTCAAAACTACTGGTGATGCCCTTGAACATATGTCCCCACGCACTACTGTTTGAACCTGGATTTGGTTGATCACCTGGTCTTATTTTCCTTCACGTGGCAAGCTTAAGTGTAGGTGGGAAATGGGGAACATTGGGGATAATGGTGGTGAATGACACCAGGAAATGGTAGGGTGGAAAGGGAAAGGAGAAAAAACCGAAAAACAAAATAGTGGTGGGGGAGGGGAAGCAAACCAGAAGCAACAGAACCAGAAAGGCTATGGAAAGAGAAAACAAGGGAGAAAATCTCTGAGAAGCTGTGGTAACAGGAAGAGTCCCTGAAAACAAACAAGTGCTTCGTTACCCGCTGGAGGAGTGTTATTAGTACCAGAAGGATCTCATCAAAACACTGCTGGGACCCTAAACCAGCCCTCCAGCTGTGGACTCCAGTGCTTAACTTTGCCCACACAGGGCCTTCTTTACCCAATTAGAACACAGATAATTAGATTATCTCATGCTTCTTGTTCCAGCCCCCTTATAATAATGATAATAGCTAAGTTATAGGGTGCTTCCTAAACCCTTTACATATAATAACCCATGAATAAGTGCTATGTGACAAATAGGCCCAGAGCAGTTAAGTTACTTACCCAAAGTCACACAGCCACTAAGTACCAAAGCCAACACTGTAATTCTGCTTGGTTTAGTTTTAGGAAGAAAATCTTTTCTACTGGGTTCCTTGCCTCACATCTTCACTTTACTAATGCAGCCCAGTTTACTGCTGGTTCATTCTTTACATAATTTTCTCCTTGGTTGCCTCAAGTTGCCACAAAAGATGATTCTCCAGATCTTCTCAAACCTCTGGACATCTTAAGTAGATAGACTAAGGGGTGGCAAGGGAGACAGTGACCCTTCCCTGAAGCACTAACTCGCAAGAGATAATCTTAGCAGTACCTGAGATGTCTGGGGACACGCCCACCTGTGGAATGGCGTCAAGAAATGGTCCTCTCTCAAGTCCACCCCAACCTCACCCTCAGCCATCAGCGCCTTGATGGCAGTCGCCCTTTCAGCATCCTGACTCAAGATTTGAGACTAGGGATCCTAGTCTCCCACGCGTTCTCCTGAGAGCACAGAACCTTGATTAGGAGGGCCTGGGAGGGAGGATCCCTGAGCCTCCCAGACCCCCTGGACCCTGATGCTGCCAGGGTCGCTTGCAGCTCGGCCACGTGGAGGTGACCACGCAGAGCTCCCGGGGGGCACAGGGAGAGCTGGGCAGGCCCACCGCTCCAGCGGCTGCTGTCAGGGGCCGCGCGCTCTTCCTGAATATGCAGCGCAGCATATTTCGCACTTGAGTTCAGAGGAAGAGGAAGCGTAGCCAATGGATGCGCGGCGGCGGAGGCTGGAGCTCGTCGGTGGAGGAGCCAGAGCTCGCTGGACGCTGAGCTCAGTGAACGAAAGCGCGGCAGCCGCGGGCTGGGAGTAGAGACAGAGGCACAGATCTCGCGAGGCACAGACACAGGAGCGCTCGGCGCCGCCGCCCCTGCCTCCACCCACTGGCGCTCAAGTCCTCCCCGCGCCGCCGCCTCTGTGTGGCACAAACTGTCACCCTGGGACGGAACACGCTGTCTCAGGGAACCCGGGGCCGCGCTTTCTCCTCCGCTAGTCCCCTATGGTAGGTGGGAGCACGACAGGGCTTGGGTTGTCGACCGGCATAGGTCCCTCCATTTGACCCAGTGGACTGTGTCCCTGGTGGGTAGTGGGAACCCCGCGTGGTGCCTTCCTGCAGGTTGCTCTGTGCCGGGACTCCGGAGCCCAGAACAGCGCCCCCAACCGTCCCCGTCACGCGTCGGCGGGGAACCTGGGCTGATCCGTGTGACGCCTGAATCTTGGACCAACGTTTTTATGGAGTGGTAGGGGAGTCATTCCTGGAGAGATGTAGGGAGAAGCATTCCGGAGCAGCCTGTTGGGGGTCGTGGGTTTTGCAGGCTCATAAGCGCCTAGGAAGGACGCGGAGGTGGGGGAGCCTGAAGGCTACAGGTGGGTTCAAGGCACACTGCCTTAGGGGTCCTCGGAAAAGAACAGGCGGGAGCTGGTCGCGGATTCCGGATTTCAGGGATGCGCGCGGCTGGGCAGGGTGGAGGCGGTGCCTGACCGCCCCTCTTTGTGTGCTCTGGGAGGTGGATTTGCTCTGGGGACAGAGGTGCTGGACGGGTAGAGGCAGACTTGTGGCGTGCTCCGAGGAAGCGCCGGAGCCACTAAAAAAACAGGGACGCGAGGCGCGGAGAGTCCCCAGCACTGAAAACAGGGATCTTCTCTTCTGTAAGGGATTTTCTTCCCTTAGAGAATTTGGCCCTATGGACCGCGTCCCTGGCGGGTAGTGGGGACCCCGCGTGGCGCCCAAGAAGAAATCTAAGGGATTTCTTCTAAACCCCCTTCTCTAGACTCAGGGGACGCCAGGATGGATATGGGTTTGGGCGAGGAGGAGGTAGTTATGTATTTTAGGAAACACCATGGTCAGGCACGCGCACCCCAGTCCTAGGCCAGGGCCGGTGCCCTTCACCTCAGGTGTCGCTGCCTTTGGCAGCAAGAACCGCGTGGAGGAGAAGGTTGTAGACCTAGACCCGCCCCCTGCTGTCTCCGTGCCTTTGTGCTTGCCCTGTGTGGTTACGGGTGATCCCTACGGATCCCTACGGACGCTGGGTGGTGTCAGTGAGTTTCTTTGGGGGCTTAAAACAAACAAAAAGTACCTTTAAAAAAGCTCTAGTAGGCCGGGCGCAGTGGCTCAAGCCTGCTGTAATCCCAGCACTTTGGGAGGCCGAGGCGGGCGGATCACAAGGTCAGGAGATCGAGACCACGGTGAAACCCCGTCTCTACTGAAAATACAAAAAATTAGCCGGGCGCGGTGGCGGGCGCCTGTAGTCCCAGCTACTCGGGAGGCTGAGGCGGGAGAATGGCGGGAACCCGGGAGGCGGAGCTTGCAGTGAGCCGAGATCGCGCCACTGCACTCCAGCCTGGGCGACTCCGTCCCAAAAAAAAGAAAACAAAAAGTTCTGGTGCAACTTCTGTGAATGGCCGCCCCAGTTTCCAGCAACAGCTCCCTTGTAGCCGGTACAGCTGTTTCAGGAGCTGGGCGCTGAATTAGACTAGGCATCTTCCAAACCCTGCCATCGTGCGTATCTCAGCATACGTAAGACCTGGCAAGGAAGGATGCCGGGTGCAATGTGAGCGACCTGTGGGCCTGTGAGTAGGGTCACTGCCTCCCCGCGCCGTGCTCGTGCCCCACCGCAGCTGGGCTTCCTAGTTTCTACTTCTGAACAGCTGAATTTCAACGAAGTTACGTGACCCCCCGATGTCACCAAAACCCTCAGAGGGGTTACGAAGCAAGCTGTTTGGGGCTCTTTGGTGCGTGTGCGCTAACTTCTGTGAAATCACTTTAACCTCAGAATGTGAAATCACTTTAACCTCAGACTGAGCTCTGCGTCCTCTTTTGCCTTCAGTGGGGTTTCTGGCCCGCCTGAGTAATTCAAAGCTCCACAGCTGACACGTCAGCCTCTGGCTGCATTTTTGTATCTGGTCACTTGGGTTTGCTTTTCTTTGTTTGGTTTTTGGCTGTGCGGACATAGGGCAAATGCAAGTGGAGTGTTGTGCAGTTACTTGGTAGATTTGGTACAGAAATTGAAACCTAATAGATTGGGAACACAAGTCAGTGAGTTCTTTTTCTCCCTCTTCAGCAGGAATATTTGGCTTGCATTCAAATAATTGCCTTGTCTATTTGACAAGGAAACAAGCAGAAAATCTTTGGCATGAGTGATGTGAGTTCCTGTAAAGCTACTTGTGTTCTTCCTGTCTTCTCTTTTCAGCAGAATTGAAACTATGTGGTCCCATGGCTTGTTTAGGGCATGGGCGCTTTGCCAAATTTCTAACTTGGTGGACTAAGGAGAGGACACTCTGACGATATCCCCATCCCATTTTTTAAGATACAGAAAAGTTGCAAGAGCAATGACCACCTAAATATACATGCCTAGAGTCTAATTCACATTTTGCCATCTTTGCTTAACTACATGCCTTCCCCATCCATCCTTTACTGTATCCACCCTTATAAGTCCAGCTGATTGTTTTATGCATTTTAAAGCAAGTTACAGATGTTAGTACAGGTCATTCCAAACCATTTCAGTGGACATTTTGTTATTTAGACTTCAATAGGTGTTCATGGTTTCCTTAAGGGAAAATTTATATACATGTAGTGAAATGTGCAGATCTGGAGAGTACCATTTACATAATGTTTTGACAGATACATGCATGTGTGTAACTCTAGTCCCTCTCAAGACAGAGGATATTACTCTCACCCCAGCAAGTGCCTTCATCCTCATTCTCAGTCATTCTCTGCCCTCACCCTTTCAGTGGTAACCACTGCCTTGTATCTCATCATAGTGAGTTTGGCTTGTCCTTGACCTTTATATAAATGGAATTCTACAATATTGTGTAAAGCCCACCAAGCTTTTGAGATTCATTCATGTCATATCGTGTCTTGGTGTTTTTTTTATTGCTGACTTACGTTCCGGAGTATGTCTACTCCACAGTTGTGTCCATCCACAGTTAATGGACACATGGATTATTCTAGTTTCTTTCTTTCTTTAGTTTCTTTCGTTTCCTTCCTTCCTTCCTTCCTTCCTTCCTTCCTTCCTTCCTTCCTTCCTTCCTTCCTTCCTTCCTTCCTTTTCTTTTTTTGTTATTGGGAACAAAGTTGCTGTGAACATTTGTGTACAAGCCTCCGTACGGACACTTGTTCTCATTTCTCATCGGTAAACACATAGTAGTAAATTGTTGGGTCATAAAAGAAGTATATGGAAACCTGAGGAGAAACTGCCAGACCTTTTCCCAACATGGTTATATCATTTTACATTCTCACCAGTACCGAATACAAGTATGTGATTGCAGATACTACAACCGTGTCTTTCCTGTCTTAAAGTCAAGAGCGTGGTTTGACTAGTGTTTTTTCTGGGGCCAGAGGGAACCTGAGGCAGTGGGGAATATGTTGTTTTTATAGTTGGAGGGGCCATAGTAAGTCCCTGACTCTGCCTATAAATGGGTTTAAACTTAAATCATTGCAGACGATGAGATGAATATTTTATTTTAGAGATCTTCAGAGAAGGGACTTCCATAGGAAATGTGCCCTTGGTTGTGAAAGAAGATTGATTTTGAGTGCTTTCTATAGAAAGAAAAATAACCCCAAACCCCACAGAATTTTACTAAACTTCTGCCTGGAAACTTCCCGGGGGATTTCTGGTCTACTGGTATGGTTGATAATAACTTTGTGGAGATTCCTCTTGGATTTCACAGGCTTGGACAGCTGGCTATTGAAAAGGGGTTGTGTTTGTCTTGAGGGGCAGGTCAGATTTGGCTTTGTGAAGACTCAGAATAACTCTCTTGTAAAAGTGATTTGGCCTTTCAGTTAGAAGCACGGCCTATCAATACCCCTTTTACTGTCCTGGCTGAGAAAATGGGCCTGTGCCCCTCAGGTCCCCTAATACCTTAGTCCCTCTCTGTGGTGCCACCAGCCAGACCTTTCCTTGACTGGTCCAGGAAATGGGAAGTTAACCTTTCTTTCTGAGTGGGGCCCCAGGATGAATTTTTTGCATCTCATCAAGGTGTCCCAGGGCTGACCAAGCTTTGCAGGGGTCAGATGGCAGACAGCTCAGGGTCTTGAGACATTGCATTGTGTTTGGGGACTGTTCCCTCCTCCTTAAAAGCCTAGTGCAGTGCCTGCCAGAGAGCAGGAGTACAGTAGATATTGGTTGAGTGATTTCATGACTCGCAGTACCCATCTGACAGTGAGTGTCAAGATGGCAGTGCCCCAAGATGTGTTTTACAAGAGGGCACTTTACCATGGCTTGGAAAACACATTCAAAGGGGTTGGGCCTAGGAAAATTTTGCTCAGTACAAACTTTCATTGTATTCATTCACTATTCTCTTTATTACAGATTTTAATATTGTTCATAAAATACTAATAATTATAGCTGCCACTTGCTGAATGCTTACTCTTTGCCAGGCACTGTTGTATACTTTGCATGCATTATCTGGATTTAATCCTCATGAGAGTTTAGTACTTACATTGTCTTCACTTCAGCCTTGAGGAAACTGAAGTTTGCTAGATTAATTTTTCCTAAGCTCACATTTTCATTTTTCTAAGTCCTTAAGGGAAGAGAGTGTGATATTCTGGATTTTGAAGGCAAAATCTGTCTACAGTCACAGATTTCCAAATACCCAAAGCCATAGTATAAAAGAAATGTAAACTAGATAATCAGAACAAAGTTACAGGAAATGATACACTGCAATCATTTTCTTCAGTTTTGTTGTTGTTGGTGGTGTTTCTTTGTTTTCATTTTGTCTTAAGCTTACTGTGTATGGCACAGCTAGGGACTTATGCTAATTTGATGATAATTTAAAATATTATTGGTGGATTAGGATTACCATTTTATTGAAGAAACAGAAAGACCTTGCCAGCTGTTTGGTTTGAGTTTCTGGAACTGTGCTGTTCAATAGTAGCCACTAGTTACACATGACTATTTACATTTAAAATGTAATGAATTAAAATAAGAGAAACTTTTAAATTTACTTCTTCATTCTCACTCGCCACATTTCTAGTGGCCCAAAGCCACATGTGGTTAGTGGCTACTGAATTAGCACAGATAGTATTTTCATAATTGCTGAAAGTTCTGTTTGATAGTGCTGCTCTGTAGTTAAGTGTTTCTTTTTTACTCTCCAGTTTAAGAATTGGTAACACCTAGTTCTAGATCCTTGAGGAATCGCCATACTGTTTTCCATAATGGTTGAACTAGTTTACAATCCCACCAACAGTGTAAAAGTGTTCCTATTTCTCCACATCCTCTCCAGCACCTGTTGTTTCCTGACTTTTTAATGATCGCCATTCTAACTGGTGTGAGATGGTATCTCATTGTGGTTTTGATTTGCATTTCTCTGATGGCCAGTGATGATGAGCATTTTTTCATGTGTCTGTTGGCTGTATGAATGTCTTCTTTTGAGAAATGTCTGTTCATATCCTTTGCCCACTTTTTGATGGGGTTGTTTGTTTTTTTCTTGTAAATTTGTTTGAGTTCTTTGTAGGTTCTGGATATTAGCCCTTTGTCAGATGAGTAGATTGCAAAAATTTTCTCCCATTCTGTAGGTTGCCTGTTCACTCTGATGGTAGTTTCTTTTGCTGTGCAGAAGCTCTTTAGTTTAATTAGATCCCATTTGTCACTTTTGGCTTTTGCTGCCGTTGCTTTTGGTGTTTTAGACATGAAGTCTTTGCCCATGCCTATGTCCTGAATGGTACTACTGGGTATATACCCAAAGGATTATAAATTATGCTGCTATAAAGACACATGCACACGTATGTTTATTGCAGCACTATTCACAATAGCAAAGACTTGGAATCAACCCAAATGTCCATCAGTGACAGATTGGATTAAGAAAATGTGGCACATATACACCATGGAATACTATGCAGCCATCAAAAAGGATGAGTTTGTGTCCTTTGTAGGGACATGGATGCAGCTGGAAACCATCATTCTTAGCAAACTATCACAAGAACAGAAAACCAAACACCGCATGTTCTCACTCATAGGTGGGAACTGAACAATGAGATCACTTGGACTCGGGAAGGGGAACATCACACACCGGGGCCTATCACGGGGAGGGGGGAGGGGGGAGGGATTGCATTGGGAGTTATACCTGATGTAAATGACGAGTTGATGGGTGCTGACGAGTTGATGGGTGCAGCACAGCAACATGGCACAAGTATACATATGTAACAAACCTGCACGTTATGCACATGTACCCTAGAATTTAAAGTATAATAATAATAAATAAATTAAAAAAAAAAAGAATTGGTAACACATCTGGCTAGGGCTTATGCAGTTTTTCACTGACAAAGGGAAGAATATATCCAGATGTTGCCTTTATATTTACCTTTTAAAGTTTTGTGTGTGTGTGTGTGTGTGTGTGTTTGTATTATCTTTCTTCCCATTCACATTCAGTTTTTAACATACATTTTAGTCTCCCTTCTCTCTGGGACTCCAAAGAGGCTTTCATTATTAGCATTGCATATTTTATCAAGACACTTTCTCATAAAAGACTGGTAGATCAGGCAGGCGATAGCCACTGCTTGAACCCTGCTAATGCCTTGCTCTCCAAGTAAGAATTCAGTTCAGCTTTTAATTATGCAATTGTGTGACTTACTCCCTAACTGAGCTGAATTCAGGAGGAAAAACCACTCTCAGTTGGCCAGGACCAAAGAGCTGGAAAATCAGGTCACATTCTGCAGTGATGGCTACCTGCCAAGAATGAGATGGAGCAGACACCACTTGGTGTACTTGAAAGCTTCGTTTGCGGTTTTCCTGTACTTCATCTGCCTCTGGGGTGCAGGGAGTGATGGAGAAGGCTAGTAGCTTTGGTATCCCAGGATAGTGGAGGGCTGGTACTATGGCTGTTGCCTCTGCTATGGTGTACAGTACTACAAAACCAGCCTCACAGAAGAGAGTAAGCCACTCAGTTGTCTGCACGCAGCGAGTCCAGCCAGAAGTGGGAAATTAACATAGGCTATGCTTGTCAGTTGTTTGATATCAAGAAACTTGTATGCTACTTTATGATCCCGTATTGGAGTTTTCCACACTTCTTCAACCAGGAATCCAGCTGCACCTCACTGACAACCTTCTCTGGCATTTACACCTGGAATGTCCCATCTTGTTGTTCCATAGGCAGACTTCCGTGAGGGTTAGAATTTATTCTTTGCTGGGGACTGTCAGCTTTCGTTTATGTGCGTGCGTGTGTGTGTGTGTGTGTGTGTATGTGTTTATGTGTTTATGAATGTATGTGTATATGTGTATATGTGTGTTTATGTATATGTGTGTATGTGTATGTGTGTGTGTGTATCTGTGTGTGTGTGTGTGTGTGTGTGTGTCTGTATTTTGAAACTCCCTACTTTGCCTTTTACACTTTGTCCTCAGGAATCCTTCAAGTTTTATGGAATAGTGCTCAAGATCCTCAGAATTGGGGGATTTGGTTAATCATAGACTCTGGTTAATGGAACCTGACCACATCATGTATTAGCAAATTCTGGAAATGTAAAGCACATGAAATCAGGTTGTAAATTTAAACACTTCTTTAATTTAGAGAGGTCTTTTGGGACTTTCCCGTGTCTTATGATGCCTTATAAATGCCCTTTTCAGTGTGGTATAATCATGACTACAGGCCAGAGCAGGTCAAAAAGCATCCATATAATGGTAATTCTAGTGGAGTACTAAAATGGTTAACATTTGTGCTGCTCTTTCTATGTGTCTGAGCTCTTCTGAGCCCTGTTAAATATTAAGTTACCCTAATTTATTTAGTCCTCACCCTAAAAGTAGATGTTGCAGTTGTCTGCATTTTACAGATGAGAAACCTGGAGTTAAATGGCTTCCTTGAGGTCATGCAGTTAGGAAATAAGGGCACCAGGATTTGAACCTAAGCAGTCTGGTTCCAGAGTCTGTATAACCAACCCCTGTGCTGTACAGCTTTATAGGCTGCCTCAGATTAGCAGCAAATGTGGCAAATGTGGGCTTACACTTTATGAAACTAATTCATATTTGAAAATATAACTACATTTATTGCCCCCATTATTTAAATGTGTGCATGCTAGTTGATAGTAAATCTATGTTGTAGCTGAAAAATAGTCTTTTAAGACGGTGATCCTTTTGAAGTGGTTTTCCAGTGTTTTTCTGGAAATCATGGGAAACATTTCAGAAACAAATTAGAATACTTTTAAAATAAAAATGTAAACATTTCAACATTTAATGACACAGGACACTGTGCCCCATTGTTGGTCAGCTTCTTCTGGAGCCAAGTATTTGGTGATGTGCTGTGTTTGTGAGTGTGTGCGTGTCTGTGTTTCGTTATAGACAAGTCTTGCTCTGTCACTCAGGCTGCAGTGCAGTGGTGCAATAATAGTTTACTGCAGCCTCACAATCCTGGGTTCAAAAGACCCTCTCACCTCAGCCTCTGAAGTAACAACCCAAACATCCTTCAAATGGTGAATTGCTGAAACCAGGACCCTAAAAGCAGGTGAACATCACCACACCCATCTCTGTGTTTTACATAGAGGTAATTTGCTCTGAATGCTCCCACATTCTGCCCAGACCTCCAGAACTGTCAGCCACATTGCACTGTGGATATCTGTTGTTGTGTCTGTGATCTCCCTGAGAGCAGGGCCTCCCATTCTCAGTTTTTGTGTTTCCTAACCAAGTGCCCGACTCAAAGTAGATCTTAGTAAATGTGTGTTGAATGAATGGATGGAAGAATGAATTGGAACATAAGTTCCCTCCCTCATGGAACTGATAGCTCCTATAAGAAGCTGGTCCACCTTGTGCCAAAGAGACATCCCACTTTAGGTTTGATTCAGCCAGAATTATTTCCAGAACATCACTATTTAAGGGATCTTTGCTTGCAGATTATTTGCAATGTCTACCATCCTCTTCATGCAGTTCGTGTCTCAGAACCTTCTTCTGATTACCTTATTTTCCTCTTTAGAAAGCATCTGGTTCCTAATTACCTGTATTCATTTCTGCTAGTGAACTAATATGCATATTATGACTATTTTCTCACTGTTTCACTGTAGGAGTGGGGAAAGACTTCCTCCATTTGCTCTACCTTTGAAGACTTCTTGGAAAGTTTTTCTTGGTACCTTGATGCTTGGGAGACCCATACACATAGTTGCAAGGATGTCTGCTGAGAAGTCAAAAATATAAAAAGAGAAACAAATGTGGGCAACTGTCAATCAAAGCTGATCCAACAGTGAACTCACACATAAAATAGGTAACCTGACAGACATTAGGTGTCAATGTGAGGTGAGCTTAGGAATTTGGAAGGGTGGAGCTATGGGAGCAGAATGGACATAGATGAAGTACTGGGGGAGTCTCACCAGACACACGTGACTTTTAGCATGTGTTTTACAAAACCAAACAATAACAGGAGAAAAAGTCAGTGAATAGCACCGCTGTGCATGATTCTACCTAGTGAGCTGATGCCCCAGTTGAGCATGGGCTAGTTGATCTTTGAGAGGTCTCACTTTCCATATACCTCTCATGGCAGTAGAATCTGGTCATCCTGCATGTGTAAAGAGAAGCATTTTTTCATTAACAGGGCCCCTGCACTTACCATATAGCCCAACAACCCTGCTTTTAGGTATTTACCCTAGAGAAGTAAAAACTTATGTCCACATAAAAACTTCTATGTGAGTGTTTATAGCCACTTTATTCATCATCGGCCCACACTGGAAACAACCCAAACATCCTTCAAATGGTGAATTGCTGAAACCAGGACCCTAAAAGCAGGCCAATTTCAGCAGGTGCCAAAGAGGCAGTAGGCTATGGTCATTGTGAGCAGAGTTGGTATGTTAGTGGCTTATGGTATAAGTGAACCTCTCCAAAACTTAGAGGCTTAAAACCACAACAGTAGCTTATTTTGCTCAGGAATCTGCAGCTTTGGCAGGGCTTGCGAAGCAGCTTGTCTTTGCTTCTCATGGCATTAGCAGCTTGACTGAGGCAGAAGATCTATATCCAACATGGCTTGCTGGAAAGATGGTCAACATGTTGGTATTGGCTGTTGGTTCCTCTCCACATGGGCCCCTCTTTGGGGCTACTTGAGCTTCCTCATAGCATGGTGGCCAGACTCCAAGAGCAGGCATCCCAAGAGTGAATGGTCTCAGTTTCTTAAGGCTGGGTCCAGAAACTGGAACTGTGTTATTCCATCATATTCTATTGGTTAAGCAGTCATAGAGCCCATGATTCAGGGGAATTGACATAGACCCCACTTCTCAATAGGCTCAGTAGAAGGAGTGTGAGTGAATTTTTGAGCCACATTAAAAAAGCCATCTTACCTTAGGAGCCATTTACCGTCCACCTTACTAGAGACTTTGTTCCATGTGAGGGATATCCTTTTATGGAGACACTCGCCGAATGTCTGTGTGAGGGAATGTGCAGCACATCTGTGTCTTCTGCCTGCACCGGGCAGTCCTATTCCTTAGACCCCTTCCTCTGCCTTCCCTCCCACTGCCCTCAGAAGTAACATACCCATCCTTTGCCTCCATCCTCTTGGGGGACTTTAATGTGAGCATGGCTTGGGAACGTCACATGGTAAATAGTATAGTCTATAACACTCTACAATCATGTGCAAGGCACTGTTACATCTTATATTTTCGTACTTTTTGTAAGCTAGACTTTTCTGACTTGTTTTGAGCATAGTATAGACATTTTTGGAGTGATGTAAAAGTCTTTCATATTTTGACAGGGGTGGGAGTTGGTGGAAGAATCCAGGGAGAAATTAAAGGAATGCAGGTGTGGCAGCAGGGAGCAGCGTAACTGCCTCTACACAAAAGAGTAGAAGGAACTAATTCACACTAAGCTTTTGATGACCAGCAAGTACTTCCTTTGTCTCCCTTTCCAGAGAGTGCTGTGCTTTAGAAACAGTTGCTTAACCAGGGTTGCATGCACTCCAGAGAAATCAGTCTGTAAAATTTGAGATTGAAGGATTCAATGATATTACAGTTTTGCTGCTGGCTGGTATTCATTAAAAGAAAAACTTGATACAAATTAAATTTAATAGAGTTTGAATGAGCAAAGAAAAATTCATAAGTCGGGCAGCCTCCCACCAACAACAGGTTCAGTGACCTGCCTGAAACATATTCTGGCTGTGTTTTGTGTACAGAAAAGAGAACTGAGGTACGGAGACAGCTGACTTGGTTACATTAGTTCGCAGCCTGTGATTGACTGCATCTCTGCTGCTGTGATTGGCTGAGACTCGACTATTCGTAACAGAAGTATACGTCCTAAGTTAGGCTTTCAGTTAACTTGCCTATTAACTTAAGTTGCAATTCCTTATGTAATGACTGAAGTATGGAGGCATCCTCAAGCCAAATTTGGTTTAATTTAACATTTAAAAGTTTCCTTTTTCTGTGTCTGATCACATGGATGATTTGTCCAGAGCCCCTTTATGTCCTGTGATATCAAGCACAGTGCCCTTTTGGATGAGCTGCAGCAGAAGCCTCAAGGTTGGGACAGTCTGATTGAAACTTTGAACTCAAAGATGTGAATCCCAAGAGTTTTCTAAGCTTCCTGGTACTCTCCTGATCCCCATCCCAACCCTTTCCAATTCTTTCTTCTCATCCTGCTAACCCTCTCGTTTCTGCTATCAGGGAACTGGTTCTTTATCAAATAAATTAAATGTAAATTAAAAATTATAGAGAAAATGAAATCATACTAAAGTGATAGTGTCTACTAGGAGCTTACTTTGTTGCCCTTCCATCGAGATGGTTGTCATTTCAAAGGTGATATTTGGGAAAGGTAATTCTGATTTCAAAGGAATGAACCTCTAATACTAGAATTTCCATAAAGAGGTAACAAAAGTGGGAAGATATTTGAGGAAGAGATTCCTTCTTGGAGGTCTTCAAACACCTCTGCCTTCCAGAGCAAGGCAGGTCTGCCTGAGTATGCAGCAGGCTGGGCACGAGTGCCTTCCCTTGTTTGCCAGCCTATCCAGTCTTCACTCAGCCTTGTTCCCATCAAAGTCTCCAGCAGGGACCAGCAGGGAGAACCTGCCACCACCCTTTAGAACCTGTGGCCAGCCTGGTAGAGAGAAGAGTCCTTTTTCCTTCTCAGAACTCTGCAGTGTATACACAAGTGGCTTTATTGGATAAGCTAGCATCAGATGAACATGACTACTGTAAATGTTGCTTTAGCTTTTATTTAGAAGAATTGAAACTTGGTACATAGAAAATTTTGTGTTTTGCTTTATTCCATCGTAACTTTATTATTGGAGATGTGTCTGTGCATTTGTCAGGTCACATATTTATTTATTATTTTTGAATATGTTAGTGTAAGTATGGGAAAGCCCACAAATCAATATGGACACTGCTCAGTGTGGCCCAGTGAATCATCACCAGAACACACCAGTGTAACTGGCACCCAGATCAAGAAACAGCAAAGCTGGTACCCCAGAAGCCCCCTCATCCTCTATGCAGTCACTGTTCTCCCAAGGGTAACCAACACCCCACCTTCTAACACTGGAGATGGAACTCTGTATAAAGGGAGTAAGAAAGAATGTACTCCTTGTGTCTGGCTGCCCCCGTCCCTACTTCTTTCTGATTTTTGAGATTCATTAATGTAGCGTGTAATCCTAGCTTCTGCCTTTTCTTTGCTTTATAATATTTCATTGTGTGAATATACCACAATGTATTTATCTATTCTCCTAGAAGGTGTTTGGGCAGTTTCCAGGATGGAGCTGGTATGAATAGTGCTGCTGTTAGCATCTGCGTACGTGTCTGTTGATGTCCATGTGTACACATTTCTGTCAGTATATGCCCAGGAGAGGAATTTCTGGGTCATGCAATGGCATGTATTCAGCTTTCCAACATATTGTCAGTTTTCCAAGGTGGTTGTACCAAGTCACGCTCTCACCACCAGTGTAGGGGAATTTCATATTCTTCTTATCCTTGCCAACACACTATTATCAGTTTTTAAAATTTTGAGCTATTCTGGTAGATGCCTGTTAAATCTCACTGTGGTCTTCTCTTCATTTCCCTGATGAATCATGAAGTTGAGCTTCTACTCATATGTTCCTTGACCATTTGCATGTCCTCATGTGTGTTTGTTGAGGCATTTCACCGGCTTGCTGCTGGATAGTGTATCTTTTCCTTATCAGTTTGTTAGGCATTCTTTGATTCACCATGGATTTGAGTTCTTTGCTGCATGAAGGCATTTGTGTATAGGAGCCAACACACACTGCCTTTTGAGAGCTGATTTTAGCATCTGTTGTTGACTCTGCCTTCAGTGGCATCACGTTTGGCAGCTTGAAATCTGCCATGGTGGGTGTGTTTACACCACAGAAATAGGCAGACTACAAATTGGGGCTTCCTCTCTTTCTTGGAGAGCTGGTTTACCAGTGTACCACTTGACAAATGTACTGCAAATAGCTTATTTGAGTCTCTGGACTGCCTTTTCACCCTTCAATGTGCATTTTGAGGAAACAGCACACTTTATCAAATATAGCCCACTTTATCCAAATTTTCTTCTGTACTTACAGGTTTTCGTGTCCTCTTTAAGAAATCGTTACCTCCACTTCCACATTTATGTATATGGCTAGCTAATCATAATCAATTTTGCTTAAATTCCCCCCTACTGAAGCAGCACTGCCACATACAGTTACGAAAATTGTTCCCAAGGGGTAGACAGGGACTTAGATCCAGACCTCGCTGTGCTCAGTAAGACATAGCTGGGACAGCACTGCATTCCTCAGAGAAGGGGGCAACTTTTTCTAATTCTCATGAAGGCACCACATGCGCTAGTGGGTGGACCCAGCTATCCAACACCCTAAGCCCCACACTGCCTCTCCAGCCTGCCAAACTACACTGCCTGCCCTTTCCCTTCAGATGGGGCAGCTTCCTGTCTCCATGCCTTTGGTCTTGCTGTGTCTCCATCTCTACATCATCACATTTGGAGCCTGTCCAGCAAAGCCCATCTCAAATACTCAATCCAAGCCCCTGCCATTTTCCCATCTTGTGTTATAACTTGAATATCTTCCTTCTTGTACTAGGCTAACCTCCTTGAGGGCAAAGACCACATTGTTTGACTCGCTGATAATGCTCTGCCCATAGTAGGCATGAGTAAATCTGCATGAATGAGTGACTTGCCGAGCCTTTGGGCTCTTTGCAGTTCTGTTCTGGTGGTAATAGCTCATCTGGCCAGATTTCCTGTTTCCAGCACTTAGAAGCTTCCTTGTCCATTTCTCTTCTGCTTTGCCGGAGTGGATGACAGCCGGCTTGCTTTTTAGCAGTTAAATATGCAGCCCTTTACATGTCAGCTATTTTATCTGCAGAACTACACAGTATTTTACAAGTCATCAGTTCATGCCTATTTCACATAAATCATGTCTGCTCTGGCCCTTTGGATACTAATGTTGCCTTATTAAGGCATAAGTAAGCCTTCCTGTTCTCATCCATTCTTTCAGACTTTTTTTAATAACTGAAAAGTAGAGCCTGGTTGTCACTATACTACCTCCTTCCACTCTGTCCGCTCCATGCCTTAGTTGCTTTTTTGAGGTTCAGTTTGTTTTTCTGGAGCTTGCCAAAATGCTTCAGGAAGCTGGGTACCGTAAGTGAATTAAGCAAAAGGAAATTCTTATCTCTAAAAAGAAGTGGTCACTCTGTTTCTGTGTGTGATATTCTTGGCTGGTTAATATTTTTGTGAAATATGTTCTGATGGCAGCAATGGTACCGCAGACAGGAGGGAAGCATTGGTTATGCTTAGCACACAGAAGGAAAATTTCTTCTGCTGAAGCTGGGGAAGAGGATGAAAAGCTCTTTCATGAAAGTCATTCTGCCCAAATGGAGAGTCTTCATTGTTTTTAATCCCATGGAAGATTGGAAGCTCAGCTCACCTTAATGTACCCATTACTTTAACATTTCTTTATTTTCTTTTCAATCAGGAAGTACAGATTTTTGCTCTAATACGTGTGGATTTCTGGTTCCAATTGCTGTATACCTGCTATTAGTGTTCAGTCAGTTTTCATTTTGGTCTAAAATGACTCTCTAAGATCAGGGAAGCATACTATTATTCCCTGCAGTTTGGTCTAAAAAAGAAGAAAAAGTGAACTTTTAGACAAGGCCCTAAAAATACTACCATCTACTTTTAGAGATGTTTTATGAAAATAAATTTCCTATCTAAATAATTACTGTTGAGGGTAGAAAGGACTTGGAGTTTGGAAAGTGTAACAACAATGTATTCTGTCTTAGCAACCACAGTGAAGGTGACACATCTCTCTTTTTTTTTATAGGTGGCCTGACACTATAATGCATGGTATTGCTTTTTAGATCCCATTTTTTATTCATGGATACAGATTATAGTGGAACGAGGAAGTGGGAGGTATTATTTTCTTCAGATGGGGAAAAAAGATATAAAACAGGTATGCTTTTGGTGTCATTTAAAAAAATCTCTGGATGACTGGTAATAGTGTCTTAGAAGAAGGAGAAGCCAGCCTGTGTACTGAGCACAGTCTTCTGTGGTCAGGTCATATATTGAATTATTCTCCCAGTTTCATAAAGGCTGAATTCTTCAGGAATTCTTCATGTATTCTTCAGGGAAATTATGCCATCTTTGATTCTAGGGTGTTTAAAGACAAAATCTCAGAAAAAAATCACCTCCCCACCATTTTCCTTTGGCCAGCAGCTGCTGAAATGGGTTATGGATTGAACAAATCAGAGAAACGTGATGAGAAACAGCCTGGGAATGCTTATTCAAATTTGAAGAGGCCTCAGGTGGAAACAAGATAGATGTGTCCTGTGAATACCACATCCTGCAGGGGATGGAGGTGCAGTTGGAGAGCTGCATGGGGTGGGGGCTGTGAAGAAATGAAGGGGGAAGGCCTGTCTCAAGGTGGTGGCTTACAGAGATCCAGTTTTTTATGTGAAATCTCTCACTTTTTAAAAAATAGTGTGGCCTGGCGCAGTGGCTCACGCCTGTAATCGCAGCATTTTGAGAGGCCGAGGCAGGCTGATCATCTGAGGTCAGGAGTTCAAGGCTGGCCTGGCTAACATAGTGAAACCCCATCTCTACGAAAAACACGAAAAATTAGTCAGGTGTGGTGGCAGGCCCCTGTAATACCAGCTGCTCGGGAGGCTGAGACAGGAGAATCAGTTGAACCTGGGAGGCAGATGTTGCAGTGAGCTGAGATTGTGCCATTGAACTCCAGCCTGGGTGACAGAGTGAGACACCATCTCAAATATATATATAACCTATATATTAAATATATATTAAATATATATAACCTACTATATATTAAATGTATATATTAAATATATATAACCTATATATTAAATGTATATATTAAATATATATAACCTATATATTAAATATATATATTAAATATATATAACCTATATATTGAAACCTGTTGAGTTTGTTTTTTCATTTGTATGAGTCTTCTGTCTCCTACAAGATTAGAACACTGCGAGATGCTACTCCAAATATACATATACATATATATATATAAACTAATTACAATTTTAACAAGTGAAAATCACATGTGAGCCAAGCAATACACATGGATAGACTGAATTAGCCCCGAGCCAATCAGTTTGCAGACTGTTTCATAGCAAGTCCTGTGGAGAAGGACGGTTTGCCTTCTCTCCTCATATGAATCTGCCTGTCCACCCAAATTCACCTGCCTGTTGTCTGCCATCTTTCAAGAGGGTTTATCCATCTGGACTTGACTTTGCCTTGACTGAGCCAGAGGTAGTCGGGTCACTTACCATAGAAGTGTTCAAGGACTAAGGAAACAGGGAATAGCCCAAGAAGGCTGGCAAAAGATGGTCAGCATCAGCATCAGAACATTTGCTGAATACCTGCTGAGTGCAGAGTGTTGGGCCAATGTGGTGGGGAAGTCGTGAGGCATGTCCTGGCAGTATTCTAATCTCGTGGGAGACAGAAGACTCATACAAATGGAAAAAAAAAAAAAAAAAGAAAAAAAAAACTTAACAGGTTTTAATCTTAAGTTGGAAAACACTTAAGACATGCCTTTGGAAGAGGAAAACATGCTCTGTTCCCAGGAGTTGGAGAGAAAAAACTGGGCCCTATGTAATGAATTCATCTGAACACATTTTCTCCCTGGGCTTCTGGGTATACTTTAAGCTTCTATGAGCAGAAAGAAGAGTGAGTGGAAAAAGCCCTCGTGTTCATGGAGTTGAGTCCTTGCTCTGCTTCAGAGTAACTGGGTAAATCACTGAGCCTGTCAGGCCTGTAGTGTCCTCTTCTATAAAAGGAACATGGGTGTCCATGGGGCACTTGTGAAGATTAGAACGGGTAGATATATGTGAAGTTCTTAGCACAATGTCTGGCATTTAGTAGGGCCTGCAAGTTGTTCTCTTCCTCCCCCTCCTCTTTGACTGCTCTTTCTGCTGCGACCATCTCTGTGCTGAGGCTCTAACTGCTCTTGAGCTTTGAGAGAGGAGGGCTGAGTGTCTCTGTAGGGACCTTCTGTGCATTCACCCCAACTAGTCACCAAAACTGAAGCCAGCATCTTCCTTTTCAGATTGCTTCCTTCTGATGCCCTTGATGAGTCAGTCATGGCACCTCCATCCTCTTAAATGTGCGGATACCTATGACCATGCCTTCTCCCTGCGTGTAGTTGCTGTCCCTTCAGCCAAGCCTGTTAAAACCCTGTGTGTAAATGCCTCAAATATAGCTAATGTAACACATGATTATTTGGTGGACTTGGTCTTGCATTTGGTGCTCCATTTATTTGTTCAGTGAATATTTAAGAGCCTACAATGTGCTGGGCATTGTGGGAGGATTAGGGAAAAACAAAAGTATGTCTAGGAGAAAGGATTAGAAGGGAGTATACCAAGATGTTAAGTCTTGGTATACAGAATGCTGAGATGATGGGGGAATTCTTTTTTCTCCCTTTTGCATTTTTTTTTTTTTTTTTTGCATCGTGGTTATGTGTCTTTCATTACTACAAACAGTAACTTTGCTCCTAAGAACCTTCATGAACACATGAAGTTTCCGTGTGGTGCTTTGTCACCCTTTGCTTCACAGCTGGTCACTGAATTATTTCACTGACCTCCTTATGTGTTTGTTTCCCTGAGCTTCAGCTGCAATATCCACACTGCTTTTGTGCATTGTGCTGTCCTTGATGGAATTATCTTTTGTTTCCTGATTATAAAATAAACATACACCCATTTTAAGAGCTAGGACAACACTGGGGGATATCCCACGTGGCCTCCCTGCTACTGCCCTTATCCTCCTACAGATCCTGCTCTGCTCAGAGCTCTCCTGTGGCCCCAACCACACCAGGAGTGGCACAGCTCCTCTTGACCTCATTCTCCCACCACTTGACTTTGGTGTTCTTCTGCTTTGGCCTTGCTCTTTTGTGAACCTGCCAGGCCTCCTCTGGGCTTTTGCACTACCTATTCCTCTACGTGGAAAACCTCACCTTCTTGATCATCTTCTTATCTCCCTTCTCTCTGAAACTTTCCTTGACCACCCCTTTAAAATTTCTACCTGATCCCCAATTGCCTATGTCTTTCCCCCTTGACTTTTCTCCATAGCACTTCTTACCATGTAACCTGCTATATATGTTATCGCTATTTATTTCCTCTTTGTTGTCTGCTTTCCTCCATTAGAAGATAGAATCCCTTCCCATGAGTGCAGGGATTTTCTCTCTTTTATTCTCTGCTACTTCTTCAGTACTTAGGAGAGTGACTGACATTTAATAGATAATCAGTAAATATTTGCTTAATGAAAACTCACCAAATATTTTGTGTCCTGCTTTTTTGCGACTTAACGTTGTACAGTGAGGTATGCACCCTGTCATCCCTAAGCTCGGAATTTAATGGCTATATATTATTTAATTACTCAGTGTACCATAATTTATGTAACAGTCCCCTTTTATTAGACATTTAAGTTATTTTGGGCTTTGGGCTATTATGAATAATGTGATAAGCAAAAATCTTTGTACATATTTCTATTTCCTCAGGAATTACTGAATTGAGGGATGTGAATGTCAGCACTCTTGATAGATTGCCAAGTTGCCCTGTAGCTAGGACCTGCTTGTGTAAAACACACATCTGATTCTGCACAGCCCTTTAGGGGGTTCCCCTGGATAGATGAAGTTGAGGTTCAGGCCAGAGCTCAGATCTTTCTGTAACTTGGTCTTGCCCTTCACAGATCCTCTACCTATTGTTCTCCGGAGGATGGTGTGTCATGGCATTGCCTGCTGCCCCTGCCCAGGACCCTCCTTTCTCTGCTTCTCTGATTCAGTGCAGGCAGCTCTTTCTGCACAGCTCCTAATGCTTACTGCTTGCCAGGACCCCACCCACCTGGAATTGTTCCTTCATGACAACCATTCTATCACAATTACTCTCTTGTGCATACCTGTAGTTTGTCAGTACTGTCCTTTTGACACTTTGATTACATCATATATTAATCTTATTTATGTTTCCCTCAGGGCAAGTACCAAGCCTTGTTTATCTTCCTGTTTGTCTTCCTTGTTCACCTTTCTAGCTGAGATGAGCTTGTCCTGGATAGTTGCATCCTAGTAAACCTAGAACTGAATGCTGACACCTTTCCCTGGCGGTCTCTCATGTTTTTCTCCCAGGAGTTCTAATGAGATTATTCTTTATTCTCCAGAATGGAGCTGACTTTTGTTGAGTGCTACTGTGAGCCCAGTCCTGTGATAGGACATTATGTCCTGATTTCATTTTTCTGTCTTTCCTTCTTTTTGAGATGGAAACTCGCTCTGTCACCCAGGCTGGAGTGCAGTGGTGTGATCTCTGCTCACTGCAACCTCTATCTTCCAGGTTCAAGTGATTCTCCTCAGCCTCTTGAGTATCTGGGATTTGCCCTTAGGTTTATAGTGACCATAGGAGGATGATTGATTGATTCTACAAATATTTACTGAAGGTCAACCTTGAGCCAGATGCCACATCTTGGGGACACATGGGTGAACAAGACAGGAAGTGTTCCTGGGTTGCCTTAGACGGCTGGGGCTGCCATAATAAAAATACCAGAGATTGGCTTAAACAACAGATGCTTATTTTCTCATAGTTCTGGAGGCTGGAAGTTGCTACCCTGGAGATCAAGGTGCCAGTATGGTTGGGTTCTGGTCAGGGTTCTCTCGGCTTCCAGACAACAGCCTTCTCATTGTGTTCTTACATGGCAGAGATGGAGGGTGGGAACACAGGGGATGGGGGAAGACAGAGAGAGCGTCAGAGAGACAGAACAGGAGTGAGCACCAGCTCTCTTGTGTCTCATCTTGTAAGGACACTAAGCCCTCCCTTGAATTGGAAAATTGTTTTTCACTGGGTGCCAGCATCTGGTCACTGCCATCAGTAGTAATGAGGTTCGACTCTTCCCATATGTCCCTGTTTCATTGCGGGTTGTTCATTTGTAGATACAATTTGATTGTTTTCCTCCTTTTTCTTTTCTTTTTTTAAACTAGGTTTTCCTAATTCGGGACCACCACCACTCTCTAAAAATAAACATCAAATTATCTGTCTAGGGAATATTTATTTAAATGATACTAGCTCTCCTCAAATTGTGAAAGTTTCTTGTGTCTTCTTGCCATTTTCACTTTATCTGTTTTCTAGCAGAAAAATAAAATTGCATTCAACTGACATGCTCTTCTGCTTGGAACTCAAGATATATTACAGCCCTATCTGTGTGTTCTCAGATGTGATGTAATGGTGGAAAATCCCCAACAACCTTAAATGAGACAGGTGCAGGTGATTCATCTAGTTTCAGGAAGAAATATAATAATTTACTCCTTTTACCCCATTAAAGAAACAGTCATATGCATTTGAGGTAGCTAATGCCATGTCAGCAGGACTGTGCTTTAATGGAGGTGCCATTAATAATTTACCTTAATAGTGTAATAGTTGCCATTTTTGTGACCAAAAATTTGGTTCAGATCCGCTTTATGGATGGAAAGCAGGATCAATTAATATTAAGTGATGACAGCCTCCCTGTGAAGAGAAAATGGGAAATCTTGATGTCGTCATCCACCTTATAACTAAGAAATTGCCATTCTTAATTGTGCAGAACAGAGAAACCCAGGAGGATGTAATTCATTTCTCTACAGCTTGTGATGTAAAGTGAAAATAAAGAAAAATAACCACATGCCAGAGTGAGGACATAAACTCAACCACTGAGCTATATCTGATTTGTAGGATTTGTTGGAAATAAGCAGACAGTCTCCCCGACGATGGTGATTCTCCTTTGACCATGGCATTGCTGCAGATGACCCAGGTTGTTTCTTTCTGATGGGGTAATAGAACCCCTCTGCCTGGAAACCTTGGGTCTCAGGTCTTCTCCCAACTCATTACCTCTTCCCCTCCCATCCTTACAGTCTCTGCCTAAATGCCAGCTTCTCAGAGAGGCCTTCTTTGACCACGTTGCCCAAACAGCCTCATTCCTTGCCCATCTCAATTTCAACCTCTGCTTTCTATCTTATTTTCTTTGTGGAACTTATCATCATCTGAAATCTTATTATTCTTTATGTGGTATGTCCTCCAACCATAATGGTAAGCTCCATGAGGGCATGGTTTTGCCTTGTTCTCTTAAGTAGCTAAGTCCTTAGGGTCTCAGTGATGTCAGTGCTGAGGATGATTGTTGAGTGACTGAATGAATGAAAGATTTATGTGAAAAAGCCATAATTCGGAATAATTTCAAACTCTTGCACATGCACACCAGTTTACTGTAAAGGTATATTGATTTAAGATTCCCGTCTCCCTTCTCCATCTTGAGCCCCTACTGGCAGAACCCAGTAGAAATTTAACTGGCAAAGCAAGGATGCAGTTTGCATATTCGTAGCCCTACCACACAGGTCAGATTTGGATCAGAGAGACAGCAACTAAATGACAAGCACAGTCCACCCTTTCAGATTCTCAGCATCCACGTATCCTCCTGCACATTTTCAACTTGGCACAACAAGAAGACAGCTGTGTTTCTACCTATGATGTGTCTATGTTTCACACAGTGCTCACACTTTTAAGGGAAGACATAAAGTCCCATTTGGCGTGGTGTCTGGCTCTCTCTGGGTGGCATGAATTATTTTCCTGGTTCAGTCTGTAGGACATAGAAAATTTAGACAGGATTGGTGGAATGAGAGGAGGAATTAACATTGCTCCAGTATGGAAAGTGTGACTGCTGGGACTTGGCTTTTGCTCTCAGCACCTTCTGTGGCAGAGGTTTATTTATTACCTGGTAGAGTTACCTAAAGATATCAATCCTCGGTGGTTCTCTGTGTGTGTCTGTAAGGTGCTTTAGTTTTCCATTGATATTTACTCTTGTACATGGAAGAACCAAGACGTGCTCTAGAGACTCTCCAGGTACCAGGCATAGTTTCCCCTGCCCCTGTTGTATGTCAGCATTCCAGTTTCCCTGTGTAAATTGGGATAATTCACCCCAGTCACTAGGGTGCCTTCTTTGACTTTTGTTTCTGTGGCATTGGTAATCTAAAATAGCCAAGGAGCAATCTCAACTTCTAGTTCAGTGAAACCATTGCAGTGTCCCCCCAGGAAGCATTCCTTTCTTGGGTTTCTTGGGAACCAGCACCTCCAAATCTGCAGAATCAAAAATCATAGGACCAGTGAGCAAAACCCTAAGCATACTAGGTGTCTTGGTCTGTTTGTATTGCCATAAAGGAACACTTGAAGCTGGGCAATTTATAAAGAAAAAAGGTTTATTTGGATTATGATTCCACTGGCTATACAAAAAGCATGGCATCAGCATCTGTTTCTGGTGAAGGCTTCTAGGAGCTTCCAATCATTGTGCAAGTGGAAAGAGAACTGCTGTGTCACATACTGAGAGAGGAAAGAGGTGCCATGCTCCCTTTAACAATCAGTTCTCATGTGACTCACTCATTACCTCGAAGAAGGACAAGTCTTTCCTGAGGGATCTGCCTGCTATGACCAAAACAACTTCCACTATGCCACACCTCCAATATGGGAGATCACATTTCAATATGGGATTTGGAGGGTAAAAATATCCAAACCATATCACTAGGTTTAAGATGAGAGAAGCCATTTTTGCTTCTACCCCTTGATGGCTAGTCCTGTGCATTCTGGCTGTGGAAGAAATATAACTGATATGGCTTGTATTCTTTGTCCTGAAAGAGTCCAACTTGTCAATATGTCATCTCCCAACTGGCTCCACAGTGAATGCTGGGCTAACAAATGGCGCTTTTTAAAACAAAGTACGTAATTTTTGCAAATACGGTTGTGGCTAAGGCTCTTTTGACTTTAACACTGCATTGCATGTGAATCAATAGTTTAAAAATAGCATTGAAGGGGAGCCTATTCTTTGCTTCACCTGTCCTTGAGTACTTTAAAGTGGCCGTGAGACACCCATAGATATCCAGTCTGCTGTTCCCATCATCACTCATCTACATAGAGTTGGCTGCCTACCTGGGAGTGTAGTAGTATCTTTCTCATGATCAGCCTTTATTTATCTTGGGTGAGGAGGGAAAATAGCAGCAGTTTTCACTAAATAATGAGTGCCTGTGTATCAGCCTATCATGGAATATCAGTCCATTCCATGTCAGGGAATAATGCTGGAAGTGTGATTAAAAACATGGGCTTTGGTGTAGCATAGATCTGGGCTGAGGCCTGCAGATCTGCTGGGAGACCCATCTCTCTCATTTGCTCTGACCTCGGAGGAGTTACTTAGGCCCTCTGGGTGTGAATTTCTTATCTGTAAAATGTGGAATATTTCCTGGAGTTGTTAGAATTGAATAAAGTCCACAGAAAAGGCATTGGTTAGGCCTCACGATAATTCTCAGTAAATGATAGCTATTTTTATTATACCAAATGCAAAGAAGAGTTAAATGTAAGTGCCAGATTTCCCCCCAAGACAGGAATGATGTAAAGAATTCCTTTGAACCTCCGTTTATTCATCTGCAAAATGAGGAGGTTTGTCTAATTGATCCCTCTCCAAGGGCTGTTGTTCGTCATATTGGTGGGCAGCTGCACAATAGAACAGTGTGGAATGTGGCACAGCCTGGGTCACCAGGGCCACAGGCATTGGTCAGAGAAGTCAGTGTTCACAAGGGCAAGGGCAGCCCAGAGAGATTTTAGTGCTTCCAGGACAGGGAAGGATAGGGAAAAGTGTGAGAACTTTGGAGGGATGCTTCCTCTCTGAGGTAGTAGACAGCAGGGTGGAAGAAAGTAAAAATTCCTTGTACTGATAGAATGCATTCAATAATACAGAGTGTTTGGCCACTTGCGGTGGCTCACGCCTGTAATCTTAGCACTTTGGGAGGCCAAGGCAGGTGGATTGCCTGAGCTTAGGAGTTTGAGACCAGCCTGGGCAACATGGTGAAACCCCATTTCTCCTGAAAAATACAAAAAATTAACTAGGTATGGTGGTGTGCGCCTGTAGTCCCAGCTACTTGGGAGGCTGATGCAAGAGAATTGCTTGAATGCGGGAGAGAGAGGTTGCAGGTGAGCCGAGATCATGCCACTTCACTCTAGTCACACTCTATCTTAAAATAATAATAATAATAATAATAATAATAATAATAAGAGAATACAGAGTATTTTTGTGGACCTTACTTAATCAACTGATAGTAAGGCACTTTAAGTCTTACTGGATTTATCTGTAGGTGTGACAAGATGATCAATATGTGGGCATTTGGCACTCCGCAGCACACCCAGTGAGCTGACATAATGCAGTCTGGCCCAGTGTTGGGGTAGAGGTCGTGTACTCTGGTTAACAGTGTTGACCTAATGGTGCTGAAGGAATCAACAGGCAATTGCAGACTGAAAGTACTGTTTGTGCATGTGCGTAGATGTGTGTACACAATGGTTGTCCAAAGTCACTTCCTCACAAAATCTAAATGGGAAATGAGTGTTATCGATGAGTTCATTTATAGCCAACAGAGATTTCCTAGTATCATTTAGAAGAGAGACGAACCTTTGGGGTCACCCTACCTGTCTGACTGTGTGAAGATGAGGAAACTGAGGCCATCGATGAAGAAAGAAATCTCCCAGGGCTAGTCAACCTGGTAGTGTCAGCCCCTGGAAGAATCCAGATTTCTTGGTGACTCACCATGGGTCCACATTGTCCCATTTCTGCAGCTTTCAGTCTTGTAACACTGTGTTAATCCTTTCAGCTTCAGATGTCCCTCCTGTGTAATGAAGAGACCAGAATGTCAGCCTATGGAGATCATCATGTGTTGGAATAAAGCCCTCCTCCATTTCAAACAGGAAGTCACATTCTCCTGGAATGGGAAACATAACTGAGAATTGACTCTGCCTTGCCAAGTTTCTGCATATTAATAGGACCAGTTATTCCTTGTAATTCTAGAACATTCTGGCTGAGTTCTCATCATTGTCTCCTGGTCCAGTCCTCTCACCCTACACCCATCAGAAGTTCCTGCACCGCTTTGGCCTCCTCTAGGTTCTCTGTCCTCTTCCTGGCTTGGTTGTTTGGGGTCTTATTCTGAAAACATTTTAAGGTTCTAATTTCTTCTTCTTACAAAACGAGAACTGGGCTAGAGGGTCCTGGCTTGGATTCGGATCTGCCTACTTGGATGATCTCTGCTTCTGCCTTACAGCCAGTGTTTAATTCCTGTATTTTATTTCTCAAGCCCTTCACTCGGTCATGGGGAGCAAGAGGGCTATGCAGAGGAGGACACTGCCTTTCTCAGTGGCTTCCCATCCCAACACCTGTTATTTAATTTTTTTAAAAACAAAGGCCCAAGTTTCACAAATAGGCATAAAATTCCTCACATTATTCAGGCAAAGAAATGTGACTTTTCCTCTTTAACCCCTCGAGCATTGTTTTTTTTAACAGCTTAACTTCTTTAATGCTTTGTCAACTGTTAGGGAAATGGGAAGGAAGAGAAAAGAAAAATCGTGAATGCAAAGAACCATATTTAGGAGGTACTTGGTCTCTGCTTACAAAGGCTGCAGTAAGACCCTCCCATATGAAGATGCTATCGAGGATCATGTCTGAGTGAATTCTGAGGCTTGGTGTGGGCACTGGTGAAAGTGATTGGAAATAGAAAATCACTCACGTAAAATTCCCAGGGTCACATTTTAGAAAGGACAGTGTCCTTCTAAACCAGATCTTAAGACTTTTCCAATTTGAACGAATAAAAAGTATTTTAAAATAAAATATTCTGACTTCTAAAATTCATGATTTTTCAGCAAATTTGTGCCATGACAGAGCTATAGTTTGTGTTTTTAATGTGTGTGTTTTAGAATGCTTAAGGAACTTGGGATAGCCAATTTATAGTGCATGTGTGTCTATTTAAAAACTTGTGTGAAGAAGAGTTTTTAAAATGGAAGAATTAGATCCAGGTTCTACTCCCAGTTCTGTAATTGGCTAGCAGGACAATGCTGGGCTAGCCCCCTTCTCTCCCTGACCTTCTTTACAGTGGCTGCTATATATTTAGCACTTGACTATACACCAAGTTGCTATGCAGGCCTGAATGTGAATTATTGCAACAATCCTGAGAGGCAGGGACCATTAATACTGATATTTTCCTATAGAAAACTGATATGCAGAGAGGATAAGTAACTCACCTTGGAAGAAAGCTTCTCTGTCATGAGGTTGTGATTTGAGCCCAGTTTGTCTAACTTCAAAACCAGTGATGGTAACTACTATGCATACTGTCACCTCACAGTGCATAAAATAGACTGTGACATGTACCCCATTTTTGCATTTTAAAATGATTTGTGGTATAATAGGCATTATAGACCTTGACTTATAATCACACATTTTTGTTTTTGCAATTTATTTAAAAATAGGGTTTTGATCAGTCCTTGAGTATAACTTATTCCTAGAAGAAAAGTGATGCATATTAAAATTGTTGCTTTCTGGAACAGACATGAAAAGTGGAGACTACTTCTGTTTTTATTTTTTAGATGTCATGTATGTGAAACTTTTCAAAGCACTTTTTGCTTGCCTGACCATATTTTGCCTTTGACAACTCTGTGAGGTAGGTTGAACAGATATTGAATTTAGTTACAATAGTTATTTGGAAATTCTTGTTTGTTAATTCTGTCATCCTGTGTAACTTGTGATTGGTCTTCATTGATTGCCGTTTTTCTTGAGAATGACTAACTTTTTTTATGACATTTTGTGGTAATTTTGAATTGTATGCTGGACTTGTGACTGTGATGGTGTGGAGACTGGATTCTGTTATATTCTTCTGATGACTGTTGATTTTGTTTATTTGTTTGCTTTAACAAACAAGCAGTTATACTCCAGCTGCCAACTCTTTCTCTTTGGTGGCAGCTGAAATTTGTTCTTTTAGCCTTAGCTGGGTTGCTTAGTGAGTACCTCATGCATGCATGGTTCAGCAGTCTGCCAGAGATCTGGGCAGAGTTGTACACAGAATCTGGAGCTCTTTTCTCTGGCTCTCTCCTTTCTGGGGTTTTCTCTTCATATTCTACCAGCTACAGTAGTCCTGTGTTCCGTCTTCTGTTTCTTCAAGCCATTAAGACTGTGGGTTTCTGTCTGAGTTTTAGCTGCTCCTGTGGTACAAACTAGGGACTGCCTTTGGGCTAAAAGCCATCAGGGACAAAATCTCGCCTAGTGCAGTACCTGTCTTGCAAGTGTTGATGCCCTCCAGGATCTGCCTGCCTTGACTTCCTCTCCAGGGCCCTCAGAAAGTTGCTTTGGGGGGTGGGTGTGTGTGTGTGTGTGTGTGTGTGTGTGTGCAGACTTTATAGTTGTTATCTGCAGGAGACTTGATCTGATAGGAGCTTCCTCAGTGATACCAGAAGTAGAGCAGGAAGGACAAATTATCTGCAGGAGACTTGATCTGATAGGAGCTTCCTCAGTGATACCAGAAGTAGAGCAGGAAGGACAAATAACCCCATTTTAAAAATGGACGAATGAAGGTCCAGAGAAATCCCATCTCTGGTATCAGAACACAAGTTTCTGGGTCTGTAGCCTGGACCCCCCTCTCTCTTCTCTGTCACTGCCCATCTACTTCTCTATGCTGTGATTGGCTTAGCAGGTGTTCCAGGGAAGTGGGACTTTTCTGCTTCCAGGCTGCTGTGAATATGCCTGAGGCCTTCCTGCCAATTCTAATAAGCTCCTTTAAAAACTGTTCATCAGGATGGGGCGTGTTTTAGCTGCGATAGATCCAGGTTCAATTTTCACTTCTGCTCCTTGCTAACCCCACGACCTTGAGCAAGTCACTTAACCCTTTCTGGGCACACAGGACCTCTGGGTTATTGTCAGGGTGAAATGAGATAACATATCTGGAATGACTGGGGCTGAGTAAACCTTCAGAAAATGTCCTTGTGTCAAGAGAAAGGGTCCTTGGGGATGTACTTGCTGTGATTATTTGTCCTATCTTCTCCTAGGGTTGACCTTGGCTTTGTGTCCAGTCAGTGTTGTTTTGCAAGGAGGGAAAAAGAAGCAGCTTCATGTTCAAGGTGAGCAAGCATCTGCTGGGCCCAAGGCTGTCCTCTGTGGAAGTCCTGGAGGGCCCTCAGGCAACTGTGTCTGTCCCAAGCTCCTGGTCTTCTCACTTCCCTGCTTCACTCTGTGGAGAATACCTTCCCATGCTCTCTGGTGCAGCATCCTGGAGTCATGCTTTGTGTCTCCAGACCCTTCCCTCCTGCACCAAGAATCTATGGCAGGCCTTTGGACTGTCTCTTGGTGTCAGCTTGTCTTCTCCATTCCTCTAACCAGTGGCCCAGATTTGTCCTGCCTGGATAATCGTGACAGCCTCACAACTGGCTGCTGATGGCAACTCTTGCTATTGTGAAGTGCTTAATAATGATGATTATGATGATAATAATGATACTATTGGGAAATATGTAATAACAACAATAGCAAACTCACATAGCACTTAATATATGCCAGGCATGCTTCAAAGTCCTTCACATATATTAATTCTTTTAATTCCCATAACACTCAATGAATATATGCTATGATTATGTACATTTTACAGATGAAAAAACTGCTAGGGTGTTGTCAGCTAGGATTTGAAACTTGGTGCCTAGCTCCAGAAGCTAGACCTTTGATTTCTTTAATAGACAGCTAGATATTTTTCATATGTAATCTGTGGGATAGGAACACTGTTATGCTTGTACGTATTTTGATGTGGGATAGGTGGGGAAAGCAAGGATTGTTAGTGGCCTGTGGCCAAAGGAAACTCCGTCTTAGTGGCCAGGGTCAGATGCGATTCAGGAAGGTTGAGTGATGAGGAAATGGATCGGCCTTTGACAGTGAAGAAATGACTGCATGCCTGCCATAATGGACTAGCCACAGGAAGGGAAGCGTCTGAACCCTTTTCTGACTGTGTCTAATTATGTGGTACTTTTTTTGTCTCAGTTGTAAAGATTTAATTGCTCTATTGTACTTATAAGAGGCACTAAGGCCTGTTATAAGTCATGTTTTATGATTGTTGATAATTGGCTCAGCTTGACTTAGCTAAAGCTAGTTGCAATTTCCTTATAATTTTAAATCTGAGATCTGATTTTAGCCTTATCTTTTTTTTCTGAGTATAGATTTTTTTTAAAACTCAAACATTGGGTTGTATGTGAGGAAATGCTTCAGCCTTTCCCCCCTACTCCATTGCTCTACTATAGGGCTGATTTATGCATTAAGCATCTAATCTGAAGATAGCAAAGATATGAAAAGGCGTCTGAAAGTGTTTTAATGGCTTGGAAGAGAAAAATCCCACCAAAGGGAGAAACACGCCCTTTACTCAGTCAGTGCTGTTAGGATCTGATGCTTGATCCCAGGGTGGGGACATTTTTGACAGTCATGGGGTATAGGCAGACGGCATCTAAGGGAGCCCACCTTATCTACCAGAAACTCAAGACAGAATGCAGATACTTCAAAAATGAAGGACAGTGAAGGTTTGGGAAATCCTACAGAAAAGTTTCCAAGTGGAAAAGATAAGAAGCCTGTCAGCTGAAAGGGAATGAAGAATCAGCCACATAAATTAAGCTGACTAAATTTCTAGAGAGTGAAGTGTGCTGAGGCATCACCAACCATAGGATGTAAATATAGCTCACCATGTTATCATTCTGGGGTCTGCAGTTTCCATATTGATGTTTCTGTGTTTTGGGTGAGCACTTCCTGAATGTTCCAGTCTTTGAGTCTGGCAGACTTGATTTATGAAGAAAAGATGACGATAATGAATGGGAAAGACTTGCTGAGGAATTAATTGGGGATAGTAGTAAGAGCGAGACTGCTTCTCTCATTCTCGTTCCCACTCCCAGGTGGGTGCTGCCAAAATGGTGGGGTGAGGGAAGAAGCTCTCTTTTGACTTGCTTCCTCTGGGCATCTGCTCACTGCTCTGTCTGCCAGAGATATTTGCTGACAAAGGCTTTCACACATTTCTGTCTTTTTTCCTGCCTTTCTTTGTTCCTTCCTTCAACTCAACTTTGTTTCCATTCACTTTTATGCCCCTGAAGATTTTGATGTGCATGAACTGACGTTGGCTTTCTGCATCTCTGGTTTCCCTTCCATGGTGCAGTGTCATCACCTCTTTTGGCCACTCCTCTTTGAGGGCTTTTCTCTGCTTCCCCTTAACTCTGGGCATTCCCCGAGGATCAGGACCTGCCCCACTCTCTTACAGAAGGCTCCTCCCAGGGTGGGAATGTGCTTAGCATGTTTGAGGATCACGGAGTCAAGTGTTTGGATTGAGTACAGATGGGGATGACCGGCAGGCAGTGGAGGCAGCTGGGGCCATGTCCTGCATATAGGACCCGTACAGAATGTCATGGATGGCACTGGAGCAGTCTGAGAAGGAGGGGACTGTGTCTGGATGGCTGAGTTTGTTAGCCAATGGGCCTCTGCATAAGTGATGTGTTATTGACCTTAGGCTCTTTGTTCCTCAAAATGGAAAGACCAAGGCACTGTGGTTTATTCTCCCTTCCCTCATTTCCAATGCTATTGTATCCATTTGATTCTTCTTTCCAGCATCTCTCTATTAATCCCTCTGTTTCCTTCCTCCCACTGGCTCCCAGGCTTGACCTTTAGCTCAGGAGTGGACTGCAATAATGATTTCCTTCAACCCCAAAACCTCAACCCCCTTCTTGTTTTGTGTGTCTCTCACACACCATTTAGACTAAACACTGCTGGTATCACATTCTTCTCCACACTGACAAGATAAATATTGACCTTAGGCCTGCCACTCTCTTTCCCCCACATTTGGTCTTTGCATCCATCCGCCGTTAACCATCTCCTCTTCAATTAGAGTGACCTCCTTTTTATCCTCCCTCCCTTTGTCTGTAGTGTGATTACTGTGTCTAGACTTATTAGATACTCACTGTCTAGAAAGAACTTGATAAATATCGTTTCAGTTATCTTTTACTGTGTCACAAACTACTCTGAAGTTGTGGTTTAAAATAATGCCTTATTTCTCACGATGCTATAGGTTGACTGGGTTTAGTAGGCCCTTCTGTTCCATGTGGTGTCAGCTGAGGTCACTCACATGGCTGCATGAGCTGGGCGCTTGGATGGAAGTCTCACAGTGGCTTCATACACGCAACCAATGCTGACTATTGATTGCAGCCTCTTGGTGCACCTCCAAGTGGTCCCTCTCTCTCTCTCAACTAAGTATCTAGTCTTTCAGTAGTCCAGCATGAGCTGGATCCTAAGAAAGTAAAAATGCAAAGTGCCATGATATTAGACCTGGGCCAGGAAATAGAACAGTGTCACTTCAGCCACCATTCTATTCTGTTGGTGAAGGAGAGACAAAATCTAGCCCAGATTCAATGGGATGGGAAATAGGCTTCACCTATTGGTGGGAAGAGCATACAGGAATGGAAGGAGTGGGGGCAGCTAATTTTGCATACAGGTATGTCAGTAAGTGAGCTATTAATCCAATACCAATGATTTTAGCCACCACAGCAATATACTTTCATTCATTCACGTGAGGTTTGTTCAATACTTACTATGTTCCAAGAAGAGGTACTATGTCAGAGGAAGATATGCACTGTTTCTGAGATGTCCTCCAGAAAAGTTAAAGATTTAACTAGAGATGCTAGAGATTAATCCATCTTTGGTAGGCCACAGAAATCTCTGTTTCCCTGAGTCTTTTGCTTCCAGGGTGACATATCTCTGCTGACTAGCGAAGTTTACTTTATTTTTTTAACTCTGGTTACTAACCATTTGTATCTTTTAAAATAAATGGCTGTTTTTTGTTTTGTTTTGTTTTTGTTTTTGTTTTGTCTTCAACATTTTCTATTGAGATGCCTGAATTTTGCTTACTTATTTTTGAAGTTGTTTTTATATTGAGTATTTTGAACTCCTTGCTGTCATAATTACCTTTGTTCAATAGTTAAGTTCTTTAAAGTATTATATGTTACAATGATTAAATTTCATGATTAAAAAAATCTTAATTCCTCAGCTACATCATTAGTTTCTCAGGCTCAGAGGCCCTTTTTAGTTTTCATAGGATTATGTCTCATAGATGCTCAAATTAATGCCTGTACTGCCTTGCACGTTTTCAGCTATGAGAAGCATGTGTGTGTTTGTGTATGTATGTGTCCGTGTGTGTGTGTGTCCTTGTGTGTCTCTGTATGCCTGGGTGTCTATACTTACCTCAGTATAGTTCTTGCTTTGAGAAGCTGGCCGTCTTGTTTGCCAGATAGGAGGTATGATTTTGAAATTCTCAGGTAACAGGTTGGAAGAAACTTTTGCCGGTAAAGAAGGTTGGTTTATGAGGATGTGTTGGTGTTTTACTTTTTCCTTAAAACCAGAAAAGAGCATGACAGAAGGAAAGGGGTGTAATGGCTGGTTCTCTGAAATAGACTTTGGGTGTTAATCAGAGAGCAGAAGGAATCCTCTGCATCCTTTTCTGAGCTTTGTGAACCACCAGTTGAGGAATTTGGAGTATATGATATTGGAGGCTGCTTCATACTTCATAATACATTAATTTTTACAGTATTGTTACTATCATAAATATGTGATGACAGAGATTTCATAGATGTTACATCTTTTAAAGTAAAGTAAAGTAAAACTCTGTTGTTGTTTTATCCACTTAAATCCCTGAAGTAGGAATGTAGTCTTCTTATTTACCTGTTCCTTTGCAATCTGGGATGACAGGATGATGCAGGTCAAAAGTGTTCTTCGTTGCAAGAGCAGGAAGCGCTAGGTAGACAGTGGCTGAAAACAGAGTGTGATGAGAGATACAAGATTGTGGTGTATGGCAGATCCTGCATTTAAGGGCTTGGACCCCAAAATTGAGCATTGGGGGACACAGAAGAATTCAGAGCATAGAAGTGATGTTGAGTGATGGGCATTTAAATGACTTATTCAAAGAAGTGTGAGCTAAGTTCTGCTTCTGCCTTTCTGAGTGTGAGCTAAGTTCTGCTTCTGCCTTCAGAGGCATCTGGAGAAGTCTAAGTGCTGAGAGAAACAACTGTGGAATCTTGTTAGGAAGACCTGAGAACTTTTTCTTCTCACCTTTTAGAGGAGTTGGTTTTTCTTTTTTAAGGGCATGACTCCCTTACCTTTAGGAATTAGTCCTTCTCTGTCCTACATCTTGCTTTTTCTACTCAAGTCCTCCGTGGGAAAATGGGGCTTCAGGGTTGGCAAGATGCAGGCATGCCCTGCTCAGTCTTCTGCATAAGGTGTGATGAAAAGAAAACTAATAGCTGTCCCCAGCATGTCTTTTTGGTGGGTGTGATAATTTTGGTGATCTTATAACTCTGAAATTTTTGGCATCCATTATTGACATGGGGTGGGTGCTAAATTGCACCCCTCATCAGATTATACAAATTATTTAAAAGAAGCAAATTACTATGTACTTCTATTAGCAGAAGAGGGGGAAAAAGAACATGAAACACATGGCCTTTCTTTTCAGTTATTGTTGAGTTTGAAACTGTATGGGATTTTAAAAAATTATTTTGATTGATAATGCAAGGGTGTGTGTGTGTGTGTGTGTGTGTGTGTGTGTGTGTGTGTGTGTCCCTCTGAGCTGCCATCATCTGTTGGGGATCAAGTGGATAAAAATTGAACACATACTTCAGGATATTTTTCATTGTTCTTCCTTACATGTTCATTTTCTGAACAACAACAACAAAAAACCCCTATGAAATATTAAGGCTTTTTTTTTTTTTTTTAAACTTGAAGTGGCATCCTTGAATAGTTGCCTTACATTATTTGTTTCAGCAGTGTTCCAAAGTGACTGCCAAAATTCCTCAAATATTCCAAAAATAGAAAGTCCCTTAATTGTGTTCACTGAAACACCTCTCTTTTCCTTACTGGGACTGTCTGCTTAAAACTCATTCCCCTCTGTCTCTCTCCTTGTTGTTTTAATCTTAAGAATGATTATAATGAATATTTGTGATGGGAAACAAATTAAAAGAGTAGGGAATGGCTGGAATAAGAATTAGGGGACCTGACACGCAGTCTTCTCTCCAAAATTAACTTGCCAGTCACTGAACAGTCACTGAATGTGTCTAAGCTTAAGTTTCCTTCAAATGAAGCAGGAGCTGGCAAACTTTCTATAAAGGGAAAGATGGTAAATATTTTGGGCTTTACTGGTGATGTGGTCTCTGATAAAACTACTCAAATCTGCAAAAGCATTTGCAGTGCCAAAGTAGCCATAGACAATGTGCACAATAGTGGACATGTCTGTATTCCAATAAAACTTTATTTACAAACCAGGCAGTGGACTGGACTTGGCCTGTGGCCCATAGTTTGTCCACCACTAAAAGATCAGAGTAAAAAATGCTGCCTTTTTTTTTTTTTTAGATCAGAGTGGTCTAAGAGATCAGAGTAAAAAATACTGCCTTTTTTGTTGTTTTTTTGAGATGGAGTCTTGCTGTGTTGCCCAGGCTGGAGTGCAGTGGCACAATCTCAGCTCACTGCAAGCTCTGCCTCCCAAGTTCACATCATTCTCCTGCCTCAGCCTCCCAAGTAGCTGGTGCTAAGGTGCCTGCCACCATGCCTGGCTAATTTTTTCATATATTTTAGTAGGAATGAGGTTTCAACATGTTAGCCAGGTTGTCTCCATCATCTGACCTCATGATCTGCCTGACTTGGCCTCCCAATGTGTTGGGATTACAGGCATGAGCCACTGCACCTGACCCTGCCCTCTTTTTCTTATCAGTTTATATGGTGGAAATTAATTATGACAATGAAAGCACTTTGAAAAATATAAAGGAGAGATTTCTGTTTCTGGCTAGGATTGGGTAATCTGAGGCAAACTAATGATCCCAAGAAGAGCAAGAAAAAACATACAATGTACAGAAAGCAACATTCTGTTTAAGGACATCTTAGAAGTGTTGAAACAATGAGGAGTGGGGGGGCTAAAATATTAAGAAGAGAGCTGTGGAGAGGCGAGCTGATGGTCTATAACTAATTTATTTCTGGGGTATTTCTAATTCTGAGTGCTGACAAAATAATGGGGACCTAGGCTTTGCTTGGATAGAGTGTTGCAGCTCGGGGAAATATAAACCTGCAGAGCTTTTTCTCTTAGGACTGGAATGGAGAGACAAAGTTGGAGACTCTAGGAGCCTGAAATGCAGAGTTGGCTTTATCTTCAAGACTGATGCTAAATTCTGGACTGTATGAGACAAGAAGTTCAAAAGATAAGCAGAATCCATCTGGAAAGCAGAAAGGGTGTTGAGTAATCTTCTGGTGCGGAGACAATAAGCATTATAGTTTGGATCTGCTTTTGGAGGTTGGGAGGGGTTAGGGCATGGTGAACACACCAGGCTCTCAATGAAGTCCAGGAGGGCTAAGTCCTAGCAAAGGGTGTAAGCCAGGAGCGACCTGAGTCTTGTAATAGTTCTTGATTGGTTTAGGTCATCAGCCTGCACCCCCATCCCCAACTCTATCTTCCTGGCAGAAGAAAGGAGAGCCACCTTTTGGGGAAGATAACTTCATCAAAAATCTTTTCAACTTTCTAATATGTGATGTCTGGTATGCAATAAAAAATTATTAGGTGTGTCAATGTGACTACCCCTGAAAAGTAAGATAAAAACAAATGATAGAAACAGATCCACAGATGATCCAGAGTGAATAGAATTAGATTTAGCAAAAAAAAAAAAAAAAGGGGATTTTAAGAGAAAAACAAGTGATAGAGATCCACAGATGTTCCGGATTGAATGGAGTTAGATTTAACAACACAAAAAGAGAGACTTTAAAACAACTAATTAATATGTTCAAGAAAATAATTTTTAATGGAGGAAAGAGAGGAAAATATGAAAAATATAAACAGAATTGGAATCTATAAACAATCAAATGGGCTTTCTATTACTTGGAAAATATATCTGCAATTAAGAACTTAATGGATGGGATTTTAACAGAGAGATCATATATAGCAGAAAACAAGAATAGTGACCCAGAAGGAAGGTTAATATAAATGATTTATGCTGAAATTCTAAGAGGGAAAAATATAACATATAGAAAAAAGCATAAGAGTAAAGTGGGACACAATGAAAAGTCTCAGGTAAGTATAATTGGAGTCTCAGAAGGAGAAGAGACAGACTCAATGAGCAGACGCAGTGTTTGAGGCTAAGAATTTCCCCAGATTTGTAAGAGAGATCAATCCACAGATTCAAGAAGTTGTACAAACTAAAAACATAATAAATATAAATAAAAAGCCTAGAGTACTAAATGAATAAACATGTTATTTAAAAACAAACAATGCAATGGCAATGGAAATTGCTGTCTCTAGTGGATGAGACCCATTATAGAGTGAGTATCTAGCCTCATGCTGTCTGTGTTTTCTTCCCTGAACCCTTGTGTTGGAACAGAAATTAAAAGAAATTAAAGAATGTGTAAGTGGAAACTCAGTTGTATGTAAGAAAACCCAATTCTCCCTGAGAAAGAGCTGGTGGCCTTTAACAATTATTGCCTGCTTTTCTGTGGCTAGTGAACCTTATCTCTCCTCATTTCCCAGACATTGTGAAAGATCCTTTTTCTCTAGCTGTTCAGCTGAGAGGTCACTAGACAGATAAACTCAAGTTGTAAAATATATTTTTCCTTGGAAAGTAAGAAGTGATGTAATGCATGTCTCAATTAATTGAATAGCTGTCTTTGTTTCTTGCTTCTATAATACGCTTCCTCCTGCACATATCTCCCCCTGCCCCCAAGAAATGCTTAAAAGGTAACTTAACTCTTTGTTTAGGACTCAGTCCTTTGGATGTTAATCTGACTGGGCAGGTGCACCTAAGTAATAAGTAACCTCCTCAACCCCGTTGGTCTCTGATTCTTTAATAAATCCAGTTACATTTCTGTTGGACCATACAGGGATTGGAGATGAGAGATTTACTGTCTCCTTTGCCTGTGGGACCAGAGTCCAGGGGACAGGGGAGACCTGGTATCCAAGGCACGCTGTGAGGGAACTTCACCCAGATGGAGACTGGCTCTGCCTGTGTCCCGGCAGCCTGCCCAGCAGCACAGTGGAACTGAGGATCGGGCTTCAGGATGATACCAGCAGTTCAGGAACCACAGTAAGGGGCAAGGGCTCAAGGCAAGGAAGCCTGTCCCATAAGGACAAAGGGGAGCTTGACCACCTCCCAGGGATCAACCAGTAGTCCATCTTAGAGTGACTGGGGGCAGCAAGAGTGGCTTGCCAATTTGGATGAACCTCGTGTCCCTACTAACACTGGAACTGGAAAAAAGAAGAAAATGGGCTGATAGAGCCACAAGTGCAGCAAGGTAGAGCTTGCTGATGTGGTGGCAAGAGTGGTTTGCCATCCCAACGGGGAGTGTGTGGGTGCATGTGAACCTACTTGGGGTGACGAGAGAGGCTCATTTCATCTTATGAGGAGGCCTGGGATAGGAGTGGTGTATGTGTTTGAATGTGGTAGCCTAACTAGATGCACCTGGGACATAAGAGAGGCTCGTTTCATCCAGTGAGGAATCCTGGGGCAAAGGAGGTGGTGTGAAAGAGATGGTCTCAGGAGAGGCCAATGCAAGGAGTGATGTGGGGAGGCACAGATCCCTTAGTGCAGGCTGTGTGCCCAAGGCATGTTTGAGGGAAGTCAGACTTAGGATATTACATATGGCTGATAGTACCAGTTCCACATCTGCAGCAGGCTGTGAAGAGGAAAGCACATTCCTGGCTCAGCAGCATCTGAAACTCCCATCAAAGGACCTGGTGGACCTGAGAGTGCAAGTGCACTGCAAGAGAGGAAATAGGAGGGAAAACATTGAAACAAACTCTTTTGGAGTGCATGATAAAAATATTTTTAAAAAGGATTTAGAGATGATTATGGGATGAAACTGGATGCTCAAAAGCTAAGACATACTGTGAGATAGATTGGCCTGCTTTCAATGTGGGGTGGCCCTCTGAAGGTACAATATACAGGGAACAAATTGGCTGTGTGTTTAAGGTGGTCACTGGAGTTGGAGGACAACCAGGATACCTAGATGAGTTTCCTTATGTAGACTCTTGGCTCAATGTGGGACAAACTTGCCCCAAGTGGTTACAACCCTGCCTAGAGGGACATTACAAGGCATTAGTGGCTCAGACAGCCCAACCAAAGGAAGAAAGAAAAACCAGAAATAGAAACAAAGAGACAGCTCAATTTATAGCATCTACACTAGCAGAAAGTAACCCTGGATTTGCTAAAAGGTATGGCCAAGGCAGAGGCCAAGGAAGAGTGCAGACAAGACCAGGAAAAAAGCAGGTCCTGGTATGGACAGGAATCAGTGTGCAAGGTGCAGGCAAATGGGCCATTAGAAAGATGAATGCCCCAAAAAGGAAAAGGAAGGTGATGATGGTCAATGGTCTAACACCTGACTGCAGTGTTCGGTTGCCAGTCATGTTGCTTCAAAGGCAGATCCTGATCTAATTGGCTTAGCAGGGCCAGAGAATTTTGAAGACTGAGACAGACTGGACTCCATCTTTTTAGGTCCCAGGAAGCGTAGGGTCTCTATAGAAATAAGGGACCAATCAATGGATTTTTTGGTCGATACTGGTGCTGATTTCTCTGTGGTAACTCACATGATTAGCCCCCCCCCCACAAAGAACTGAGCTACTATCATAGGGGATACTGGAGCCAGAGAACAGAGACCTTTTTTGCAAATTCAGAAGATGTGTTATCGGGGGGACAAGAAGTTCAGCATGAGTTTCTACATATGCCAAATTGTCCAGTGCCCTTGTTGGGGAGATACTTACTCCAGAAACTTCAGGCAAGATTTCCTTTACACCTAAAGGGAATGTGACCCTGGATATAGGAAAGCCAAAGGCAGTGGTATTGACTCTGACTGTCCCAAGAACTGAGAAATGGCTGCTCTATGAACTATGTACCAGAAAGCTGCCAGAGCTGGACTTACACAATATGTAGGGAATGCTTTTCAAGGTACCAGGTGTATAGGCTGAGGATGACCCCCCTGGACTTGCTGCAAACAGAACTCCAGTGGTAGCAGAGCTTAACCTTTAGGCTGCTCCTGTACAAGTCCGTCAATACCATTTACCCAGAGAGGCAATTGAAGGCATAACAAAACATCTAAATCGGCTCTATAAACGTGGGATTATAGTGAAATGCAAATCCTCCTCGAATACTCCTCTGCTGCCCATGCACAAACCAAATAGTGAATGCAAGCCAGTGCAGGACCTCCAGGCAGTAAGCAAGGCCACTGTCACTATCCATGCCATAGTACCCAACCCATACACAATGTTGGGACAGATTCCTGCTGAAGTCGCATGGTTCACATGTCTGGACTTAAAGGATACTTTCTTTTGCTTGAGGCTTGCTTTCCAAAGTCTGCCTGTATTTGCCTTCCAGTAGGGGCAATCTCAGTATACCTGGACAAGGTTGCCTCAAAAGTTCAAGAATTCTCCCACTATGTTTCAGGAGGCTTTGGCTACCAACCTTGAGGCTTTTGTGCCACCTAGTGATAATTGTGTGCTATTACATTACATTGATGATTTGCTATTTGTTGCCCCCACAGGGAGGAATGCCTCCAAGGAACAGAGGGACTTCTCCACCTGCTTTGTGAAGCTGGTATGAAGTGTCCAAGGAAAGACAAAAGTTTGCTCTCAGGAGGTTGGATATCTAGGAGTCATGGTATCCCAAGGCCAGCAAGGCTTGGACGTGCACACCGTGAGCCTGGATGTGCATTGCCCACCCCAGTTCCAAGGCGGCAGGTCAGGGAATTTCTAGGTGCAGTGGGATTCTGCAGAAACTGTATTCCAAACTTCTCCCATATAGCAAGGCCCTTATATGAGGCTACTACAGGAGGGGAAACAGAGCCCCTACAATGGGAAAAGGAACATGAAAAGGCCTTTAAGGATATAAAGGAAGCTCTCATCCAGGCCATGGCACTAGGGTTACCAGACGTAAAAAAAAGCCCTTCTTTTTGTATGTGGATGAACAAAAAGGAATGGCAGTCAGAGTCTTAACTCAGTTGTTGGGCTCTAGGCATCAGCTGGTAGCATACTTATCCAAAAGACTGGACTTTATGGCCTTAGGTTGGCCCCATTGCCTCAGGGCATTGGCAGCTACAGCAATCCTTATAGAAGATGCCAACAAGCTAGCCCTAGGTCAGAAGTTAATAGTTGAGGTGCCACATGCTGCAGTCACCTTAATGGAACACAAAGGACATCACTGGCTTTCCAACTCTAGAATGCTAAAGAATCAAGGGCTTCTGTGTGAAAATCCCCAACTGACACTGGAGACTATAAATACCTTGAACCCAGCTACCCTGCTGCCTGTGGAGGAACCTGATTGGAAGGATGGTGGGTTACCTCACGGCTGGCAGGACCTGCCCCACTGTTGCATAAATACGGTGAACAAAGTGTTCTCAAGCAAGAAAGATCTCCGAGATACCCCCTTGGAGAGCGTAGATGTTGAATACTTCACTGATGGTACCAGTTTCATAACAAATGAGGTGTGATATGCAGCATATGCAGTATTGACCCAACACTCAGTAGTCGAGGCTCAAGCCTTAACTTCTGGGACTTCCCCTCAGAAGGCTGAATTATTAGCATTATCCTGAGCACTGTTATTGGCCAAGGGAAATAAAGTAAACATATATATATGTGTGTGTGTGTGTATATATATGTGTGTGTGTATATATGTATATCTATCCCAAGGCCAGTGAGGAGACAAGGAGCAGGCCTCAGAATTCCACTAATTGTTAAAAAGACTAGAAGGAATCAAATGAATCCAACCCCACAATTCTGGGTTCATAAGTCATTCTATAAGCATTTTGATTATCAGTACCTGATTTCCCCCATCAACCAAAAACTTTTCTGTTCAACTAGCTGAAAATATAGCTGGCATCTCAGAAACCTCCTCATGCTATGTATGTGGAGAAACTAATATGGGAGACCAGTGGCCATGGAAGGCAAAGGAATTAATGCCACAAGATAACTCCACTTCATCTAACCTTGCCAGTGAACCAACAGCCTCAGCCAGTGTTTGGTTGTTAAAACCCTCCATAATTGGAAAGTACTGTGTCACCTGATGGGGAAAGGATTTCACAGAGTTAGTAGGAGAAACAATCTGCCTCAGGCAACAGTGTTATGATGAAACTAAAAACAAAATTCTGTGGAGAAACCCCAAGAATGACTCCTATTTACCAGATCCAAAACCTTTCTCTTGATTCTCTACTCTAAACCACACTTGGCATTAGCTAGATGCTCCAAATGCTTGAATGGTACTCTCTAGCCTGTATTAGATCTGTGGAGCATGGGCATATCAGCAACTGCTGGCTAAATGGACAGGGGAATGTGTGTTAGGAACAATCAAGCCATTCTTCTTTCTAATTCCTCTAAAGCAAGGGGGATTCTTAAGATATCCAGTTTATAGTGAAAAGAAGAACTAGAAGAAGCACAATGTGTAATGCATCACAAAAATAGGCACAAATATCAAAAAGGATGCAGATATAAAAAACTGAAAAACTAATAAATGACCTGCTGAAACAATCATTAAATATTATAGGTCAGCTACCTAGGCACAAGGTGGGTCATAGGGGTAGCATACTCCCCATCTACATGCTCAATGGCATCATAAGGTTGCGGGCAGTCCTTAAAATTATAACCAATGAAACATCAAAGGCACTAAATTTATTGACAATACAAGAAACACAAATAAGAAATGCTATATATCAAAATAGATTGGCTTTAGATTACCTCTTAGCCTCAGAAGTAGAAGTATGTGGAAAATTTAATTTAACCAACTGTTGCCTAGAAATTGATGAAAATGGCCGAGCTGTAGTATAAATCACAGCTAGAATGCGCAAGTTTGCCCATGTTCCAGTTCCCGCCTTTGGTGCTTTTTACTGAGAGCACCAGACTTGGTCCAGGTGGTCCCCAGATTCCTTGTGTGAAGGATGGTTCTCAACATTTGGAAGATTGAAAACTCTCATTCGTGGGTTCTTTCTTATTCCTGGCATCTGTGTCATCCTCCCTTGCCTTTTACCCCTGTTTATTAGGAGTATTGAGTCAACTATGGAGGCAGTAGGAACCCAGCACAGTAGTGTGCAGTTGATGGCATTAACCAAATATCAGCCACTGCCCGAAGAAGAAGCAGCTCAGTCCTGCAAAAGTGGCAACTAGTGGTGCTTTCTATTAACACCTTTGTTATAAAAAGCACCAAAGGGGGGAAATGGAACAGTAATGAAAAGAAATTAAAGAATGTGTAAGCAACTCAGTTGCATGTAAGAAAACCCAGTTCCCTCAGAGAAAGAGAAAGAACTGAAGTCCTTCGAAAATTAACTGCCTGTTTTTCTGTGGCTAGTGAGCCTTATCTCTTCTCCTTTCCCAGACCTTGTGAAAGACCTTGTTTCTGTAGCTGTACAACCACAAGGTCACTAGACAAATAAACTCAAGTTGTAAAACATGTGTTTCCTTGGAAAGTAAGAAATGATGTAATGCATGTCTCCATTAGTTGAGTAACTGTCTTTGTTTCTTGCTTCTGTAATATGCTTCCCCCTGCACATACCTCGCCCCACCCCATGAAATGCTTAAAAGGTAACTTTTTGTTCAGGGCTCAGTTCTTTGGATGTTAACCCAATTGGGCTGGTGAACCTAAATAATAAATATTTTCCTCAACCCTATCGGTCTCCCCAGTTCCTTAAGAAATCTCACTACAGTGTATCCTTCAGTCATACCTCTTTGTTCACTGTCTCTTGCATTCTTCTGCTTCTTTACTTTTGTTAAGCTCAATTCATAACACCAGCCCTTGGTGTTTCTTGTTTTTTAGTCATCTTTATCTTTGGCCTTATCATTGTCACTGTTAACATCTGTAAGTTGCAGGTTAAAGGTCAAACAAGAGCTGCACCCGTTGAGGTAGTGTATTTGTTTCCTGGGGCTGCTGTCTGTAACAAATTACCACACATGTGGTGGTTTACAGCAATAGATATGTAATCTCTTGGAGCTCTTGAGGCCAGAAGTCTGAAATTAAGGTGTCAACAGAGTCGCACCCCATCTTGAGACACTAGAGGGAAAATATATTCCTTGCTTCTTGCAGCATCTGACAGCTGTCTGCATTCATTGGTTCGTAGCCTTAGCTCTCTGCTCTTTTTTTTTTCTCTTTTATTTATTTATTTATTTATTTATTTTTATACTTTAAGTTCTAGGGTACATGTGCATAACGTGCAGGTTTGTTACATGTGTATACTTGTGCCATGTTGCTGTGCTGCACCCATCAACTTGTCAGCACCCATCAACTCCTCATTTACACAAGTATAACTCCCAATGCAACCCCTCCCCCCTCTCCCCTCCCCATGAGAGGCCCCAGTGTGTGATGCTCTCCTTCCTGTGTCCAAGTGATCTCATTGTTCAGTTCCCACCTATGAGTGAGAACATGCGGTGTTTGGTTTTCTGTTCTTGCGATAGTTTGCTGAGAATGATGGTTTCCAGCTGCATCCGTGTCCCTACAAAGGACACAAACTCATCCTTTTTTATGGCTGCATAGTATTCCATGGTGTATATGTGCCACATTTTCTTAATCCAGTCTGTCACTGATGGACATTTGGGTTGATTCCAAGTCTTTGCTATTGTGAATAGTGCCACAATAAACATACGTGTGCATGTGTCTTTATAGCAGCATGATTTATAATCCTTTGGGTATATACCCAGTAATGGGATGGCTGGGTCATATGGTACTTCTAGTTCTAGATCCTTGAGGAATCGCCATACTGTTTTCCATAATGGTTGAACTAGTTTACAATCCCACCAACAGTGTAAAAGTGTTCCTATTTCTCCACATCCTCTCCAGCGCCTGTTGTTTCCTGACTTTTTAATGATTGCAATTCTAACTGGTGTGAGATGGTATCTCATTATGGTTTTGATTTGCATTTCTCTGATGGCCAGTGATGATGAGCATTTTTTCATGTGTCTGTTGGCTGTATGAATGTCTTCTTTTCAGAAATGTCTGTTCATATCCTTTGCCCACTTTTTGATGGGGTTGTTTGTTTTTTTCTTGTAAATTTGTTTGAGTTCTTTGTAGGTTCTGGATATTAGCCCTTTGTCAGATGAGTACATTGCAAAAATTTTCTCCCATTCTGTAGGTTGCCTGTTCACTCTGATGGTAGTTTCTTTTGCTGTGCAGAAGCTCTTTAGTTTAATTAGATCCCATTTGTCAGTTTTGGCTTTTGCTGCCGTTGCTTTTGATGTTTTAGACATGAAGTCTTTTCCCATGCCTATGTCCTGAATGGTACTACCTAGGTTTTCCTCTAGGGTTTTTGTGGTATTAGGTCTAACATTTATTCTGCTCCATGTGCCTACATACTCTTCTGTTTGTCTGTCTCAAAACTCTCTGTGCCTGTCTGTTACAAGTATCCATGTGACTGCATTTAGGGACTACTTGTATAAAACAGGATAAGCACTCTTCCCAAGGTCTTTAAATTAATCACATCCTTTGTTGTATAAGGTAATATTCACTGGATCTAGGGATTAGGACATGGACACTTCCTTCGGGGGAACCTTTTAAAGGTGTTGCTGCTGTAAGAATAATTATAGTAAGGGCTTAACAATAGTAGTTATGTGCTAAGAAGCATGCTAAGTGCATTATGTGGATTGTCTCATTTAATTCCTATAAATCAAAATCCCTTATTACCACAATTGTACAGAAGAGGACTCTGAGACTTGGTGAGGTTTAGGAACTTGTCAAGGCCATTCAGCTAGAAAGTGGCAGAGACAGGATTTGAACCCAAGCATTTGGGCTTCTGAGCTCCTTGCCTGACGTGCTATGAGTGAGCAGGTTGGATTTCTGGTTGGACTGCTTCTGGGAGCTGGCATTTAGACTGTGGGCCCTGGATGGTACTTCCTAGGTCTAAAATTATATGGTCCAGTGAGATTTGTCAGAAAAGAAAACCTCAACCTGGATTATTAAGAGTATAACAAATTTTAATCTGCCAAATAATGGAGAGAATTTGCTTACACTGGTTAGAGATGAAACTGATAGGAGTTTGCTGTTGTGCATTTTGGTATCTGCTAATGGTTAAGGTGTGTGTACTGGACGGAAAAAATAGTTGCAGACACACAGGGCAAATCTATACCATCTGAATGAATTGAAGTAATTACTCACATTATTTAGACCCTGCCTGCCATATAATTGAGGTAAATGGGGTTATTAATTTGAAGTAGCAAGGTAATTTGTTCTGCCTGACTTTGATACTGTAAACATGGTCATATTATGTAATTATACAATTGGCTGAAAGGGCTCTATTCTTTCTCTTGAAGCATCTGCTATTGTCTGTGGCCAGGACATTGGGTTATTTTGTGATAGTGTGTTCCGTTATTACAGACAAACCCTAGGTACTTAGTGTGGGTTTCCTAGTGGAAAGTTAATACATATATGTGTATGTATTTATATATGTGTATATAATTTAATTAAAAATGGAAATATAAAAAGTATTTTTTTATGTATGATTATTCCTGATGATTCATGTAAGAATTTTAAAGAACTATGTTCTTCCAACTGAAATCACCTCAGAATCTATTTGAGGAGATGGGCTCCTTTGTGAAAAAAAATTTTTTTAAATTAAGCCCCACTGTAATGTCTATATTTGAATTATCTAGGACACTCATTGTAGCAGAGCTTATTCCTTGTCAAAGATAGCCATCAGAAAATTAGATTCAGTTTATTAGCTTCTAACTAAGCCTTACTTAATGGGGACGGTGTTGTGATTTTGTTATTGGATCACATTTAACTTGATCCTTCTTCTTCCTGGCACTGACCCGTATTGTCACTGCAGCTGTGCTGCCCAAGGGCCTCTGTGGCATAGCCTCTTCATCTCACTCTCCAAAGTGACTGAGCAGTGAGTTCTGAGACTTCATTTTACATTGGGACCAAGCCTGCTTTGTCTATCATTTGTTGCAGAAGTCTGGCCCATCTCGAGTAGGGGCTACCTTATGAAGGGTAAGAAATTCTGGAGTGGGTAGGTGAGAGAGAGTGGACCGCATCACAGCTGTGGTGGACACATGTCTCAGATTTTCTGGAATCATCTGGCTTTAAAATATCCTCTATGGTTTTAGACCAGAAATCCTGAATTTTTGCTTGGAAAATGAGGCTCAAGTGACATCTGCGCACATGTCTCTCCCATTAGTTATCTGTGTAACAGGCCTCTTACATGATATTTCTACCCATACCAAAAAAGGAGAAAATGAGAAGATTTAGGTTATATATATGTATATTCCACACCTAGCCTCTGTCTGAAATGTGCGGTTTTGGTTTTGAACAGCGGCATTCGTTGTTGACGTCATTGATCCAACTATTTCATTTCCCACTTCACTTCACTTGCCCAGATGTGGTCCAAAGAGTATGAAGGCTGTTAAGATAAAACCAAACTCAGGAAATTCAAATGCAATGTCTACCTGAACCTCCTCAAGTCTTCCCTGTGGGCTGTGTATTTATTTATAAGCCTAATGGTCTTTGGCAGCAGAAAAAAAAAGGAGGGAGGAGGAACTTGTTTCTAAAGTGAAAACCAAATTTAGTTAAAATAAATGCTACCCATATGAAACTCACCCTGCTAGCTCCCAATAAATGTACAAATATCAAAATAACACAATAGATAAAAATCACAGTGGAAAAAGAGGAATTGAGTGCTTCTGTGTTTTGCAGGGCCAGAATAATCCGCACAATTTACTCCTTCCACCATGCATATTTTACATACTACCTTATTATCTGATTTTATATAATATTCACATTGTATTTTTTGAATCAACTCTAAAATTCATAAAAATTTAGAATAAAGCTGTGCCCCACTCAAAATGTTGAAATAAGTCAATGATATGGAAAATTCACCTTCTCAAAAATGTCTTGTCTTCAGTTATCTGAGAAAAAAATAAATCACTTTTAGTTTTCTTAGTTTTCCAGTTTAGTTTGCAAATGTCAAATAACTAAAAGTTATAGAAACCAAAAAATCATAAACTTCTCTCAAACGTATTGTATATAAAGCTTAGAGTTTTTTTCTAGCATTTAAATAAACGACAATGGTCAATAATTCTACAATATGTTCATTTTTCAACTATTTTTCTATAGCATAATGATACTCACTAGATATAAGTGATAACTTATTTAAGCAAGTGAGTTCTGCACATGGACTAGAAATTTTAAGAAAAATTTGAAGAAACTTTTGAACGTAGAGTTGAGCTTTATTTTTAATTATTGTTTATTTACTTACTATTATTATTATTTTAGAAACAGGGTCTCACTCTGTCACCTAGGCTGAGTGCAGTGGCATGATCACAGCTCACTGTAGCCTTGAACTCCTGAGCTTAAGCAGTGCCTCCAACACGGCCTCCCAAGTAGCCAGGGTACAGGCACACACTACCATACCTGGCTAATTTTTAAATTCTTAAAAGTAGAGACTCCCGCTTCATCCACCTAAATTGCAAGGATTTGTAATTTTCAATCTTTTGAGATATGAGAAAATGAAAAATAGTCTTTTCACTAGGGCACATAACTCTTCAGTAACAGTATAGGTGTCTGATATACTTTATGGATATTACTTAGTCCTTTCTGGTTCTATTAAAACTAATTTGCCTCAGAAAACACAGTAGTGGCCAGGCACAGTGACTCATTCCTGTAATTCCAGCATTTTAGGAGGCCAAGGCGAGTGGATCGCCTGAGCCCAGGGGTTCAAGACTAGCCTGAGCAACATGGCAAAACCTCACATCTAAAAAAAAATACAAAAAATTAGCTGGGCATGGTGGTACATGCCTGTGGTCCCAGCTACTTGGGAGGCTGAGGTGGGAGAATCACCTGAGCCTGGGATGTCGAGGCTGCAGTTATCTGTGATGGCATCACTGCACTCCAGCCTGGTGACAAAGTGAGACCCTGTCAGAAAGGAAAGGAGAGTGGAGGGGAAGGGAGGTGAGGGGAGGGCTGTAGAGGGGAAGTGGTTGGAAGCGGGGGTGGGAGCGGGGAAAGGAAAGGAGAAAACCCAGTAGCCCTGGGTTGTAACTTTTAGGGAATTCATGAAGCTGAGCACCATGTTTTCAAAGGACTCCCCTGATTTTTGTACTTTTAATCTGCTAGAAAAACAGATGAACAGACTCATTATATATGTGTATTTGAAAAGAAGAGCTATATGACCTGAAGGACTGCATAAAGGGGACTGAAGTTTATGGAAAGTGTTATGGTTTTGAGAGTTATTTGGCTTCTTGCTGTTTTGTGCATCTGAGTTTTTAGTTGCTGGAATTTGACATCTAAATAAGAGGCTGTTGTTATGATGTGTAAATAGAGTGTGTGTGTTGAAATGCTTGTCGCTATGCATGTTGAAAGGACAATTTATGATTTACAAAGCTGGAAAAGCTCAATAAAGGTCTGCTATTGAAAAGCTACTGCAAAGACAAAGCTATAGATAGGTGAGCTTCTTGCAGATGAACAGAATTAATGACAAGTGAACAAAAAATCCGCATCACAAGGAGGGAAAGTGTCTTCCAAGTGTCAGTGAGGGGAATACTATTCCTTTCCTTTTTGGCTGTATCCTGGGCATAGCACCCTATTACCTGAAACCCCAGCACACTGAGCATACCTGGACCTGAATAATACAGCAGAACACATGCTTTATGAATTTGTTTCCACACTTGCACCTGCTGGCATTGTAAACCTTTATTGGCTAATCATCTTGTCTTGTTTCATTTTATCTTCCTGGTACCTAGCACAAGCATGGCACATAGTAGGTGCGCAGTAAATGTCTGTCTTAGTCCTCTTTGTGATATTGAAACAAAATACCCAAGACTGGGTAGTTTATAAAGAACAGAGAGGTTTTTTTGTTTGTTTGTTTGTTTTTGTTTTTGTTTTTGTTTTGCTTGCAGTCTGGAGCCTGGGAAGTCCAAGATCAGGTTGCTGGCAGATTTGTTGTCTGGTGAGGGCTGATCTCCACTTACAAGATGGTGCCTTGTTTCCTCATCCTCCAGAGGGGAGAAATGCTGCATCCTCACATGGTGGAAGGCAGAAGGCAACAGGGACCGAATTCTGGCTGTGAAACCCTTTTATAATGATATTAATCCACTCATAAGGGCTGAGCCCTCATAACCTAAGCACCTCTGAGAAGGACCCACTTCCCAACACTGTTGCATTGAGGATTAAGTGTCCAACACATTACTTTTGGGGAGACACATTCAGACCACAGCAATGTCTATTGAATTAAGTCTTAATGGTAAAAAAATCTTCTTTGTCTAGCAGTTGTGTGTACAATTATTCCCCACTCCACCATGAGATTAATAATGTACTTTTTATTTCAGTCAGCACTTGTCAATTTCAATCAGTGGGACTGAAAACAAAAAAACCTAAAATTTTATTACTTAAAATTTATATAACTAAATAAATGGTATTTGAGGTAAGTTTGTAGTGCTTATATTTCTGAAATTTCAGCATAAAACTGTTTTGAAACTTTTGGGATGTCTTGTATATTGTAAAACAAGATACAATGATAACTGGCATTTATTAAGTACTATTGTGTCCTAGAAACATAACCCTTCATGGGATTCCTATGAAGATCCTACCATGTAAATGTTGTTATTCTCCCTTTTTGTACTTGGAGGAAGATTAAGAACTTGCCTAAAGTCATTTGGCAGGAGGCCAATTCAAGATTTGATCTCAGAAAGTCGAAATCAAGAGCCTGAACTCTTAACCACTGAGTTCAACTGCTTCTTAAGGTGATTTGCCTGCCTGCAGTGTTTGCTGAAGGGAATGGATTTACCCAGACAGGCCTGGCCCTTGGTAGAGACCCTGCACAGCTATATGTAGAAGCACTGAGTCATCTGTACTTGAAGAAGCTGTAAAACAAATGTGGTGTCAGTTTTCTTGCCAGCTTCCGGAAAGTTTTACATATACTTATTAAAGTTCTCGCACTGGCATCTGTTATTTAAAAAAAAAAAACTTTTTATTGACACATAATACACAGAATGTTTGTTTTTATGACAGAGGTGGTTCTTGAAAAAGTTGACATCTCTAGAACTCTAATACACTTTTGTGTCAACTAGACATGACTCTAGGTCAATGTTTCTCAGAGTGTTGTCTGGATACCCCTGGCGGTACTTCAGGTCCCAACTATTTTCAAAATGATACTAAGATCTTTGTTTCACCCTTTTCACTCTTCTCTGACAAGTGCACAATGGAGTTTTCCATTGGCTACATGACATGATGGCATCATCACTAATGAATATGTGCTTGGATAGTCTTATTTTTAAAATGTCTTAGTTTTAAATGTTCTAATTTTATGAATATAGATAGATGAACCCACATAAACAAAAGTTCTTAGTGGGAGTCTTAAGATTTTTTCAAAGTGAAAAGTGGTTCTCTAATCCTTTTCTAAGAGCTTGGTCAGTGGAAGGTGTTTATTATTTTTAACAAGAAATTTATTCCTAATATACCAGAGTTTACAATCACCTTCCAATGTGTAAGAGGTTGAGTGAGATGAAATTAGAAAGATAAGCCATTCAGAAAATTAAACCATTCCCCTTGAGCTTCCTCTCATCTTTTATGTTGCTCCCAAAGCCTGGCATAACTTATTTTCTAAAAGGGGGGGTATTTTTTCTACCTCAGATCTCCAAAGATGGGGTCTTTATATTCTAACTTGCAAGGCATTCTTTTGAAAAGAACAGCCCTAGTTACTGTAATTGTTAATAAGGCAGTCTGTCAAGTCTCAGAATCCATTTTTCTGTGCGATCAGAACCTGGCTGCATTCCTCCTTCCTTACATTTATCCACTCTGCTTTGAGGTCTTAAGAATTAGCTGTTCTTGGATTAAGTGCCCTCAATCAGCTCATTTTACAATACAGTGCAAAGTTTCTCATGTTCTGCAGAGAACTTGATTTTCATTTGCTGTCCATGATGACAGAATAGTAAGTGGATTCCCAAGAAATTTCATGAAGTGAAATGATAATGTAGAGATTGGGGGAGTTGGCGGGGGATGTGAAGCTAATTGATTAGTTTAGAATCTTGTAATTTTCATAAGGAATATAGGAGCCCAATTTATATTTCTTCCTCTTGGCATCGTGTTCTCACAGATTGTCTGATGTTTCATTATCATCTTGACAGAACAGCTGATGAAGAATCTGTTGACTAGGATATCCATTGAGTTTTTGCCATGTGCATTAGTAGTCCATGATTCAATTATTTTTACTCTACTAGTTGATTATCTAAGAGCTTGAAGAGTTAAGAGGAGAGTGTATCTGAATCCTGAGTTTTGAGTGCCACTGTCCTTTCAGCAGACACCTACATCCCCAACGCCAATATACTGGGCTTTGGGACCATAAATGACTGGTGTTAGTGTCCTCTCCTAACAAAACTTGTGGGCAGAATGCTTCCCTATTTAGAATTTTCCTAATCCTTACATATAGCTGACCTCAGTGTTTTCATCCGTCAGCACTAGTCCTTTGCCTGGTTTCAGTGTTAATTTGCATGCTTGTCATCCTAGGGTTGTGTTTTCCTGCCCCCAACCTGGTTTTGGAGTTTCTTCCCAGTGGATTTGAAAACTGGCTACTAGCGTGAGGATTTTCACATATGCACACAAAGTGAAGTGAACAGATTGTGGCTTTTGCCAAATAAGCCTATTTGATATTCCCCAGCCCTTAAAAATAACATCATTTCTCCAAGTAATCATTATAGAGAAACACCACAGAGCAAGTTTTTCTCACAAACACACGCCACCTAAACAAGCTGGGCAGGTCACACGCTGCTGTTGCTACAGCTGTTTGCTGATCCCAACAGGGTACAACTCCTGTGAGCAAGGAATTGTTTATGGCCTGGAGACAAAGCCTGGCTGCAGTGGGAAGGTTGCTGGCCACCAGTACTCATTTATCAGCTTGATTTTCCTTACTGTTGGAAGACCTGGGATCTTTATGGGAGACAGGATAGTGGAAAGTAGGAGGCTGGGTTTTGCTGTCTTGTCCTTCCCAGGAACTGGTTCTGTATTTGCTCTATCCTTTGCTTTTGTTTTTTCAATCATGTATTCATTTGCTAAGGATTCATTGAATTCTACTTACAGACTAGGCAAAAAGCTAGTTGTGAGAAGAACAAAATGAACAAGAAAAAGTCCCTGCCTGCCCTGGGAGACATGCTAGAAAACTGTGATAGTGAGTGCTAGATGGTACGTTGACACAAGGAGAGAGGCCTTGGCATGATGGCTGAAGAAGTCTCTTCTAGAAAAGTTGTAAAGGATGAATAGGAGTTCTCTAGGCAGTCAGGAATGAGGAGGGAAGGAGAAAGGAGAGATTGATGTGATGTACCCAGCTACTGTGATTCCCCCATTCCTGCCACCATGCAGGCGTTATGAATTGATCGGGAACTGTTTCCCAGTGAGCTCACCCTTGGCTTCACAGTGTTTTTTCAAACATGGCTCCAGACAGCCTCTCACAGAATCATCCTCAGACTTGAGTGAGCAAACAAGTCAATGACCATGGTTATTGAAATGCACATCTGATTTAGTAGATCTGTGGTACAGCCTGGGACACGCATTCCTAATGTGAACACACTCTTCCCACTCCCAGATGATCGTGATGCAGGTGTGCTCAGCAGCTGCCACTTTGCTAAGAAGTCAATACCACATGGTCTCACTCCATAGATGGACTGTGAATTGATAAGACCAATGTGGGGCAATTTGGCAATTCCTATTAAGTTTTGACCCTATAAAATATATATGAGTGAGTTTTTAGAAAAGCATCATTGTGATCGAAATTACTAGGAACTATGGAAATGATTCTCATTAGGAGAGCAGAGAGGTGTCTAAGGAGACCTGGTTACAGTGGCAGCTTTGTCATCCAGGGAAGCTCAGATCAGACGGAGCTCATACTCCTTGTAGAGGTCTGGCATGACGCCCTGTGCACCTGTACCTTACACTTTTGTCCTCTGCCTTTTATTTGTATACTGTGGGCAGGAAGTCTTGGGACATGGAGAAGGTCAGTAACATGTTATTTGCATTTTGGTCTCCTTAATGGTGTCATGCTCTTTATAAATATCTTTAACACTTTTAACACTTAAGTTGGAAAGTTGAGTTTGCTTTTAAAAATTTACCTTCCTTTTTTTTTTTTTTTTTTTTTTTTTTTTTTTTTTGAGACGGAGTCTCGCTCTGTCGCCCAGGCTGGAGTGCAGTGGCCGGATCTCAGCTCACTACAAGCTCCGCCTCCTGGGTTCCTGCCATTCTCCTGCCTCAGCCTCCCAAGTAGCTGGGACTACAGGCGCCTGCCACCATGCCCTGCTAGTTTTTTGTATTTTTAGTAGAGACGGGGTTTCACCATGTTAGCCAGGATGGATGGTCTCGATCTCCTGACCTCGTGATCCACCCGCCTCGGCCTCCCAAAGTGCTGGGATTACAGGCATGAGCCACCGCGCCCGGCCTACCTTGCTTATTTTCTTGCATCCTCCCCTGAAATTAAGTGTGTCTGGTTTATGCTGGATATGTATTATCACTGTGTAACTATTCTTATTTTTGTGGTTCTTCCACTGCAGACTCCCATGGCAGTAAGCACGTTGCATATGTTCATCCTTTAATTTATTTTCCTGATTACAATTATACCACTAAATTCATGGAAGAAATACACATCACATTTTTAAAAGGCTTTGTTTTTCTTAGCTGTGATTAACCTTTCAAGAAAAACCTGAGCCCACGAAGCTGAGTATTGATGGAGCTTAAACAAAAAACAGTGCCTAACAAGGAACACTTTGGAGGCACACCATTGTGTAGAAGCAAGGAAGCAGCACTTGTTGGTTTTTAGGAGTCATTTTCTACTGCTATTATTGCACTCATTACTACTGTGGTATAGTAGAAAGAGCATAGGTTTGGGATCTGAGAGTGTCTGCCATGTCTCCAGCCAATTGTTTAATCTCTCTGGACATCATTTTATGATCTATAGAATAAGAACATTAGCTTAGTTAATCAGGATGACTTCACAGTGTAGAAGTTAAGAGCATAGGCTCTGAATGCCTGGGTTTGAATGTCAGGTTCAACCCTTAGTGGCTCTGCAGACTTAGAGAAGCTACTCAACTTGTCTGGTCCAGAGTTGTCTCATCTTTAAAATGGAAATAATAATAGTACATAACTGAGAGACTGAGAATTAAGCAAGGATGCATGTAAAGCATATATAACAATGTCTGTGGAACAATATATTTTCAATGGAAGCTAGCTATCATTGTTACTGTTGTTAATATTATTTCCATAATACTTCTTTCATCATCACCATCCTTATTCTCATTATTAAGGGCTTTTTCAGCTGTAGAATACATTGAAACCATTTGCTCAATAAAGGAGATTAAAAAGCAGCACTTAAATTCTAAAACACTAAGTGGAAAAGAACTTGATAGGGAAGAACAGCTTGTGACATTGTCACATAACAGTTGACTATCTTGAGCCTGACTTCATTACATTTCTCCAGTCCCATTAATCTCTAAATCCAGTGGGTATCTTCCATGCCTCATCTTACTGAAGGGTCTGGCAACGCTGACGGCTCCTTCACTGTCACAGTTGAGACCATAATTGGTCAGTAAATCAAAAAGGTTGATTGACATAGGGAATTATTTTTCAAAAGGTGAATATTATAAATATTTTATTTTAGCTTAAAATACAAAAATTGATTGTGTTTTCACAATGAAGTCTTTGAAAACATACATTCATATGCCCATCGTTAGGTGCAGGTCTGTGGTGTTTGACAGTGTTTCTGCTGATGGCAGATGTCTCTGTGTCATCTTTTGGCATAAACCCGTAATACACCAGTTAAGCATTTCAGTCAACATTTTGAAGATGGAGGGAGAGTTTAGATGCTCACAAAGATATCTGAGTGTTACCCTGCACATTTTAAAATTACTTTTCCCTTCACCGTTTATTATTTGCTTACCTTGATCTAACCTGACAATCTTTTTTTTTTTTTTTCCCACAGTTTTCTTTTAGAATCTTTGGTTTCTTAGGAATAACTCTCCTTCACTGTACAGTAGTTCCTCCTTATCCTTGGTTTCATTTTTTGTCATTTTTGTTACTTGTGGTCAACCATGGTTCCAAAATATGAAATCAAAGAGTCTAGAAACAATTTTCATAATAATAGTTTTCAATTGCTCACTATTTCTGAGTAGCATGGTGAAATATCTTGCCATCCCACTCTATTCTGCCCAGTATGTGGACTATCTATTTCTCCTGTGTATTCATGCTGTCCACACTACCCACCCATTACTCACTTAGTGTCCACTCAGTGATCAGTTCCACTTTCTTGGGATTGCACTGTTTGTGTTCTTGTCACCTTTATTTTTACTCAACGTTGGCCCCAAAGCACAAAGGTGATGATGCTGGCAATTTGGATATGCAAAAATGAAGCTGTAAAGTGCTTCCTTTAAGTGAGAAAGAAAAAAAAAACTCATATGCTGAAGTTGCTAAGATCTACAGAAAGAATGAATCTTCTATCTATGAAATTGTGAAGAGGGAAAAAACTCATGCTAGTAGTTTTGCTGTCATACCTCAGGCTGCAAAAGTTATGGCCACAGTGCATGACAAGTGCTTAGTGAAGATGAAAAAGGCATTAAATTTGTAAGTGGAAGACATGAACAGAAATGTGTTATGGCTGGCAGCAATCAGGTTCTGTACTCTCTGTGGTTTCAGGCATATACCCTGTGGAGAAGACGGCACCACTCTATTTCAGTTTGTATTCATATAATGTTTGATTAGGCTTTTTCATTTTAACCAGTGCAACTGGTATAAACAGGTTTGAGACTACAATCTCAAACCAGCTGTTGATAAGCCTACAATCCAGCTAGTGAAGCAGAAAGTCATGCATGTGCTGGAGAGTACCCTATTAACCTTTGTGTCCAGCATTCGGGGCATCTGCCGTGTATCCTGGAAGGAATGAAGGGCTTTGTGGGATCTGGCACACTGGTTAAGAGGAGGTCACTGATGAGATGTTCCCCCCTGCATTGCTTCTGGCCTCTCAGGCTGCTCCTCTGCTTCCTTTGCAGATCTGCCCGTCTGTACTCAGCCACTAAATATTCAGAGTTTGGTAATTCTTGGTTGGAGACCTGCTTTTCTCTACACATGCTCTTTCATAATGAGAGTTTATCCAAGCTCTTGTCCTTAGGGAGCATTTATGCAAAGGTACATGATCCTCAGTTTTCTATCCCCCACCCAAAGCTCTCCTTCTGAGCTGAAGATCCTATATTAATGGCCTTACTAATATTTTCTATGGGGTGTCACAGAGGCCCTCTGCTGTCAACATGACCAAAACCAAGTGATGAAAGTCACCGCCAGCTGTTCAGGTCCATGCAAACTAGAGACCTAGGAGCTGTCTTTGCCGTCCCTCTCCCTCATCTCCCAGCTATCTTTTTGGCTTTGTTTTCTTATGATGAAAAAACAAAGAAAGAGATTGAGAACAGGGTCTGATGAAAAGGCAAGAGAAGGCAAAGTAGCACCTTCTTTGATGGGTGTGGAACAGACACTAGGTTAGTTTTATTGCATTTGTTACATTTATTGTTTTAATCCTGGGTTAGGAGTAACTTTTCTGCCTCAGGATTAGTTAGAGACAGCAGGTAGGGACAGGCCAATGCCTACCTAGTGTTGTTTCATGGAACTAATTTGCCTATGGAAGCCACCTGAGGGAGCACAGACATGGGAGACATGTTAACCTGAACAGAATGCTGGTGGACATCAGCTCATGCAGCATCATGGTGCAGTGGGAGAGCCCTTGGAGCGGCCTCAAGTTCTCACCCTGCCTGCCTTTCTTTTCTGAGACTGCCACCACTGTGTGCCTGGATGTGGCCAGACACTAACTCTTCAGCCTCCCCTTTCTATGCCATAGTTAAAGGTAGACATTGAGGACTTGTTTTTGTTTGTTTGTTTTGTTTTGTTTCATTTTAAATAAAAAATAAAAGCCTGAAATGCTCCCAGACAGAGCTGCAGGCAAGGCAGGCTTGACATAGGGGGTAGGAGGAGAATTGAAGATATGAGCCATTGTTCTGGCAGTTGGTAGAGGAAATTTAAAATTGTGGGTTAAGAAGGAAAGTGGAGAAGCTGACATTGTGTGACTCAGAGGAAGATTTTTTGTTTACACACTTAGTTTTACAAATTGGGATGGATTTGAGACAGGCATGGCCCTCCTCCTGATGCTGCCTGCTCACTTCTAGAGATGGGGTCATTTTCTAGAACCAGCTCTTTAGGCTTCTGCAGTCCCACTGCAGACAAGCCATGCCCCTTCCTCCTTGCGCCCTTTTCCATAAGTACTTCAGAAGTCTGTAGTGGAATTCTGGTGCAAGTTAAAGGAAGCATTCCATCAGCATGACTTTTGCCTCATTTATTTTTCTGAGTCTTGATGTTCTAGACCATTTTTGGCTCACATTCAGAAATGGCTGGGAAATTAAAGTCAGGTGTGGAACCTGAAGAATATTGATGCAGAGCTGGAGTACTTTTGAGACATAAGGATCAACTCATCGGAGTGACAGTCTGTCATGCTTGGTAACAATGTGTAAGGTGATTAGGGTTATGAATATGAAAATCAACAATGATTTTAGCAGCTCCCATATATGGAGGAGTTATGAGTTCCAGGTGCAGTTCTAGTACTTTATGTGCATTATCTTAATCCTCATAGCAGCCTGATGAGAAAGGTGTTATTTTTATCCTCTCCTGACAAAATTGAGGCCCATAAGTGTTCATAATTCACCCAAAGTCATGTGTCTTGTAAGGGAAATTTGACATTTTAATGCAGGTAATCTGACTCCAGATCAGGAGCTGGAACCAATATAGCACCCATCTGCCTGGAGCCAGGTTTGGTGAATAACCAGCTTTCTCTCCTATATTTTAATTCCAGATCTCTGTTCCTTATTTGCCTAATATGATCTGCGTAATTTAGGACTAAGATAAAGTGCACTGTGGTTAAAACAAAGTAATAATCCTACTCATTTCTTATGAATGTGTGGGGATTTAAGATATCATGAAGCCTTTCCATTCCACTACCCAAGGAACCAGACCAGAAAGCACAGGAAGGGGAAAGCTATGTTAAGTTGAAACATTAAAACCACACAGATACATTATTAAGTGTGTGAGGTAGACATTGCCTTTCTGGAGTGTAAGATAAATCATCTGGAAAATTCAGTACAAAGTATTTCCAGGGAATCAACACAACCAACTGGAGGGCCTACTCTCTATTGATATTTCTGCTGTGAATAATTTGTGTGGGACACCGGCTGGTTGCTTGCCTCCAGCAGTTATTTCTAGTTTTGCTACATCAGTGACTCGCAGCCTGTAATTACTGCGTAGGGTGAAATGTATGACTCAGGAGGATGTTTGTGTCCTTCCAACAGGGCAGAAGAAGGTGGGGAATGCAGAAACATTTTGGAAACTGTGTGATTGTGTTACTAGAGATTCCAAAAGAGCAGGCATTTAAGGGACACAGGGAGGGTGTAAACCATAAAACATGAATGCAGTAAAAAGTTGTGCTTTCCCCCCCGCCCAGTGTGGAATAGTGACAGTTACATAGTCAAAAAACAGACCACAGAGTGCTGATGTCCATTTTGCATGCTAATCTGTTAGTGGAGACCGAACTGCTTAACTCTTGTGTATGATTTTCTATTTCCATGCATCAATTTAGGAGTTAACACAAGAAAGTGATAATCCTTCATGCAAAGCTGAAAATGAAGGTGTGGAAGCCTGTTTTGAGCACAAGAACTGTCTGCTCCTGTTCTCATTTGACTGGGATTTGTTGAATAAACCCGGCATGGGTTCTGGCCAGGTGGAACATATTTCATAGGGAAGACATGAAAAAAAAACCTTCAGTAGACAATTTGTAGAATTAAAAGTTGTGATAGATGCTGTGAAACAAATGTTTGGTAATTAATGATATAGAACAGATGGAAATATACTGTCCAATAGAAATATACTTTGAGGCACACATGTAAGTTTAACCTTTTCAAAAGCCACATTTTTAGAAGGTAAAAATACATGAAATTAATATTAATATATTTTACTCAATCTCAATATATCCAAAGTATTGTCTTTTTAGTGTTATTAATATAAAAAATCTTCTTACTTAGATATTTTACATTCTCTTTTTCATGCTAAGTCCTTGAAATTGGTTGAACATTTTATACTTATAGCGCATTCATTCAGACTGGCCACATTTTGAGTGCTCAATAGTCACATGTGGCTAACGTCTTGGACAGCACAGGTAGAGAGCTGTGTGTGTTTGTGTGTGTGAGAGAGACAGAGAGACAGAAGAAGAGAGGGAAAGAGGGAGAGAGGGAGAGAAAAATAGAGAGAGAGAAAAGACAGAGAGAGAAAGAATGAGGGGGAGAGAGACAGGAAGAGAGAGAGAGACTTGTATGGTGAGGGAAGGGTACTTATCCTTAGATGTTGTGGATAAATAAAAACTTCCTTTATCTCCTTTTTACCTCTCTATCTTCCTTTCTCTTTTTCTCTTCCTTGAATTTGTTAGACTCATGATATTTAGAAGATGACTCTGGCCCTGACTTTGGTGATTGAAACACTTAATGGTGTTATTCCATTATCATTGTCATCTTACACAGTTGTGCCTCATTAGCATTATTTCTGTTATTTTGAAATGAAACCATGAGTAAGTTAATACAAAAATAGTTGATCTCTACTTGCCTGAAACTCAGTCTCCAACCACCTGATTTAACAACATTAAACTCCAAATGGGTATCTCCTTCTACATCTTCCCTGTACCCTGTACCTAGACACATTTATAGTGATTTGGTTTGGTTTTCTAACAAGGAGCACAAAGAATATGTGTATCACTCTGCTCATGGTTTTCTCAATCTATGCTGGATATTCTTCCAGGTCAGAGCTATGGATCTAACTCATTTTCAGTATTTTTACTTAATAGTCTAATTTGGATGAGCTGTAGTGTCTTAGTAGTTCTATTGCCGATGAATGGTATTGCCTGGATGTGATGAATTAAAATGGTGCTTGGTTGTTTCAGACTTGAAAAATCCACCATGTCCCTTCTTGTTCTGAAAGAACTAGTAGATTTCCTGGGTCCTAGTTTGACTTTTCAGATGGTGGGTTGGTGAGAACATATGTGGGCTATGAGGGGCTCTGTGGATTCCAGGGTGGGAGTGTGTTTGCAGCCTCAGCACCTGATACCCAACAAAGGTCCTCCTTTAGTGGGATCCTCTGCCTTCAACACAGTTTTCTGAGAAGGTATCAGAGCAATCATACTCTTAGTTGAAACTCAGACTCCTTAAAAGTGCCTTGTACAGATGCATTATTTTTCTTACGCGTTTTCTCTAAGAGCTTGGCTGTAACAGCATTGTTTTCGGTGCTGTTTACCTCTGCATAGTAAGTCCTCATTTAACATTGTCAGTAGGTTCTTGGAAACTCTTACAGTAAATGAAACAATGTATAATGAAACCAATTTTACCATAGGCTAATTGAGAAAATCAAGAGTTAATTTCCTGTGGCATATTTCTGGTCACGAAAACATTACCAAACTTCTCCATAAAGACCAAAACATTTCTAATATTAAGCATGGAAATAAATGTGAGCTGTACATACAATAAAGAAAGATTAACAAAAACAAATAAGATAATGACTTACCCAATTTTGGTGAAACAGCGAGTGATAGTGGTTGTAGTGGTGGTGGGTTAAATCAAGGAATAAATGTTTGCAAAGTGAAACATAAGGAGCACTCCTCCCACCACAAAGTTCAAAAAGAATAACAAATCTGGTGGGCTCCCCAAGTGCTTTCATCCTACATTGTTTGTTGTTGCGCATCTGTGTGATTTTCATGAACTGTACACATTTTTATTTTACAATTGTTTGTATTCATTCCGTCATTAATTTTCCAACTCACGTATTCCAGTTCAGGGTCTTGGGTGGCTGGAGGCTGTCCCAGTAGGTTAAGATGCAAGGCAGGCACTAGTCATAGACGGGATGTCATTCCATTGCAGGAGTACTCTCTCACACACTCTCACACTCGCTCAGACTGGGACAATGTAGACCTGCCTGTTGACCTAACGTGCACATCTTTGGGATGTGGGAGGAAGCTGGAGTGCCTGGAAAAAACCCATAAGGACATGGAGAAATTAAGTCTTGAGGCTTTATAATGGAAAATCCAGACAGGATTTCTATGACAAATCATTTTGCATTGTAAATACCGTAGTTTAATGTTTATATTGTTTGTACATATTCATTATTGGCTAGTCTTTGATGCCATCAGTGTGATGTACTATCAACATCAAGAGAACTACTAAGAGTGTCAGCTATCATACTCATTAGGAAAATAGCTTAAAACATTCATAATTTTCTGTCTTCTAACAAGTAAAAAACTCTTCTTGGATTTGGTATGGATGAGGTTGGTTACCAATTCTGAATAATTGGTGATCCTTTCTGTCTTCTCTAGCAAAAGTACTTTTAAATCTATGAAATATTTTATTTATACTTCAGGTTCCATTTCCAGCTGGTTGCTTTTAATATTTGAGTACCTACTACTAAAACTAAGTATCAGGGGACCTGGTGTTTCTAAAAAATGGTTCTTGATGTATCTTAACCTACGTCTTCTCTGACAAAATGGACTGATGAGGTGAGCAATAATGCCATCTTCTGGGTTTTATTAATGGATACAGTCAATGGAAATTATTGAGGCAGACTCCTTACAAATACCTGGACACTGAATTTTTACAGCACAGTGGTGTGTGTGTTTGTGTGTAATTTATTGACTACATGTGATTCTCTGAAATGACGAGCAAAGCAGTAACAACTTACCTCTCCCCCTCTCCCATTGTCATGGCAGTCTGATGTTTTTACAGTCATTTGTGGTCTGGCAGCCTGCAACTTAATTCACCTGATCAAGCATCTGTTGCTTTGCCATTTACTCTCTCACTGACCTGCAGAAACTTAGGTTTGTATAAGCTTAAAGAATTTCTTTTAATCTTACTGAGATTCCGCTGTGTGTTCATCCATGGTTTAATTAAAGTGTTAAGAATAGTGTCTCAGAATTCATTCAGCTCAACAGCAAAAACACAAATAACCCAACCTGAAAAATGGACAGAGGGCCTAAATAGACATATCTGTAAAGGAGATATAAGAGTGGCCCACATGTATGTGAAAGAATGGGTATTAACATCACTGATCATCAGGGAAATGCAAATCAAAACCACAGTGAGATATCAGCTCACACCTGTTAGGATGGCTACTATAAAAAATAAAAAAGATAAGAAGTGCTAGTGAGGATGTGGAGAATAAGAGAACCCTTGCACACCATTGGTGGGAATGTAAACTAGTACAGTCATTATGGAAAACAATGTGGAGGTTCATCAAAAATTAAAACTAGAAATACCATATGATCTAGCAACCCCATTACTGGTATTTCTTCAAAGGAAATGAAATCAGTATGTTGAAGAGATATCTGCCCTCCATCTTATTTACAGCATTATTCACAATAGCTGGTATATGGAAACAACCTACATATGCATCAATAGATGATAGTATAAATAAACTGTGATATACATACACAATGGAATATTATTCAGCCTTAAAAAAGAAGATGATCCTCCATTTACAACAGTATGGGTGAACCTAGAGGACTTTCTGCTAAGTGAAATAAGCCAGACACAGAAGGGAAAATACTACGTAAGCTTGCGTATATGTGCAATCTTAAACTAAAAATGAAATACACAGAAACAGAGAGCAGAAGTGTAGTTTGGGGGGTCAGGGAGATGGGGAGATGTAGGTGAAATGTATAAAGTTACAGTTATGTGGGATAAGTCAGTCTAGAGATCTAATGTACATCATGGGGACTGATCTAATGAACGACATGGGGACTATAGCTAATAATATTATATACTGGAAATCTGCTAAGAGAATAGATTTTAGGTACTCTTACCACACACAAAAAAGTAAACTAAGTATGTGAGATGATGGTGATGTTGGCTTCCTTGACTGTAGTAATCATTTGACTAAGTATATGTACATCAAAGCATTATGTTGTACACCTTAAATATACACAACAATAATCAATTAAAATAAAATTTTAAGAAAGAATAGATTTTTGTGAAAGCATATTGGTGATTGCTAGGACTGGGAAAGAGAGGGGAATTGGAAGAGTAACTGCTCAGTGGACAAGGGGTTTCCTTTAGGGTAATGAAAATATTTTAGAACCTATGGATAGAGTTGATGGTTATGCAACATCATGAATGTACTACATGCCACCAAATTGTTCACTTTAAAATGATTAATTTTATGTTATGGAAATTTCACTTCAAATTTTAAAAATAGTGTTTTAATGGTATGGTCTCCTGAGCCTGGATGTGTGTGTGTGTGTTTGTATGTTGTATGTGTTTAAGTTTCAGAAACATTAATTTGTTTAATAAGATGACAGAAGTCTAAATTTTTCAGGGCCTAGAATAAACATTTTAACTTATTCCACAGATTTAGAAATGACACATATGGAAGACATAGGCTTTGTCTTCTGCAAACATTTTAAAAATTGTACTCTTATTTCCTAGCTATCCAATAAAAAGTCCTGCATCGAAAAGTGATTGACTTTAATGTTTCGCTAAATTGGATGTACTGCAAAGCCCAGGAAGATTGATGTTCTAACACTAGCAGTCTTGAAGGAACTTTTTTTAAGAAAGAGAGAGATTTGGTTGAGCAGTGTTGTTATCAGCTTCACCTGTGAGGGAAATTACGCGAGGGAGATGGTGTCTTTCTCACGTTGCACTCCTTGGTATTGACAGATCCATCTGCAGATGTAATTAGAAAACCAAAGTTATAATAAAAAACAAAATAAAACAAAACAAAATAAAATAAAATAAATAAAATTGAAAAAAAGCAAGAAAAGCAAAGTCAGACCTTGAATGATTAAGTTAAATTCACAAATGATTTACAGGTAAAATAATAGAAGCTTTTGCAGTTCAACCTACTATTTCCTGCTTTATAGAGCCAAGTGAAATGCGTAGTTGCTAGATGCAGTGGTTTCTTTCTTGTGGTGGAGGCTGATACTTTCCCAATAATAAAGTTTGAAATAGCAAAGACTTCACTTTAGCCCTTTGCAAATATCTGAAGGGGCTTCGTTTCCAGGGAATAAATGGGGCTGCGAAGTGTTTTTCCTAAACAAAAAACATAGCTGTAGCAAAAACAAAATTTCCTGTATCCCAGGAGTTTTAAGAAATGTGTGGTTTTGTGGATTATGATTTTTCTCTGTTTTCATTCCTTTTCCTCTTTTTTGTGCCTCAAATAATGGTTTATTTATTTATATGCAGTTATTTTCTGAAGGGAAAACAAAACACTTATTTCAAGAGATATTTGGACTCTCATGCCACCTAAAACAGCTTTTCAGCACTAGTTTCTATATTTTGATTTTAGAAAAGCCTGTTATTGTAACAGAGTCCGGAATAAGAAGCAAACAAAAAAAGATTTCGAAAAGGTTCAAATTGTTATCATGTGGTTCTAAACTTTGTGTTTGTCTCAATGCTGATATAGAAAAAAGAGGAGTTAGGAAATAGAGGCTAGTATCAAATACCTGCAGATGTGTCCTTGAAGCCTTTGATGTACCTTGTAATGGTGTGGGAATGAACAGAATGTCAGCCTCCTCCCTGCATGATGACTGATGTTCACATTGCGCCCAGACAGTGCCAGTTTCAGAGATAGGAAGGAGGGTGGGTATCCATCCCCCACTTTTATCAAATGCCCCATCCGTACTCTGCAACCTGCCAGGTCTTGGCTTTGGCCATATGGGATTGAAAATAAAATTACAATTACTGGCCATGTTTAAAGATTAGAAGGATTAAGATTTCTGATTTTTTTTTTTTTTTTTTTTTTTTTTTGAGACGGAGTCTGGCTCTGTCGCCCAGGCTGGAGTGCAGTGGCGCTATCTCGGCTCACTGCAAGCTCCGCCTCCCGGGTTTACGCCATTCTCCTGCCTCAGCCTCCCGAGTAGCTGGGACTACAGGCGCCCGCCACCTCGCCCGGCTAATTTTTTTTTGTATTTTTAGTAGAGACGGGGTTTCATTGTGTTAGCCAGGATGGTCTCGATCTCCTGACCTCGTGATCCGCCCGTCTCGGCCTCCCAAAGTGCTGGGATTACAGGCTTGAGCCACCGCGCCCGGCCCTGATTTCTTGAAAGTAAGAGTTAGAAGTTCTGGCACCACTGGGCCCACTTGCCCATTAGCAGTAACCAGGCAAGAAGGACAAGATGCTGCCCCCTTGGGCAAGATGCAGCCTCGGTGTTAGTTGCTCTTCCCCTGGCTCGTGTCTCTTTTGTTTCCCTGGCCTGTGGATGTCTCTGTTACCGGGCGTGGGATCTTCACCAAGTCCTCTGTCCCTTAAGGAGATGAGACTCTGCCCCTGCCCAGGCTGGGGAGAAGCCAGGAAAGAACTGTCCTTTGCACTGCAGTATGACAAAGCCCTGGCTCAAGATGAAGATGGGCAGGAGTTTGAGACCAGCCTAGCCAACATGGTGAAACCTGATCTCTACTAAAAGTAAAAAAAATCAGTTGGGCATGTTGGTGCACAACTATCGTCCCAGCTACTCAGAGGGCTGAAGTGGGAGGATCACTTGTGTCAAAGAGTCGGAGGTTGCAGTGAGCCAAGATTATGGCAGTGTGGGAGCATGTGCGTGTCCTTCCCAGATGAGGTGAGTGTGATCACTGTAGATGAAGACTACAGAACCTGACTGAGTAGAAAGTGGAAAAAAGGATGTGATCAGCCCTCATAGCAGCTGCCCACTCTGATTAGGCTGGCCTTTTCTCTTTCTGGAGTGTAGGGGTGGATAAGACAGATAAGACAGCCTCACCAATGTCTCATCTATGAAGTTATAATTAGAAATTTTAACTTATGATGAGACTGTTCATGTGGTTCATCCTTAGAGTCAGGTCCTGGCCAAGGCCAGGAAGCCAAAGTAACTTCAGAATAACTCATGCTGTTTCCTAGTAGCTTTCCTCTAGGATGAAGGGGACCCATTATCCTCAGCAATAGTTAAAACATTTGTTTTCTCTCCCACCACTGGACATGCATCTCTTCCCTAGAACTCCCCTGAAAAGCTCCCCACACTCCCCCAGGGAAAAGTTAACCCAGAATCTCTAGTGCCTGGGCAGGCAGAAGGCTGGAACCCTCGGGCTGTAGTGACGTTTCTCTTGCCCACTGGCAGCGGGTATCTTCCTGCCTCTCCCTCCTCTCTCCAGCCCCAGCCACCTACATGTGCCATGTGGGCGTTCCTTATTCCAATTCTAGCTCTGGTTTTGGGGAACTCTTTCAGTTATCATTGAAAATATTTCTTATATTATCCAATGTTACTTTTTAGTTAGAAACTGGTACCGTAGCCTCCAAATTGAAATATTAAAATTACTGCATTTTAAAGTGGAAAGCTCCTTTTGCAATTGTCCATCCAAAGTCTTCATTTTGTAAATGAGGGTCCCAAGAGATGGGAAGGGAGCTATATAGCTTGCCTATGGTTACATAATTTGTAAATGAAATCAGGCAACCATTACAAAACAAAATAGTGGACAGGTTATTCTGGTATGTAGGGTGAGAAACAGACCAACAGGCTACAATTGGTATGTCTATCCAAAGAGAGAAATCATTCCTTTGTTTATTTGCATAGCAGTAACCCTGAGGAATTGGTCAGTTTCTAAGAACTATGTTTTGTTTTGTATTTTTAAGGTTAGAGTTCAAATAGAAACAAGGCAGTAGGGGCTTTAATCATATTTACAATAGGAGCCTTTTTATTGCTTTAAGATCATTGAGATTCATTTTTATTTTTTTCTTTTAACCATGAAGCTAAACTTACTTTGACAACTTGCATACCAAAGATTAAAGCCATAAACTTGCTTAGCTTTGACAGGATATACATCTTTAGATTTTAAGATAAAAATTTAAAAGGTATTATGTTTTATTCAGGAAACATTAAAATAGAAAGTGGTTGATTGAACACAAATATTTATGTAGTACACTGACTTGGGAGCATGGAATTTAAGGGGTGTGGGTGGGAATGAGGAAGGATTTCATGGCCCTACACCATGTTGTCATCACCATCCCTGGGAGAATAGTCCTCTGATTTGCCATGGCCAGTGCCACTGCTTGTGATTGTTTTGTGCTCTGTAGATTACACACGTGTCATCCCACTTGATCCTTACAACCACTCTATAATGGAAGACAGGTTGATGTTGTTATCACCATTTTATACAAAGATATTGAGTGTTCACATACCCGGGGTTACGAGACAGTGAGGAAAGCAGCTGGTATAGAACCCTGTCTTCTTTCTTCTTGAGACAGAGGTCTTACTCTGTGCCCCAGACTGCAGTGCAGTGGCATGATCTTGGCTCACTGCAACCTCTGCCTCCTGGACTCAAGTGATCCTCCTGCCTCAGCCCCCTGAGTAGCTGGGACTACAGGTGCACACCAACATGCTTGGCTAATTTTTGTATTTTTGGTAGAGATGGGGTTTTACCATGTGGGGGCCAGGCTGGTCTCAAACTCCTGCTCTCAAGTGATCCATCTGCTTTGGCCTCCCACAGTGCTGTAATTACAAACATGAGCCACTGTGCCCAGCCAGAACCCTGTCTTCTAAACATACTAACTACTTTTATTTCTTATTTTAGTGTGATGCATAAGAGGAAACACATATATAAATTATCGAACTCTCAATAAAGATTCATTTTATTATCGCAGGAAGAGTTTGAAAGATTTGAAACATTTAAAGAATATCGAAGTGTAGAGACCTGCTGAGTTTGAGGGCTCATATTCCATGACTCACAGAGGCTCTTTGTGTATAGTTTTATCAAAGAGGAGGGGATCTTGGTGCTGGATAGTATTTTTAGGATTGATTGACAACGTGCAGTTGCCCTCCATAAAGGCTTGCACTCCTACCAAAAGTCTATTCAGTTTTTCAGATAAAACAGTGTCTCTGCCACATGTGGTTTTGTCCTTTTGGTTCAGCAGCCTTTTAATCTGTTGACAGCAGATGAAACCTGCCTCTAGTTTCCGTAAAATCCACACCCAGAATTTGGAGGATCTGGGACAAGAGGACCAAAGGAGATCTTGGGCTGGGCCAGGATTAGCGTGAGGGGAGTAAGACAACATTTTATAATAAAGACAAGATCAGTGACAGTACTGTGTGAGCCATATTAGAGCTTTAAGTCAAAGGAAAAAGCACTGATCCTATTGTTTGTTTGTTTGTTTGTTTATTTATTTATTTATTTATAAACTAACTGTGTCACCCCAGGCTGAAGTGCAGTGGTGCAATCTCAGCTTACTGCATCCTTGGCCTCCCAGGGCTCAAGCGATCCTCCCATCTTAGCCTCCCTAGTAGCTCGGACTATAGGCACATGCCACCATGCCCAGCTAATTTTGCTATTTTTTTGTACAGATGGAGTTCTGCCATATTTCCTAGACTGGTCTCAAACTCCTGGGCTCAACATTCCTCCTGCCTCGGCCTCCCACAAGTACTGGGATTACAGTCGTGAGCCACTGGCACCCAGCCTGATCTTATCTTTATCAAAAATTTTGATACTTTGTTCATCATTAATTTTTTGCATAGATTTTAGTTTTTAAAATATTACATTAAATATTTGTTTATCTTCGTTATTGAGCTTTTGCTGCTCCCTTAAAGTTTGCACCTGTGGTGAGTTATAGTGTCACTTGCCGCCTCTTAGTTTTTGCCCTGCCTTGGGCCTAGAAGTACACACAAATGGGCACCATCCAGCCTCACTGCCAACTGAGGAAGAAGTCTGCATGGCCCAGATTGGGCCCACAGCTGGCAAGGCAGGGGGATTCCAGAAGCTTGGCTGTATGAAGTTGGGTGCTTGTCACAGGTTTCCTTGCCTGTGGAGAGGAGAGTGTGTGGAGGAGGGCCAAGGTGAAACTCTTTGGGGCAGGTGAACTCCCTGGGGAAGTTGTGAGGCACAGATAGCTCAGATTCTGATTCTGTAAGTCTAGGGTGGGAACCTAGTCTTCTCAATTCTTTTCTTTTCTCTCTCTCTTTTTTTTTTTTTTTTTTTTTGAGATGGAATCTCATTCTGTCACCCAGGCTGGAGTACAGTGGCACAATATCGGTTCACTGCAACCTCTGCCTCCTGGATTCAAGCTATTATCCTTCTTCAGCCTACCAAATAGCTGGGACTAGAGTCATGTGGCACCATACCTGCCTAATTTTTTGTACTTTTAATAGAGACTGGGTTTCACTGTGTTTAGCCAGGATGGTCTTGATCTCCTGCCCTCATGATCTGCCCACCTCAGCCTCTCAAAGTGCTGGGATTACAGGTGTGAGCCACTGCACCAAGGCAAGTTTTATCATTTCTAATAAGTTCCCAAGTGCTGCTGGAACAGGGTGTGGACTTTGAGAACCCTTGCTCTAAAGCAGTAATCCCCAATGTTTTTGGCACCAGGCACTGGTTTATGGAAGGCAGTTTTTCCATGGATGGGGTTGTGGGAGTGATTTGGGGATGATTCAAGTGCATTATATTTACTGTACACTTTATTTCTATTATTATGACATTATAATATATATTGAAATAACGAGACAACTCACCATAATGTAGAATCAGTGAAAGCCCTGAGCTTGTTTTCCTGCAACTAGATAGTCCCATCTAGGGGTGATGGAAGGCAGTGACAAATCATCAGGCATTAGATTCTCATAAGGAGCATACAACATAGATCGCTTGCATGCACAGATCACAATGGGGTTCACCCTCCTAAGAGAGTCTAATATTGCTGTTGATCTGACAGGAGGCAGAGCTCAGGTAGAGATGCTCACTCACTTCCTGCTGTACAGCCCCCCTTACCAATGCGTGGTCCCATGGTTGGGGACACTTGCTGTGAACCCTGGGATTCAGGACAAGCTTTAGAGCAGTAGTCCCTCTCACCTGCATCCAAGAAGCTGCTTTTGAGACACCTTGACAGGTTTCCTTCCATGGGGAATATGGAGAGGCTCAAGATTCTTTACCAGACTTACCTTTGGATTTGTTTATATAGCAGCACATCCTGAATGTACCCTTCAGGGGAAATATTGCATACTTTTCTGCTTACCTGGTCAGTCCTACATTTGTCACTGTTATTAATGGAGCCTTCTCCAGGATGCTGAATGCTTGTTTTAGACTGAATCTTTTTTTTTTTTTTTTTTTTTTTTTTGCTGTAAATTTCTGGCATGGTGTATGGAAATAAGAGCTGCAGTATCTGATGTTAGGTGGTTCTTAAGTACCCCTAGGTTTTGTTTTAAAATTTGTTTTTAAAAATACTACATTAAGCAGGCATGATGACTGACACCTGTAATCCCAGCACATTAGGGAGAGGCTAAGGCGGATGGATCTCGAGGTCAGGAGATCAAGAATATCCTGGCCAACATAGTGAAACCTGTATCTACTAAAAATACAAAAAATTTTCAGGCATGGTGGCGTGTGCCTGTACTCACAACTACTCAGGAGGCTGAGGCAGGACAGTCACCTGAACCCTGAAGGTGTAGGTTGCAGTGAGCTGAGATTGCACCACTGTTCTCCAGCCCTGGTGAAAGAGGAAAATTCTGTCTCAAAAAAAACAAAAAACAAAAACAAGGATATTAAAGCCCAGGCAGGAAGATCATTTAAAACCAGGAATTTGGGACCTGCCTGGGCAACATGGCAAGACTCTGTCTCTACAAGAAATTTAAAAATTAGCTGTACATGCTGGCATGTGCCTGTAGTCCCAGAAACTATGGAGGCTGAGGTTATAGGGGGATCACTTGAGCCCAGGAGATCAAGGCTGCCGTGAGATGTGATCGCACCACTGCACTCCAGCCTGGATAACAGAGCAAGGCTCTGCCTCAAAATAAAGAAGAATACATGTAAGAGAAATTAGAAAATTTAAAAAGCGCATTTTAAAAGTACATTGAAAACATTTAACAATAATATTGTTTTTATATTTTAAGAGGAAAATAAAGATGACTCATAAATCTTCCACCCAAATGACTCCTGTTAGTAGTGATGGGATCCAAAGTATAAAATAAAGTAAAATTGACTTTCTACCCATTTCCTCCATACTACAGTCCCTCTCTTCAATGTTGATGTTTTTGTGATTTCTTCCAGAAAAAAAAAAAAAATATTTTTATTTATATCTGTCCATCCTTCTAATATTATTTACACAAGAGTGGCCATATCATTAACACTGTAGGTACTTTAAAAAAAAAAAAACTAGCAATGTATCTTGGATTTGTTTCTATCAGCACATAACAGATTTACTTTAATCTTCTGAATGGTTTATAAGATTAATCACTAGGATATTCTAGTGTTTAGTCCTGAAATTAAGATTGCTATTAAAGCAACCCAATAGTAAATATCTTTGTCCATATATCTTGAAAGGCATTTATGATTCCAGCCATAAAAGTACCACCAGTAGTAGGGTTGCTGGACAAAGAGTGTATGCATTTTTAGGTGTGAAGGCCAATACCACCCTGTCCTCAAGAAAGGTTCACTCTCACCATGATGTAGGGTATACCTGTTTCCCCAACACCCTTGCATACAATGAATATTACAGAAGTGAAAAAGGAAAATATAGTATTCCAATAGCAATAAAATGTAGGATAACTAGGAATAAACTTGATAAATATGTACTATCTGTGTGAAGAAAACTTTCGTATGCCCCAGAGGGACCCAAAGAAAGACTTGAACAAATCAAAATTTTGCCAGTTTCTTGCATGGGAATGTGCAGCATGGTGAAAACATTCATTCTCAATTAGCTATGATTTGAACATGACCTAGTAAAAATACCCAACGATTTTTTTTTTGGTGGACGAAGGGGAATTTACTGAGTTGGATTTTTATACATCATTCAGAAAAACAAATTAGGAAGATTCAAACTATAAACAAGAATATAGGAAAATTTGAAAAATGGTTTAACTGGATATTAAAATATAATATGAAATTAAAAGTTTAAATTAATGTTTTATACAAATAGATTAATAGATCATAGTCATAAACTCATATTTGGGAATATAATGAATGATAAATGGCATATGATATATGGCACCTGAAATCAATGAGGAAAAGTGTGTGTGTGTAGTCGGGGGGGAGTTAAATTTGTAATGCACAGTTTACATGGGATAAATTCCAAATCAATCAAAGATTTTTATGCAAAAAATGAAATAAGTGTCATGAGAATTCACAAGACAATTGTTTTATAATTCCAGGTCTTTCTGCTATGACATAAAACTCAGAAGCCGTTGAAAGCAAGATTGGTAAATTCAACTTCATTTAAAAAGTTCTTTATGGAATCACATGAACCCAGGAGGCAAAGTCTGCAGTGAGCTGAGATAGTGCCACTGCCCTCCAGCTTTGGCAACAGAGTGAGACTTAGTCTAAAAAAAATTTCATGGCAAAACCCACCATATGCAAAGTCAAAAGGCAAGCAACAAACTGGGGACAGATAAATAAAAACTAAATTTCCTAAATGTAAAGAGTTCTTACAAACCAATAGAAAAAAAGGTCCAGTGACCCAAAAGGACACCAGGCAAAGGTAATGGACAGACAGTTCACAGACAAGGAGACACAGCATTTAAATATGAAACGTTTAATAAGAAAAAATTACAAATTACATAATAAGAGAAATACAAGTTACCATCTCACAGGGATCATGTTTTTTCACTGAGAATAGACACAGTATGGGAAAACAAACAACTTTATACATCACTGATGGCAGATAAATCCATACACTGTATGGAGGAAATCTAGCATTATCTGAAACAATTACAGTGCACACATATTTATGACATAGATACTTGCATCTCTGATTTTTAACTTTTTTATGGGTACATAGTAGGTGTATATATTTATAGGATATATGAGATGTTTTGATACAGGCACAAAATGCATGTATTTTTAACCCAGCATTCCATATCTAGGAATTTATTTTTTATATGTATTATAAGCGCACATGTGCAAAATCATGTAGGAATGACATTTTTCACTAAATGATTATTTATAAAAGCAAAAGTTTGCATACTGCATGGCATATCATACAATGGATCTGTAGGAAAAAAATGAGAAAGCACTCTGTGCACTGCTATGAAATGGTCTCTAAGAAAAGTATATTGCTTTTTAATTTTGTTTTTGTTTTGTTTTCTTTGTTTTTTGAGATGGAGTTTAGCTCTTGTTGCCCAGGCTGAATTGCAGTGGTACTATCTCAGCTCACTGCAGCCACTGCCTCCCAAGTTCAAGACATTCTTCCGCCTTAGCCTCCCGAGTAGCTGGGATTACAAGCATGTGCTACCACACCCGGCTAATATTTTGTATTTTTGGTAGAGATGGGGTTTCATCATGTTGGCCAGGCTGGTCTCAAACTCCTGAACTCAAGTCATATGCCCACCTTGGCCTCCAAAATTGCAGGGATTACAGGCGGGAGCCCCCGTACGTAGCCAAAAAGTACCCTGTTAATTGATAAAATTGATTTTAAAAAGTCAGGTGTGTAATGTTATGCTGACATTTGTGTAGAAGAAGAGGGAAATATATCAACCTATTGACTTTTGTATGAATTCTTTGATTGTTAATGCATATACACAAAAAGATAATATTGACTGCCTCTAGGGAAATAAGTGGAGGAGGTAGAGGATAGGGCTAGGATGCAGACTTTTTACTGAGTACACATTTGTATCTTTTGAATTTGAACTTTGTTTCCCTTCTCAAAAACAAGTAAATTAAAAATCCAAATTTTAAAATAATTCGATAAGTAAACATATTTCTGGTTTTGATTTGTAAAATTCTAATGCTGAGATAGAATATCTTTTCAAATATTGGTTAGCCTTTTACATTTTTTAAGCAATTGCCTATTCATATATTTTGACCATTTAGAATTTATTTTGGGATGGAGAGGGTTTTGCAAATTAAGGAAATTAGCCCTTTGTCTTAAAGGTAACAGAAATTTTGTTCCAGTTTGTCCTTTGACGTTGTTTATGCTACTTTTTGCTACCTAGTATTTTTATATTTGTTCAATGTAGTTTCCTTCTTTTCCCTTCCCTTCTTCCCTTCTTCCTTTCTTTATTTGTTTTCTTTCTTTTTCTTTTTTTAGTGGGTGGGAATGACTTTTTCATTGTAATCACTGAGAAGATGACTCTAGATCGAAGACATTCCATTATTATTTTATTTCATTTTTGAGACAGGGTCTTGCTCTGTTACCCAGGCTACATAGAATGCAATGACCCAATCATGGCTCACTGCCACATCCCCCTTTCCAGCTCAAGCAGTCCTCCCACCTCAGCCTCCTGAGTAACCAGGACCATAAGTACCAACTAATTTTGAGGGTTGTTTTGTTTGTTTGTTTTTTGAGACCAGGTTTTACCATGTTGCCTAGGCTGGTCTCCAACTTCTGGACTCAAGCTTTCCATCATCCTCGGTCTCCCAAAGTGCTGGGATTATAGGCATGAGCCACCATGCCTGGCCAATATCCAATCATTAATGCCTTTGGGTGATTTGGAAAATGACAGGCTGCTTATGAAATCTGTTTGGAAACAGTAAACACTGGGACAAACTCATTTTAGCAGTAACCTAAAGGATCCTCCCTGAGGGCAAGGGGAGAGAGACTTGGGCAGGGCTAGGTGAGTGTCCTGGTGGGTCTGTGATGAGCCTCTGCTCTCTCCACTCCAGCAGAGCTCCCTGGATCCTCAACAGTGAAGCTCTGTGTGACCTGACTGCCCAGGTCCTGGTGCTGTACCAGCAGGGCTTCTCCCTGGTGGCCCTGCACCCCTTTGTGCAGCCCACCCATGAACAGGAGAAGACACCTCTGGAGCATATCTTTAGGGCCATCCTCATCAAGAAAAGCGACAGGTTGAGGCCTCCATGAGTAAATGGGTAGCATCCTGCTGTGGTTAAGCTATGCTGAACAAAGGAGAAATGAAAGTTTGGGGTTGGGGGATTGAAATTTGCATGCAGTCAGGGTCTCTGCACTCAGACAGGTGAGGCAAAAAGTTAGACAACCAGTGAGGTTTCCTAGCATCCTGCAACGAAAAACAAACGCATGTCTAACTGCAAGTAGAGGGTTCCATTTAACATTCTTTCCCTCACTCAGCTAGAAAAATTTCTCCTCGGAAGAAGTATATACCCAGAATTATGCAGCTGGTAAAAGTGTAATACATTTAAACTGAAAGGCAGCTGGAAAATGCAATAATTTTGTTTAAAGACTATATACAAACTCAATGTCTTCCCCCAAAGTCTAGAAATATTTTAACATTTTTGAGCCTACCATAAATTCTGTCAATCACTTGACAGTTAAAAAAAAATACAAAAAATAAACATAACCTAAATAAAATGCTGATTGGTTTGGTCTTGATTTAAGTTTTCAGGGCTTGGGGATGTTTTTCAGTTTTCCTTGCCCAGTTGACTGTTTATGCCTATATTTTGATTGGGCTTAATTAAGAAAAGAGAAGTGGTGTTAGTCTTTCAAAGGAAACAATATTAATTTTTTTTTATTTTAATGAAGATGGGGTGGAGAGAGCAGTTTGTTTTTACTGCTTTCACAAAATTAAAATTAAAATTTTTAAATAAAAATTAAAATGAAGTCCAAGAAAGGGAATCAGATTTGTCTTTTGGCCAACTATCATAGAAGGAATGATAATGTGCCACATTTTAAAGAAAGAGTGCAGAGCAGCTCCTCCTTTCTGTCTTTTTAAAGTCACTTTGCAGGTAGATAAAGCATTTGGCTGGTGTGCTCACAAGGGACACCTGTGAGGCATGAGGCTGTGTGACTAAGACTGACTCCCCTCCCCGTCTCTCCCCTCTCCTCCCCTTCCCTTTCCTTTTTTTGTCATGATGGATTAAGCTCTGGGATACCTAGTCTACATCAACATAAATTAGAATTTGGTGTAAAAGGTGGTACATGTCTTTGCTCAAACCCAGAATTCACACATTATTAGTTTCTTTATGTTGATTGGCTGTTGATCATTATCTGGGTCAATCACAAGAATAAATTATTCTGGGGGCTGCAGTGGTTTTAAATGACACTGATATATAGGATATGTATAATGACAGCAGCTCCTATTTAGTGAGCACTCATTATATGCCAGGCTTGGTTATTATCATTTAATCCATATTATATGCCTATGAAATAAGTGTCATTTTGTCCAGGACTTCATGTCTAAAACACCAAAAGTTCTCGTCATGGTTTTCAGCTCTATCAAGTCATTTAAGGACTTCTCTACATTGGTTATTCTAATTAGCCATTAGTCAAATCTTTTTTCAAGGTTTTTAGTTTCTTTGCACTTGGTTCATAGTTCCTCTTGTAGCTTGGAGAAGTTTGTTCATCTTAAGTCTTCTCTCAACTCATCAAAGTCATTCCCCATCCAGCTTTGTTCCAATGCTGGAGAGGAGCTGCGTTGCTTTGGAAGGGGAGAGGCACTCTGATTTTTAGAATTTTCAGCTTTTATGCATTGCTTTTTCCCCATCTTTGTGGTTTTATCTGCCTTTGGTCTTTGATGATGGTGATGTGCTGATGGGATTTTGGTGTGACTGTCCTATCTGTTTGCTAGTTTTCCTTCTAACAATCAGGACCCTCAGCTGCAGGTCTGTTGGAGCTTGCTTGAGGTCCACTCCTAGACCCTGTTTGCCTGGGTATCAGCAGTAGAGGCTGCAGAAGAGTGAATATTGCCGAACAGAGAATATTGCTGTCTGATTGTTCCTCTGGTAGCTTTGTCTCAGAAGTGTACCTGGTCATGTGAGGTGTGAGGTGTCTGTCTGCCCCTAGTGGTGGATGTCTCTCAGTTAGGCTACTCAGGGGTTAGGGACCCACTTGAGCAGGCAGTCTGTCCATTATCAGATCTCAAACTCCATGCTGGGAGAACCACTACTCTCTTCAAAGCTGTCAGACAGGAACATTTACATCTGCAGAGGTTTCTGCTGCATTTTTTTGGCTATTCCCTGTCCCCAGAAGTGGAATCTACAGAGAGGCAGGCCTCCTTGAGCTGTGAGGGGCTCCACCCAGTACGAACTTCCCAGCCGCTTTGTTTACCTACTTAAGCCTCAGCAATTGCGGGAGTCCCTCCCCCAGCCTTGCTACCACCTTGCAGTTAGGTCTCAGACTGCTGTGCTAGCAATGAGAGAGGTTCCATGGGCATGGGACCCTCTGATCCAGGCATGGAATATCATCTCTGGGTGTGCCATTTGCTAAGACCCCTGGTAAAGTGCAGTATTAGGGTGGGAGTGACCTGATTTTCCAAGTGTTGTGTGTCTCAGTTTCCCTTGGCTAGGAAAGGGAATTACCTTCCCCCTTGCACTTCCCAGGTGAGGCGATACATTGCTCTGCTTTGAGTCTCACTCGTTGGTCTGCATCCACTGTCCTGCACCTCCTGTTTGACACACTCCAGTGAGATGAACCCCGTACCTCAGATGAAAATGTAGGAATCACCTGTCTTCTGTGTCACTTACGCTGGGAACTGGAGGCAGGAGCTGTTCCTATTTGGCCATCTTGGTGCCACCCAAAAGAGGGGAATTTTAAAGGTGGGTGTCTGAGGGAGATATCGCATGTTGGCAAGTTCCTTGATGTCCCCTGAGCCGCAAAACCAGCAAGGTTTTATTATGGATTTCAAAAGGGTGTACCAATAGGGTGTGGGTCACAGAGATCACATGTTTCATGGGCAATAAAATATCACAAGGCAAATGAGGGCAAAGTGAGATCACAGGAGCAGGGTGAAATTAGAAATGCTCATGAATTTTCATATCCCACTGGGCACACATCATTGATAACATCTTAGCAGGAGACAGGGTTTGAGAGCAGACCACCAGTCTGACTAAAATTTAGTAGGCAGGAATTTCCTAATCCTAATAAGCCTAGGGGTGTTACAGGAGACTGGGGATTATTTCATCCCTTAATCCCTTATCTGCAACCTCATAAGACAGACACTCCCAGAGCAATCATTTTAGAGACCTCCCACTGAGAATGCATTCTCTTTCTCAGGGCTGTTCCTTGCTGAGAAAAAGAACTCAGCAATATTTCTCCTAGTTACTTTTGTAAGAAGAGAAGTATGACTCTGTTCTGTCTGGCCATGCAGGCAGTCAGGTCCAATGGTTATCTCCCTTGTTCCCTGAAAATCACAGCCATCCTGTTCCTTTTGGATGCCCAGATTTCATATTGTTTAAACATACATGCTCTACAAACAATTTGTGCAGTCATCACAGGATCATGGGGTGGCATGCATCCTCAGTTTATGAAGATGATGGGATTAAGAGATTAAAGTAAAGACAGGCGTAGGAAATTATAAGAGTATTGATTGGGGAAGTGATAAATGTCCATGAAATATTCAAAATTTATGTTCTTCTGCTGTGGCTTCAGCCAGTCCCTACGTTTGGGGTCCCTGACTTCCTACAACAGAGTATTCTTAAGGAATTTGGCTAACGCATTTCAGCACTTGTTTTTTTTGAGTTTCCCAACATATTGTGGCCTGTATGTGCAGTGCTGCTTGGGCTGTGTGGCTCTGTGTTCTTTAGTTTTCTGTGGATCATAAATCCACAGTGAATTGGGAGGCAGGCAGAGAACTACTGGCATCAAAATCACCTCCCCCCTCAAAAAAAAAGCCACTCTTTTAGAAAAAAGGGAAGCATACCACACCAAAAAACCAGATTTTGAGTGTTTAATTGTCCTCTGGCCAAGCAGGGAGACACATTAGCAGTCCTATCCATAGGGCCCTTGAATTTACCTCAAATTTGGGTCCCCACTGAGCAGATGCTTCACATCATTTTGGATTTTCATTTTGGAACATAGAGTGTGAACCATAGTAATATCAAATAGGGGTGAGGATACAATCTTGTGAGAAGTGGTTGTGATCCCACAACTTCACCTGCAAAAGAAAAAATGAAGACAGATGACACAAAAGGTGCTTCCAACTCCAACCCAACAGTCCCTTAATTTCACAAGCAGTCCAACCATGTCCCAGTGTTCAGGTGAATGTACTCTAATGTGCAAGAAACATTTGGAGTGCAAATTGGGGCCAACCAGGCAAACTCCTTATTTAGGGCTTTCATACCCAAAGTCAAATGGGAATGAAATGGATTCTTGCTGGGTGGGATGTGGCCTCCATACTTGCCTCTTGTTTCCCTGATTTCCACATTTTTGGTCAGCATAGGGTTTCGTGTTTCTGGCTCAATGATTTCCATGATAAATATTTCCCAGTTCATGGAGAACGACGCTAATGGGAATCCTCTGCATGAGTATTTCCTTCTGAACACTGTCACGATTTAATGACTGGGCAGCTTTGATACTTTTAAAATCATAAATTCCCATTACAGCCACAAACAAGGAAACTCTTGTTCTTTCCCTTCTGTCAACATTCTGCATGATTACTGTAGGATGAGAAGTAGGGCAGCCCTGTCTGGCTTTGCCTGGTAGTCTAGCCTCTGATTTTTTTCATCTGTATTGTTTCTACATTGAGGAGGGGTTTTTTCACTGGACTGTGGCTGGATGGGACTGCCTCTCACCAAATATTATTTTGCTACCAGGGATTTCAAAGAGCAAAAGGGACTTTGAGGAGTCTGGCTGCACTCCAGGTTTTGGGTGGTTGTACAAACTCCTTATTGTAGGGGCTGAAGTTGTTTGTAATTTGCAGAAGGCTTTTGGATCTTCTGGCAGGAAGCATTAAGCATTGCTTGGACTCTAGCTCAATGTAGTTTGCTCTCTCAGGTGATCCTTGATTTTTTTTCCTTTCTTTTTGCTTTTATGGGCAATCCACAATGTTCTTCAACAGCTCTACTGCACATACTTTTCAGGCTTGCTATCATCAAAGATGACTTCTGAGACAAAGTCTCAACCTCAGCTTCAGCTGTAAAAGGTCACTCCAAGGTGTGAGAACATGGTTCAGCCTTTGACTTGCCTTTGTCATGGTTCCTGCCTTTCTCAGAGAACCCCTGCAAGGCCCAGGATGAAGGGAGGAAGTGAGGCCAATAACCTGGTCATCTTTGCTGACATCTCTGGGGTCTCAGGTATGATTCTATCACCCAAAGAACCCTCAACAACACATCAGACTATATTCCAATCACCATGGGACTGGATTCTTGTACACACAAAGGTTCTCTTTTGGGAATGGAGTTTGAAGAGCAGTTTCTAGTGACCACCTCACAGTGACCCTCCTCCATTAGGATGTGACTACAGAGATGGCCCAAATGGGCCCTGAGGTTGAGGCTTTCATGAACTCGCCATGGTTTTTCACAGGCAGCATTTTTCTTGATAGCAGGCCAGTTCTGACTGTACCATTTTCCTCTGCTTAGGCAGGCTGAACGCTCTCACAGCAGGTCACCCAATCCTGCCTCACAAATCTGCATGAGTAGTCTCAGGGCACCAGGTCTGTGTGTGAACACTGTCTTGAGTCACAGTGAATGTCACTGCTGCCTAGCAACAAGTCCCTGAGGCTTGGCAGAGAAGACCGCCAAGGAGGAAACCTCCATGGAGGTTTGTCAGCTGTGGTTTCTTGCCTATCGTATCTGTGGGATTCATTGAGATCCACAGGATAGTCCCATAATCCTAGGAGAGGGCAGATGTGAGCCAGCCTGAAGAAACATCAAGTAAGGCCCTGGAATACACTGCCAAATCCCTAAGTATCAGAAAGCAATCTGCATGATTCCTAAGTCTTGCCTAGATGTTGGAAGTGTGAGTCTTTTTGAAACTTGCCTTATTGTGATTTTTAGGTACAGCCCATCCCTTTTCCTTGGGGTTGCTTTCTCTCAGATGGAGCTTCCTGCATAACCCCACGGCCTCAGGAACTGCTGGACTGTGTGTCTTTCTGGGACTGTTGCAAGTGTTGGATGTCTGCCTGTGTGTGTGGTATTGTGTGTCTGTGTATGTGTGTGTGGTCCGGTAAGTGTGTGACTAACGAACTTCAGCGCTTCTTTTTTTTAGTTTACTAACCTTTTGGTGGCCTGTCTGTGTGGCTCCGTGTTCTTTACTTTTCTGTGAATCATGAATCCTCAGTGAATTCGCAGGTGGGCTGAGACCTGCCCACTCTTCTAGAAAGAAGAGGAGAACAACATACCAAAAAAACAGATATTTCCAAGTGTTCCATTTTCCTGCGGCCAACCCAGGGAGAGACACCAGCAATCTGGTCCACAGGACCCCTATATTTATCTTGCATTGTATTCCCAGCAGAGCTGGTGATTCACATTGTTAGGTGGCACTCCTCTCTCATCTTGGGATTTCATCCCGGGACATAAAGTGTCAGCAGAAATAAGGTCAGACAGAGGTGAGGATATAAGCCTTTGAGAAGTGGAAGGGGTCCCACAACTTCAACTGCAAAAAGATACAGATGACACAGAAGGTACTTCCAACTTTATGCCCACATTCCTTAATTGCACAAGCAGTCCACCCTATGGCCCAGCATTCAGGTGGGAGTACTTCAACGTGCAAGGAACATTTGGAGCACAAATTGAGAATATCCTGGCAAACTCCTGACTTGAGGGCTTTCGTACCCAGAGCCAAATGGGTGTGGAAAGGATTGATGCTGGGTTGGATGTGGTCTTCATACTTGCCTCTTATTTTCATGACTTCCATGTACCTCATTGGCTTAGGGTTTCCTAGGTCTGGCTCAATGAGTTCAACACTAACCAATTCCTGGTTCATGGAGAATGACCCTTAGTAGAATCCATAGCATGAGTGTTTTCTTCTAAACACTGTGACATTTTAATGATTAGGCAGTTTTGATACTTTTAAAACCATAAATTCCCATTACCACTGCCAAGAAGGAAACTCTTGTTCTCCCACTTCTATCAGAGGCCTGCATGATTCCTATAGGGGAAGCAGGCAACCGTGTGTGGTTTTATATGGTAATCTAGGCTCTGTTTCATTAAATCTGCATGGCTGTCTCCTTGTGGAGGTGCTCATTCATTGAGATGTTGCGGGTGGGAATGCCTCTCACCACAGATTGTATAGCTTTTCAGGGTTTCAGAGAGCAAAAGGGACTTCGAGTAGGCTCACTGTGCTCCAGGTTTTGGTCCACGGTCTCATTTTAGGGGTTGAGTCCTCTGATAGGAATCATTGAACATTGCTTGGACTCCAGCACAAGGCAGCTCATTCTCTCAGAAAAGCCTTGTTTTTACTTCACCTTCAAGGAAAATACACAATGCCCCTTAACAGCACTGCTGGACATGCATTTCAGGCTTGGTATCACCACACACAGACTCTGAGACACTGTCTTAACCTCATCTGCACCAATGAGAGGCCAGTCCAAGGTGTGAGAGAACTGATTCACCTTAGACTTGCCTCTTTTGTGGTTTCTGCCTTTTCTAGAGAGCCCCTGCAAGGCCTATGATGAAGGGAGGCCATCAGATCAAGCTCAGGTATCTTTCACTGATGCCTGCCTCTGGGGTTTCAGGTATAATTCTATCACTCAAAGAGCCATGAACAATACAACAGAATATATTCCAGTCTCCATGGGACCCAATTCTTGCATACAGCCTCTTTCAGGAATGGAGTCAGAAGAGCAGTTTCAAGTGACCACCTCAAAATCTTGAAACGCCTCCTCCTCTAGTGGGACCTGACTACAGAGACAACCCAAAGGGGTCCTGAGTTTGAGGCGTTTAGGGTCTCACAGTGGGTTTTCACAGGCATCCTTTCTCCTGATACTAGACCAGCTCTGTCTGTAGCATTTTCCTCTGCTTAGTCAGGCTGACAGCTCTGACAGCCAGATGCCAGAGTCTGCCTCACAAATGTGCATGAGCTAGACTCAGAGCACATTTGAGTTCTGGCAAGTGTCACAATGAATGTCGCCTTTGTCAAGAGACAAGCGCCTGCAGATTGTAGAGAAAGGGACCTCTGTGGAAGTGCAGTGGTAGACTCTTGCCTGTCTTCTCTGTGGGATGCACGGAAAAATCCCATGATCCTAGGAGAGGAGAGATGTGAGCCAGCCTGAAGAAACATCAAGCAGGAATAAACTGAATAAACCTTAACCATTCAAAAGCATCTGCAGGATTCCTCAGGCCTGCCTACTTGTATTAGGGGTGAGTCTTTATGAAATTTGCCCCCCTGATATTTTTAGGTATAGTCTGCCTGTGTTCTCTGGTGTTGCTCTCTCCCAGGTGGAGCTCCCTACAGAAACACACAGCCTCAGAAGCTGCTGGGATGTGTGTTTCTGTGGGATTGTTGTGAGTGTAGGATTTCTGCATGTCTTTGTGTGGAATTGTGTCCTTGTGTGTATGTGTGTGTGCCTGCAGATGGAGTCTGCTTAAAGGAATGTGGCTAACACACTTCGGCGCTTCTTTGAGTCTCCCAACCTTTTGGTGGCTTGTCTGTGTGGCTCTGATTGGGCTGCAGGGCTCTGTGTTTATTTTCTGTGGATCATGAATCCACAGTGTATTGGGAGGCAGGTGGAGACCCGCCAGCATCCAAATTACCTCCCCCTGCAAACAAAACAAAACAAAATGAAAAAAACAACAACAAAACACTCTTCTAGAAAGAAGAGGAACACACCACACCAAAAAACAAACATCTCCCAGTGTTTCATTGTCCTGTGGTCAACACAGTGAGAGACACTAGCAGTCCTGTCTGCAGGACCTCTTGAATTTACCTCTAATTCTGTTCCCAGATGAACACGTGCTTCAGGTCAAAGGGGGCACTCCTCCAACGTCTTGGGATTTCATCCTGGGACATAGAATGTGAGCAGCAATAAGATCAGAGATGGGTGAGGATACAATCTAGTGAGGAGTGAATGGGGTACCACAACTTGAACTGCAAGATATATATATATATATATATATATATATATATATATATAGAGAGAGAGAGAGAGAGAGAGAGAGAGAGAGAGAGAGAGAGAGAGAGACTGATGAAACACAAGGTGCTTCCAACCCCATTCCCCTATTCTGTTAATTGCACAAGCAGTCCACACCATGACCTGTTGTTCAGTTGGAAGTAATCAATGCTCAGGGAACATTTGCAGTGCAAATTGGGCCCATCCTGGCAAACTCCCAATTTATGGCTTTAATACCCATAGCCAAGTGGGAATGGAATTGATTAATGCTGGGAGGGGTGTGGCCTCCAAACTGGCCTCTTCTTTTCTTAACTTTCATGTTCTTCATTGACCTAGGGTTTCCTGGATCTCATCCAATGGCTTCCACACTAAACCTTTCCCAGTTTTTGGAGGACAACCCTGATGGGAATCCATTGCATGAGTGTTTCCTTCTAAACCGTGTCACTTTTTAATGACTGGGCAGCATTGATAACTTAAAACTGCAAACTGTTGTGACAGCCACCAACAAGGAAACTCTTGAGGGCTGCATGATTTCTGTAGGATGAGAAGCAGGCAGCTGTGTTTGGCTTTTGCTTGGTAATGTAGCCTCTGTTTCACTTTTATCTCCATGGTCTTCTCATTACTGAGTGGATCTTTCATTGTGCTCTTGCCAGATGGGATTGCCTATCATCACACATCTTTCAGCTGCCAGGAATTTCAGGGAGCCAAAAAGCTGGGTAGGCTGGCTATGTTCCAGGTTGTGGGTTATGGTCTCATTTTGGGGATGAGTTTGTTTGCACTTTGCCAGAGGCTTTTGGGTCTTCTGACACAAACCTTTGAACATTGCTGCATCTCCAGCACTAGTCAGGTCATTCTCTCAGGCAAGTTTTGACTTTGCTTTCATGGGGGGTCCACATTGACCCTCAACAGCACTACTGGACACACCATTCCAGGCTAGCAGTTGCCAAAGACAGCCTCTGAGACACTGTCTCAACCTCATTTGCACCCATGAGAGGCCAGTTCGAGGTGTGAGAACACTGTTCCAACTTGGACCTACTTTTTGTCATGGTTCTAACCTTTCTCCAAGAACCCCTATGAGGCCAGGATGAAGGGAGGGAGTGAGGTCAAGAGCCTGGCCATCTTTTGCAGACATTGGTCTCTGGGGTCTCAGGTATGACTCCATCACCCAAAGACCCACAGAAACTCACCAGATTATATTCCAATCCCCATAGTGTGTCCAGAATTTGTTCATTCTGGTGGGTTCTTGGTCTCACTGACTTCAAGAATGAAGCTGCAGACCCTTGCCATGAGTGTTATAGTTCTCAAAGATGGTGTGTCCAGAGTTTGTTCCTTCAGATGTTCAAATGTGTGTGGGATTTCTTCCTTCCAGTGGGTTCGTAGTCTCTCTTGACTTCAGGAATGAGGCTGCAGACTTTCCCAGTGAGTGTTACAGCTATTGAAGGTGGCACTTCCAGAGTTGTTTATTCCTCTGGTGGGTTCGTGGTCTCATTGACCTCAGGAGTGAAACTGCAGACCATCACAGTGAGTGTTACAGTTCTTAAAGGTGACATCTCTGGAGTTGTCTGTTCCTCCCCGTGGGTTCGTGGTCTCACTTACTTTAGGAGTGAAGCCACAGACCTACGCAGTCAGAGTTCCCACTCATAAAGGTAGTTCAGACCCAAAGAGTGAGTAGCAGCAAGATTTATTGTGAAGAGGGAAAGAACAAAGCTTCCACAGCATGGGGCGGGTGGAGGGGGCACTGAGGGGGTTGCTGCTGCTGGCTGGTGACCAGGTTTTGTCCCTTATTTGGCCCCATCCACCCATGTTCTGCTGATTAGTCCATTTTACAGAGCACTGATTGGTCCATTTTACAGAGTGTCAACGGGTCCATTTTTAGAGTGCTGATTGGTGTGTTTACAATCCTTTAGTTAGACAGAAAAGTTCTCCAAGTCACCACCGGACCCAGAAGCCCAGCCAGTTTCACCTCTCAGTGGGGCCTGATTCTTACACACAGCCTATTTCAGGCATGGAGTTAGAAAAGCAGTTTCCAGCATCCACCTCACAGTCTCAAAATGTGTCTTCCTTCAGCCAGACCAGACCAGGGAGAGGACCTGAGGGAGCTATAAGATCAAGACTTTTAGTGTCCCACAGTGGGTTATCACAGTCAGCTTTTTTTTCTGATACCAGGCCAGCTCTGCCTGTACCATTTTCCTTTGTTTAGGCAGGCTGAAATCTCGGACAGCTGGGCACCCAACCTTGCCTTGGGAATGCACATGTGCTAGTCTTGGGGCAGGAGACCTGAGCTGTGAGCCCTGGCTGGCATCACAATGACTGCCACTTTTGCCTAGAGACAAGTCCCTGCAAGATGGAGAAGGAAACCGTCGTGGAGGTGGGTCAGCAGTGGACTCTCACTTTTCTTCTTTGTGGGATCCTCAGGTTAATCCCATGATCGTAAGAGAAAGCCGAGGTGAGTCAGCCTGAGGAAACCTCAAGAAGAGATGCAGGAATTAACTGTAAAATCTCTAAGGGTCCAAAAGGATCTGCAGGATGCCTCAGACCTACCTAGATGTTGTAGGGGTGTCTGAAACTGCTCCACTGTGTTTTCTAGGTACAGACCACACGGGTTCCCCAGGGTTTCTCTCTTCCAAGTGAAGCTTCTTGCAGGACCACACAGCCCCAGGAGATGCTGGGTTGTGTTTTTCTGTGGGAGTGTTGTGTTGGATGTCTGCATGTGTGTGTGGCTTTGTGTGTTTCTCTGTGGAAAACAGTGGTAGTGTCTCTCCCTGGGTTGGCTACAGAACATGAAACACTGGGAGATGTCAGCCTTTTGGTGTGGTGGGCCCTCTTCCTGGAAGTGTGGCCTTTTTTTTTTTTTTTTTTTTTTTTTCAGGCAGAGGTGATTTGAAAGCCAAGGGGTCATGGCACATCTCCCAATTCACTGCGGATTCATGAGCTACAGAAAAATAAAGAAAACAAAGCCCCACAGACCAGGCAGAGCCACACAGACAGGACACCACTATGTTGGGAGACTCAAAAAAGAAAAACAAAGCATTTAAATGTGTTAGCCTTATTCCTTTAAACAGATTCCACTTACAGGCATACACACACACACACACACACAGAAACACACACACACACAGGCAAACATCCAACACTCACAAGTCTCCCACAGAAACACACAGCCCAGCAGCTCCTGAGGAGAACATGCGTGGTTCTGCGGGAAACACCACTTCAGAGAGGGCAAACCCACAGAACACAGGTGGGCTGTATCTGGAAATCACAGTGGGGTAAGTTTCAAAAAGACTCACCTCTACAACGTCTAAGCAGGCCTAAGGAATCCTATAGATCCTTTGGATTATTAGGGATTTCACAATTTATTCCTGGGGTTGTGCTTGAGATTTCTTCAGTCTGGCTCACATCAGCCCTCCTTTGGGATCACGGGACTATCTGGTGAAACCAATAGAAAAGACCCAAGAGCCCAATGCCGTTGCACCTATATGGAGGTCTCCTTTGATGCCAAGCCATGGGAACTTGTAGTTAGGCAATGGTGACATTTGTTCTGATGCAAGCCAGGGCTCATAATCAGGCCTGGTTCCCTGAGTCTAGCACATGTTCATTCGTGAGACAGGCAAGGATGCCTGGGTCTCAGAACTGTCAGCCTGCCTAAGCACAGGAAAATAGTGCAGGCAGAACCAGCATGGTGTTGCAATAAAGGCTTCCTGTGACTACCCACTGTGGGGCACAAAAATTCTCGACCTTAGGGCCCCTTTGGGCCATCTCTGTGGTTGGGTCTCCCTGGAGGAGGAGGCATTTTGAGACTGGGAGGTGGTTGCTGGAAACTGTCCTTCTGACTTTATTCTCCAAAGAGGCTGTGCAAGAATCGGGTCCCATGGGGATTGCAATATAGTCTGGTATGTTTATGAGGGTTCTTTGGGTTATAGAAACATGACTGAGACCCCAGAGGTGGATGCCAGTGAAAGACGGTCAGACTCTTGACCTCACTGTTGCCCTTCATCCTGAGCCTCACAGGGGCCCTCTGGGAAAGGCAGAAACCACGACATAGGCAAGTCCAAGGTGGAGCAGTGTCCTTACACCTCAGACTAGCTTCTTGTGGGTGCAGATGAGGTTGAGAAAGTATCTCAGAGGACGCCTGTGGTGGTGTAAAGTCTGAAAGGTGTCCAGTAGTGTTGTTGATGGGCACTGTGTATTCCCTTTGAAAGCAAAGAAAAATCAAAGCTTACCTGAAAGAACTGCCTTATGGTGGAGTACAAGCAATGTTCAATTACTCCTGTCAGAGGACCCAAAAATCTGCAAAGTGCAAGCAACCTCAGTCCCACAACAAGACAACAAGCCACAACATGGAGGGCAGCTGACTTAACCAAAATCTCTTTAGCTCTCTGAAATTTCTGGAAGCTAAATAATCTATGGAGAGAGGCAGTCCCAAGCAGCAACAGCCCAATGAAAGAGCCCCTCCACAATGAAAAGGCCATGCAGATGAAGTGAAAAAGATTACGAGGTAAAAACCAGACATGGCTGTCTGTTTCTCATCCTGCAGAAATCATGCAGCCCTCTGACAGAAGTGGGAGAACAAGAGTTTCCTTGCTGGCGGATGTAACGGGAATTTACGATTTTAAAAGTATGAAATTTGTCCAGCCATTAAACCTGACAGTGTTTAGGAGACTCTCACACAATGGATTCCCACGAGGGTCATTCTCCGTGAACTGGGAAACATTTTCTGTGGAAGTCTTTGAGCTATAGCCAGGAAATCCTAGGTCGTGGAGAAACATGGAAGTCAGGAAAAGAGGAGGCGAGTGTGGAGGTCACATCCCGCCCAACAGCAATCCATTCTATTCCCATTTGGAGCTGGATATGAAAGCCCTCAAATGAGAAGTGTGTCAGGATGGCCCCAATTTGCACTCTAAATGTTCCTTTCATGTTGAAATACTCTCACCTGAACACTGGGCCGTGGTGTGGACAGCTTGTATAATTAATGGAAAGCAGGGATGGAGTTGGAAGCACCTTCTGTGACACCTGCCTTCAATCTTTTTGCAGTTAAAGTTGCAGGAACCCATCTGCCCTTCATCACTCTGTATCTTCACCCCTTTCAGAACTTATTGAGTCTCACACTCTATGTCCCAGGATGAAATCCCAAGATGATGGAGAAATGTCCCCTCATGATGTCAAACTCCTGCTCTCCTGGGAACTGAATTCAAGGTAAATTCAAGGGACACCTCCTACAGGACTGTATTTCTCCATGAGTTGGCTACAGGATAATGAAACACTGGGAGATGTCTGTTTTTTTCTTGTGGTGGGCTCCTCTTCTTTCTAGAAGAATGGCTTTTTCTTTTTTTTTTCCCCAGGGTGAGGTGATTTCAAAACCAGGGTCTTGGCCTGCCTCTTAGTTCACTGTGGATTAAGATCCAGGGAAAGGTAAAGAACACGGAGCCCCACAGCCCAAGCAAAGCCACACAGACAGGCCACCAAAAGGTTTGGAGACTCAGAAAAAAAAAGAAATGCTGTGAAGTGCATTAGCCATGTTCCTTTAAGAAGTCTGTACTTACTGGCAAACACACACACAAGCACTCACAAACACACAGTGCAACACTCACACGCAGACATCCAACACTAGCAACAATTCAACAGAAACACACAGTCCAGCAGCTCCTGAGGCTGTGTGATTCTGTAGGAAACCATACCTGGGAGAGAGCAACCAACACAGTTGGGCCGTACCTAGAAATCTCAGTGGAGCAAATTTCAAAAAGACTCACCCCTATAAAAACTTGGCACACCTGAGGAATACTGTAGATCCTTTTGGATCCTTAGGGATTTCACAATTTATTCCTGGGACTATGCTTCATATTTCTTCAGGCTGATTCACATCTGCCCTCTCTTAGATTCATGTCAATATCCCGTGTATCCCACTGAGAAGAGAGGCAACAGTCTACCGCTGACGCACCTTCTTCTCTTTCTCCACCAAGCCACTAGACTTGTCCCTAGGCAGCTGTGACATACGCTGTGATGCTAACTGGAGGTCACAATCAGGCCTGGGACCCTAAGACTAGTGCCTATGCATTCGTGAGGCAGGCTCAGGCACCAGGCTGTCAGAGCTGTCAGCCTGCTTGAGCAGGGGAAAAATGGTACATGGAGAAGCGACCTGGTATTGTGAAAAAGGCTACCTGCCAAAACCCACTGCAAAACCCTGAAAGTCTTGAACTCAGGGACATGCCATTGCTGTGGTCAGGTCCCACTGGAGGAGAAGGCATTTCGATTCTGTGAGGTGGTCTCTGCAGATTGATCTTCTGAATCCATTGCTGAAAGAGGCTTGTTGCAAGAATCAAATGAAATGTAGTCTGGTGGGTTGTTGAGGGTTCTTTGTGTGATAGAATCATACCTGAGACCTCAGAAGCAGGCATCAGAGAAAGATGGTTGGGCTCTTTTCCTCACTGCCTCTCTTCATTGTGGGCCTTGCAGAAGCTCTCTGGAAAAGGCAGGAACCATGACAAAGGCAAGTCCATGGTGGAGCACTTTTGTCACACCTTGGATTTACCTCTCATGGGTGCAGATGAGGTTGATACAGTGTCTCAGAGGTCATCTGTGTTGATGGCAAGCATGAAAAGGGTGCCCAGTACTGCTGATGAGGAGCACTGTGGATTCCCCATGACAGCAAAGAAAAATCAAAACTTGCCTGAGAGAATGAGCTGCCTTGTTCTGCAGACTAATCAATGTTCACTGATTTCTGTCAGAGGTCCCAAAAGCCTCAAAGTTTGCAAAGTGCAAACAATCTCAACCTTTACAAGGAGACAGTGACCCACAACCTGGAGTGTAGATGGCATACCAGAAGTCCCTTTTGCTCTCTGGAATCCCTGGCAGCTAAATAATCTGTGGCAAGAGACAGCTTTATTCAGCAACAGCCCAATGAAAGAGCCCATGCACAATGAAAATCCCATGCAGGTGAAATGAAATAGAGGCTAGATTACCAGGCAAAAGCCAAACATGGCTGCCTGTTTCTCATCCTGCAGGAATCATGCAGCCCACCGATAAAAGCTTGAGAATAAGATTTTCCTTGTTAGTGGATGTAACAGGAATTTATGATTTTGAAAGTACCAAAGCAGCCCAGTAATTAAAACATGACAGTGTTTAGAAGGAAACACTCACACAATGGATTCTCTGTGACTGGGAAACGATTAGTGTGGAAGTCGTTAAGCCAGGTGCAGGAAATCCTAGGCCAATCAGGAATATGGAAGTTAGGAGAATAAGAGGCCATGTCTGAAGCCACATCACACCCAGCATCAATCCATTCCACTCCCATTTGGCTACAGGTATGAAAGCCCTCAAATTGTCAGTTTGCTAAAATAGCCTTAATTTGCAGTTCAAATGTTCCTTGCTGGTTGGGGTACTCCCATCTGAACACAGAACCATGGTGTGGACTGCTTGTGCAATTAAAAGAATGTGGCAATGGAGTTGGAAGCACCTTCTGTGTCATTTGCCTTCTTTTTTTTTTGTAGATGAAGTTGCAGCACCCCATCCAACCTTCACCCGATTGTATCCTAACCGCTATCTTATCTTATTGCTGCTCACACTCTAAGTCCCAGGATGAAATCCCAACACGATGGAGGAGTGTACCCTCATGACTTGAAGTAACTGCTCTCCTGTGAACCGAATTTGAGGTAAATACAAGGAGCCCTGTGGATATGACTGCTAATGTCTCTCTTCTTGCATTTGCTGAAAGACAATGAGACACTCTGTTTTCTGGTGTATTGTGCTTCTCTTCTAGAAGAATGTCTTTTGTTTGTTTGCTTGTTTTTTTGAGGAGGGAAGTGATTTGTAAGCCAGCAGGTCTCAGCCCACCTGCCAGTTCAGTGAGGATGTATGATCCACAGAAAGGTGGAGAACACAGATACCCACAGCTCAAGCACAGACACACAGGCCACCAAAAGGTTGTGTGACTCAAAAAAACCAAGCGCTGAAGTGCTTTAGCCACATTCCTTTAAGCAGACTCCACCTACAGTCACACAGACACACACACACACACACACATCCAACACACACACAGACATCCAACACTCTCAACAATTCAACATAAACAGGTATCTCAGCATTTACTGAGGCTGTGTAGTTCTGCAGTAAGTACCACCTGGGGGAGAGCAACCCGGAGAACACAGGCAGGCTGTTCCTGGAAATCACAGTGTGGCACGTTTCAAAAGGACTCACTCCTACAATGTCTAGGCAAGACTGAGAATTCTTAGGCAGGCCTGAGGAATCCTGAAGATTATTTTGGGACATTAGAGACATTTTGGATTCTTCCTGGCACTCTGCTTGATGTTTCTTCAGGCTGGCTGCTGGCTGCCCTCCCCTAGGATCATGGGACTGTCCCGTGGATCCAACAGAGAAGACAGGCAAGAGTCCACTGCTGACGGACCTCCACGGACGTCCTTTTCTCCACCAATCTGCAGGGACTGGTCACTAGGCAACGGTTAAATTCACTGTGTGGCTAAACAGAGCTCACAGGCAGTCCTGGTGTTCTGAGACTAGCGCATGCACATTCATGTGGCAGGCTTAAGCACCAAGTGGTCAGAGCTGTCAGTCACCCTAAACAGAGCAAACTGGTACAAGCAGAGTCAGTCTGGTATCAGAAGAAAGGCTACCTGCAAAAACCCTCTGCAGGACCTAAATATTTCAACCTCAGTGCCCCTTCTTGCTGTCTCCATGGTGGGGTTTCACTGAAGTAGAAGGCTTTTTGAGACTTTGAAGAGGTCGCTGGAAACTGCACTTCTAACTCCATTCTTGAAAGAAGCTGTGTGCAAGAATCAGGTCCATTGGGAATTGGAATATAGTCTGTTGTGTTGTTGAGGTTCTTTGAGTGATAGAATCATACCTGAGACCCCAGAGGTGTCAGCAAAAGATGGTTGGGCTCTTGCCCTCACTGCCTCTCTTCACTGTGGGCCTTGCAGGAGCTCTCTAGGAAAGACATGAACCATGATGAAGGCAAGCCCAAGGTAAGCAGTGTTCTCACTCCTTGGACTGGCAACTCACTGGTGCGCCTGAAGTTGAGACAGTGTATCAGCGACTGTCTGTGGTAATGGCAAGCCTGAAAACAGTGTCTAGTAGTGCTGTTATCACTGTGGATTCCCCATGAAAGCAAAGAAAAATCAAGGCTCGCTTGACAGAATGAGATGCTTTGTGCTGGAGTCCATGCAATGTCCAATAATTCTTTTCAGAGGACACAAAGCTGCCTGTAAAATGCAAACAACCTCAGCCCCCACAATGAGACAATGGCCCACAACATGGAGTTCAGTCAGCCTACACAAAGTCTCTTTTCCTCCCTGAAATTCCTGGCAGCCAAAATATCTGGGGTGAGAGGCAGTGCCATGCAGCAACAACCCAATGAAATAGTCCCTCCACAGTGAGAAAGGACATGCAGATGAATTGAAACAGAGGCTAGATTACCTGGCAATGCCATTCACGGCTGCCTGCTTCTCATCCTACAGGCATCTTGAGGCCCTCTGGAAGAAGTGGGAGAATAACAGTTTCCTTGTTGGCAGCTATAATGGATATTTACAGTTTTAAAAGTAGCAAAGCTGCCCAGTCATTAAAACGTGACAGTGTTTAGAAGGAAACACTCATGCAATGGATCAAAATGAGGGTCATCCTCTATAAACTGGAAAATTTATTTTGGTAGACATTTAGACAGACCCAGAAAACCCTAGGCCAATGGGGAAAATGGAAGTCAGGAGAAGAGGAGGCAAGTGTGAAGGTCACATCTCTCCCAGCATCAATTCATCCCATACCCATTTAGTTCTGGATATGACAGCCCTGAAATTTTGAGTTTGCCAGGATGCCCAAGTATGCACTCCCAATGTTCCCTGCACGTAGAAGTACTCCCACTTGATCTCCAGGCCATGATGTGGATGGCTTGTTCAATTAGGGGAATGCAGTGATACTGTTGGAAGTAACTTCTGTGCCATTAGTCTTCATCTTTTTTGCAGGTGAAGGTGTGGGTCCGCATCCAAACCTCACCAGATTGTATCCTCACTCCTATCTGACCTTATTGATGCTCACACTATGTCCCAGGATAAAATCCCAAGATGATTGAGAAGTGCCCCCTCATGACACGAAGCACCTGCTCTACTGCAAACTGAATTAGAGGTAAATACAAGGGGCACTGCCAACAGGACTGCTAGTGTCTCTCCTTTACTTGGCCACAGGACAATGAAACATTCAGAGATGTCTATTATTGGGTGAGGTGTGCTCCTCTTCTTTCTAGTAGAGTGACTTTTTCTTTGCAGGTGTAGGAGATTTGGACCATGACGATCACAGCCAGCCTCCCAAATCACTGTGGATTCTTGATCCACAGAAAAATAAAGAACACAAGGTCCCATAGCACAAGCAGAGCCACACAGACAGGACACCAAAAGATTGGGAGAGAAAAAATAAAAAGCGCTGCAGTGCATTAGCCTAATTCATTTACACAGACTCCACTTAAATGCGCGCGCACACACACACACACACACACACTAGCGACATACACGCAGACATCCAAACTTACAACACATCCACAGAAACTACAGTTCTGCAGGTTCTGAGGCTGCATGGTTCTGCAAGAATCCTCACCTGGGAGAGAACAACCCTGGGCAACAAAGGAGGGCTATACCAATAAATCACAGTGGGACAAGTTTCGAAAAGACTCACCCCTACGACATCTAAGCAGGCCTGAGGCGTCCTGCAGATTCTTTTGGATCTTTAGGATTTTGTGGATTATTCCTGGGGCTATGTTTGATCTTTCTTCATGATGGCTCACATATGCCCTCTCCTAAAATAATGGGAATATCCTGTGTATCCAACAGAGAAGACAGGTGAAAGTGCACTGCAAATGCACATCCACGGAGATTTCCTTCTTTGCCAAGTCTCAGGGACTTGTTGCTAGGCAGAGCTCACAGCTCTGGCCTGGTGACAGGACACTAGTGCATTTGCATTCATGTCACAGGTTTGGGGGTCCAGCTGTCAGAGCTATCAGCCTGCCTAAGCAGAGAAAAATGGTGTAGGCAGAGCCAGCCTGGTGTTGGGAAAACTGCTGCCTGAGATAACCCACTGAGAGACCCTAAAAGTCTCGACCTTAGGTCTTCCTCGGGCCATCTTCCTCGGGCATCGGGTTTTGCTAGAGGTGGAGCCGATTCGAGACTGTAACCCGGTTGCTAGAAACTGCACTTCTAATTCCATTCCTGAAAGAGGCTGTGAGCAGGAAACAGGTCCCATGGCAATTGGAATATAGTCTAGTGAGTTGTTCAGAGATCTCTGGGTGATGGAATCATACCTAAGACTGCAGAGGCAAGTGTCATTGAAAGATGGCTGCCCTGGACTTCACTGCCTGCCTTCATCCTGTGTCACACAGGTGCTCTCTGGAAAAGGCAGGAACCAGGACAAGGCAAATCTATGGTGAAGCAGTGTTCTCACACCTCAAACTGGCCTCTCTTGGGTACAGATGAGGTTCAGACAGTGTCTCAGAAGCAGTTTGTTGCAATTGTAGGCCTGAAAATGGTGTTCAGTAATGCTATTTAGGGACAATGTGTACCTTCCATGAAAGCAAAGGAAAATCAAGGTTCGCATAAGAGAATCAGCTGACTCATGCTGAAGTTCAAGCAATGCTGAAAGACTTCTTTCAGGGGACCCAAAAGCCACCCACAAAATGCAAAAAACTTCAGTCCCAAAACAAGACCATGACCCACAACCTGGAGTGCAGCCAACCTGAAGTGTCTTGCTCCCTGAAATCCCTGGCAGCTAATCACTGTGGTGAGAGACAGTCTCATACAGCAACAGCTCAACGAAACACCCACTCCACAGTGAGAAAGGATGTTCAGGTGCAATGAAACAGAGCCTAGATTACCAGGCAAAAGCCAGATATGGCTACCTGCTTTTCATCCTACAGGAATCATGCAGTCCCCATATAGAAGTAGAAGAACAATAGTTTTTTTTTTTGTTGATGGCTTTAACGGGAATATATGGTTTTAAAATATCTCAGCTGCACAGTCATTAAAACGTGACAGTGTTTACAAGGAAACACACAATCATTCTCATGAGGGTCATCTTCTGTGAACTAGGAAATGTTTAGTGTAGAAGATGTTGAGCCAAATCCAGGATGAGGATCATGAAAATCAGGAAAAAAAGAGGCAACTGTGGGGATCACATCCCAGCCAGCATCTATCCATCTCACTTTCATTTGGCTTCAGGTATGAAAGCCCTCAATTGGAAGTTTGCCAGGATGGCCCCAGTTTGCACTCCAAATGTTCCCTGCATGCTGGAGTACTTCCACCTTAACAATGGGCCATGGTGTGGACTGCCTGTGCAGTTAAGAGAATGGAGGGATGCAGTTGGATGTACCTTCTGTGTCATCTGTTTTCAACTTTTTTCAGGTAAAGGTGTGGAACCCCATCTACCCCTCACCAGATTGTATCCACACCCGTAACTGACCTTATTACTGCTCAAACTCTCTGTGCCAGAATGAAGATGACAGAGTGCCCCCTCATGATGTGAAGCTCCTACTTGGCTGATAACCAAATTTGACATAAATTCAATGGGTCCTGTGGAAAGGAATGCTAGTATCTCTCCTTGGGTTGACTGAAGGATAAGGAAACACCAGATGTTTGTTCATGGGTGTGGTGTGCTCCTCTTCTTTCTAGAAGAGTGGCTTCCTTTGCAGAGGGAGGTGATATGAACCCCAGCAGGTCTCAGTCAAGCCCCCAATTCACTATAAATTCATGATCCATAGAAGAATAAAAAACACAGAGCTCTACAGCCCAAGCAGAGCCACAGAGTGAGCCCACCAAAATTTGGAAGAATTAAAAAAAAAAAAAAAAGAAAAGAAGAGAAGTGCTGCAGTGCATTTGTCACTTTTTTTAAAGCAGACTCCACTTACGGGCATACAGACATAGACACATACACACAGAAAGCCACCCACAGAGGCAAATGCCCAACAATCGCAACACTCCCACAAAAACACACAGTCCAGTAGCTTCTGAGACTGTGTGGTTCTGCAGACAGCCCTACCTGGGAGACAGTATCTTCGGGAACACAGGCAGGCTGTACCTATAAATCACAGTGGGGCAGGTTTTGAAAAGACTCACCACCACAAAGTCTAGGCAGGCCTGAAGCATCATGCAAATCTTTTTAGATCCTTAAGGATTTTTTGATTTATTCCTCGGGCTCTGCCTGAGGTTTCTTCAGGCTGGCTCACGTCTGACCTCTCTTACAATCATGGGACTATCCTGTGAATCCCACAGAGAAGACAGGTGAGATACCACAGCCCACACACCTCCACGGAGGTCTCCTTCTCAGCCAAGCCATAAGCACTTGTGGTTAGGGAATGGAGGCATTTATTGTGATGCTAACCAGAGCTCACAGTTCAGGCCCACTGCCCTAAGACTAGCACAGGCTAATTTGTGATGGAGGCTCTGGCACAAGTCTGTCAGAAGCGTCAGCCTGTCTATGCAGAGGAAAATGGTACCGGCAGAGCCTGCCAGGTATCGGGAAAAAGGCTGCCTGTGAAAATCCCCTGGGAGACCCTGACAGTCTTGAACTTAGGGTCCCTTCGGGTCATCTCCTTGGTCAGGTCATGCTAGAGGTCGAGGCATTTCATGACTGTAAGGTTGTCACTGATAACTACTTTTCTGACTCCATTCTTGAAAGAGGCTACATGCAAAAATCCAGTCCATGGGAATTGGAATATAGTCTGATGTGTTGCTGAGGGTTCTTTGGGTGATAGAATCATACCTGAAACTCCAGAGGCTGGTGTCATCAAAATATGGCCAGGCTCTTGACCTCACTGCCTCCCTTCATCCTGGATCTCTCAGGGGCTCTCTGTGAAAGGCAGGAATCATGACAAAGTCAAGTCCAAGGTGGAGCAGTGTTCTCAAACCTTGGAGTGGCATCTGACAAGTGCAAATGAAGTTGAGACAGTGTCTTAGAGGCCATCTGTGGTGATGGCAAATTTGAAAAGAGTGTCCAGGAGTGCTGTTGAGTGGCACCGAGGATTTCCTATGAAAGCAAAGAGAAATCAAGGCTTGCCTGAGAGAATGAGCTGCCTTATACTGTAGTCCAAGCAATGTTCGATGATTCCTATCAGAGGACCAATAGCCTCCTGCAAAGTAAAAACAACCTCAGCAACCACAGAGAATGACCCAGAACCTGGAGTGCAACCAGCCTACCCAAAATCCCTTTTGCTCTCTGCAGTCCCTGTCAGCTGAATAATCTGTGATGAGAGGCAGTCCTATCCAGTCCTAAAGGAAGAACCCCTCCACAATGAGAAGGCCATGTAGACAAAATAAAACAGGGGCTAGATTGCCAGGCAAAAGCCAGACATGGCTGCCTGCTTCTCATCCTACAGGAATTATGCAGCCATCCAATAGAAGTGAGAAAGCTAGAGTTTCCTTGTTTGTGTCTGTAGCAAGAATTTATGGTTTTAAAAGTGTCAAACCAGCCCAGTCATTAAAACATGAGAGTGTTAAGAAGAAAGCACTCACACAATGGATTCCCATCAGGCATATTGTCTGTGAAGTGGGAAATGTTAAGTGTGGAAGTCATTGAGCCAGACATAGGAAACCAGGCCAATGAGGAACATGGAAGTAAAGAAAAGAAGAGGCAAGTCTGGAGGCAACATCCCTGGTAGCATCAACACATTATATTCCCATTTGTCTCCAGGTACGAAAGTCCTCAAATGGGGAATTTGCCAGGATGGCCTCAATTTGACTCCAAATGTTGCTTGCACGTTGTAGTACTCACACCCAAACACTGAGCCAAGATGTGGACTGCTTGTGTAATTAAGGGAATGTGGGGATGGAGCTGGAAGCACCTTCTGTTTCATCTTTCTTCATTTCTTTTTTTTTTCTTTTTTTTTTTTTTCACACGTGAAGTTGCAGGACCCAATCCACCCCTCACCAGGTTGTATCTTCACCCCTGTCTTACCTTATTTCTGCTCACACTCTATTTCCCAGAATGAAATCCCAAGATGATGATTGCCCCCTCACAACTTGAAACACCTGCTCAGCTGGAAACTGAATTCGAGGTAAATTCAAGGGGCTCCGCAGACAGGACTGCTAATGCCTCAGCCTGGTTTGGCCGCAGGACAATGAAACCTTGGGAAATGTCTGGCTTTTTTGTTTGTTTGTTTGTTTTGTTTTGTTTTTTGGTGTGGTGTGCTCTTCTTCTTTCTAGAAGAGTGGCCTTTTTGTTTGTTTGTTTTGTTTGTTTGTCTGTTTGTTTTAGGTGGAGATTATTTGTCCATTAGTGCATCTTGGCAGTCCTCCTAATTCACTGCAGATTAATGATCCACAGAAAAACAAATAACATTCAGCTCCACAGCCCACGCAGAGCCACACACAGGCCACTAAAAGGTTGGGAGACTCAAATAAAAAAAAAAAAGCACTGAAGTGAGTTATCCACATTCCTTTAAGCCAACTCCACTTACAGGCACACACATGCACACACACACAAACACACAATGCCACACACACACGCAGGCATCTGACACTCGCAACACTCCCAGCATGGTTCTGCAGGAAGCCACAACTTGGATACAGCAACCCCAGAAAACACAGGTGGGCTGTACCTACAAATCACAGTGGGACAAGGTTCAGAAAGACTCACCCCTACATCGTCTAGGCAGACCTGAAGAATCCTGCAGAGATTTTTGGATGCTTACAGATTTCATGGCTTATTCCTGGGGCTGTGCTTGACATTTCTTCAGGCTGGCTCACTTCTGTCCTCTCCTCGGATAATGAGAATATCCCTTGGAAGCCACATAGAAGACAGGTGAGAATCCACCACCTAAGCACCTCCACGGAGGTCTCCTCTGCTAAGCTGTGGCATTCATTGTGAAGCTAGCCAGAGCTCAAAATCAGGCCTGGTGACCTGAGACTAGTGCATACACATTCCTGAAGAAGGCAAGCAGAGGAAAGTGGTACAGGCCAAGCTGGCATGATGTTGGGAAAAAGGCTGTCTGTGAAAACCCACTGTGGGACCCTAGAAATCTCGACCTCAGGGTCCCTTCAGGTCGTGTACATGGATGGGTCCCACTGGTGGAGGAAGTGTTTGGAGATTTTGAGGTGGTCTCTGGAAAATGCTCTTCTGATTCCACGCCCAAAAGAGACTGTGTGGAAGAATCAGATCATTTGGGGATTGGAACATAGTCTGCTGTGTTGTTGAGGATTCTTTGGGTGAGAGATCATACCGGAGATCCCAGAGAGGTGTCAGCAAAAGATGGCCGTGCTCATGACCTCACTTTCTCCCTTCATCCTGGGACTTGCAGGGCTATCTGGGAAAGGCAGGAACCATGACAAAGGCAAGTCCACGGTGGAGCAGTGTTCTCACATCTTAGACTGGCATCTCACTAGTGCAGATGAGGTGAGACAGTGTCTCAGAGGCTGTCTGTGGTGATGGCAAACCTGAAAAGGGTGTCCAGTAGTGCTGTTGAGGGTCACTGTGGATTCCCTATGAAAGCAAAGAAAAATCAAAGTTCACTTGAGTGAACAAGATGCCTTGTGTTTGAGGCCAAGCAATGTTCAAAGATTCCTGTCTTTGAACTTTGCAAACAACCGCCTGCAAAGTGCAAACAACCTCAATCCTACAACGAGAGAACCACCCCTAATCTAGTGCACAGCCAGCTTACCCAAAATAGCTTTTGCTCTCTGAAATCTGCATCAACTACATAATTTGTAGCTAGAAACAGTCTTATCCTGCAACATCCCAATGAAAGAGCCCCTTCACCATAAGAAGCCTGTGCAGATGAAATGAAAGAGAGGCTAGTTTACCAGGAAAAAGCCAGACACAGATGCTTACTTCTCATAATAAAGTAACCACCAACCCTCTAGTAGAAGTGGGAGAATGAGAGTATCCTTGCTGGCAGCTGAAATGAGACTTGACAATATTAAAAATATCAAAGCTTCCCAGTCATTAAAATGTGACAGTGTTTGGAAGGAAACATTTATGCAATGGATTTCCATGAGGGTCATTCTCCGTGAACTGGGAAGAGTTTAGTGTGCAAGTCCTTGAATCAGACACAGGGAACCCTAGGCTGACCAGGAATATGGAAGTCAGGAAAAAAAGAGGCAAGTGTGGAGGCCACATCATACCTAGCATCAATCCACTCCAATCCCATTTGGTTCCAGGTATCAAAGCCATCAAATTTGGAGTTTACCAGGTTGGCCCCAGTTTGCTCTTCAAATGTTCCTTGCACGTTGGAGTACTCTCACATGAACACTAGGCCATGGTGTGGTCTGCTTGTGCAGTTAAGGGAAAGTGAGGATGGAGTTGGAAGCACCTTATTTGTTATCTGTCTTCATTTTTATGTAGGTGAAGTTGGGGGACCCCATCCAGCCCTCACAAGATTATATCCTCACCCCTATCTGATCTTATTACTGCTCACACTCTATGTCCCAGAATGGAATCCCAAGACAAAGGAGGATTGCCCTCTCATGTTTTGAAACACCTGCTCAGCTGGGAACCGAATTTGACGTAAATTCAAGGGGTACCGTGGACAGGACTGTTAGTATTTTTCTTCTGGGGTTGGCCACAGGAAAATGAAACACTGGGAAATGACTGTTTTTTTGGTGTGGTGTGCTACTCTTCTTTCTAGAAGGGTTGCTTTGTCTCAGGGGGAGATGATTTGGATGCTGACAGGTCTTGGCCAGCTTCCCACTTCACAGCAGATTAATAATTCACAGAAAAATAAAGAACCTGCAGCCCCACAGCCAAAGCCACCAAAAGGTTGGGAAATTCAAATAAAATAAAATAAAATAAATAAAATGAAAATAAAAGGGTTGAAGTGTGTTAGCCACATTCCTTTAAGTCTACTCTACTTACAGGCACAACCCCCTCTTCCCCCCACCCCCCCAAACACATACAATGCCACCCACACACACACTTAGACCTCCATCACTCCCAACACTCTTACAGAAACATACAACCGGCAGCTCCTGAGGCTGTGTGGTTCTGCAAGAAGACCTACCTGAGAGAGAACAACCCCCATGAAAACAGGCATGCTGTACCTAGAAATTGCAGTGGGGCAAGTTTCAAAAAGATTCCCCACTACAAAGTCTAGGCAGACCTGAGGAATCTTGCAGATACTTTTGGATCCTTAGGAATTTCACAATTCCCGGGGCTGTTCTTGACATTTCTTCAGGCTGGCTCATGTCTGCTCTGTCCTAGGATCGTGGGACTATTGCGTGGATGCCACAGATAAGACAGGCAAGAATCCACCACTGACGAACCTCCATGGAGGACTCCTTCTCTGTCAAGATGCAGGGACTTGTCTCTACGCAACGCTGACATTCATTTCAAACCTAGCCAGAACTCGCCATAAGGCCTCATGCTCTCAGACAAGCGCATGCACATTCATTAGGCAGGTCCGGCGGCCGGACTGTCAGAGCTGTCAGCCTGCTAAGGAGAAAAATGGTACAGGCAGAGGCAGCATGTTATCAGGAAACTTTTCTAACATATAGAAAAGTTGAAACAATTCTAGCCAACACTTATATACCACCTAGATTGCACTCTTACGTTTGTATTGTACTTGCTTCATCATTTTTATCTGTACATCCATTCATCTATTATGCTTTCTTTGGGTATTTCAAAGTAAATTGAAGACATCTGTGCCTTCCCCTAAGTATAATCTTTACTTTTAAACCAGAAGTCTGCTGTCTTATACGCACCTGACCATCCTTCTATCATGATGCTCCCCGAGCCATAAAACCAGCAAGTTTTTTTTAGTGATTTTCAAAAGGAAAGGGAGTGCATGAATAGGGTGTTGGTCAAAGAGATCACATACTTCACAAGGTAATAAAATATCACAAAGCAAATGGAGGTGGGGTGAGATCACAGGACAATAGGATGGGGCAAAATTAAAATTTCTAATGAAGTTTCGGGCATGCATTGTCATTGATAACATCTTATCAGGAGACAGGGTTTGAGAGCAGACAACCTGTCTGACCAAAATTTATTAGTTGGGAATTTCCTGCCCTAGTAAGCCTGGGAGTGCTAAAGGAGACCCAGGCTTATTTCATCCCTTTGGCTTTGACCATAAAAGGTGGTCACCCCCGCAGGGGCCATTCAGAGGCCTACCGTCAGGGGCACATTCTCTTTCTCAGGGATGTTCCTTGCTGCGAAAAAGAATTTAGTGATATTTCTCCTATTTGCCTTTGAAAGAAGAGAAATATGGCTCTGCTCCTTCTGGCTCACTGGCAACCAGAAGTCTTATCTCTCTTGTTCCCTGAACATTGCTGTTATCCTGTTCTTTTTTCAAGATGCCCAGATTTCATATTGTTCAAACACACATGCTCTACAAACAATTTGTGCAGTTAACGCAATCATCACAGGGTCCTGAGGCAACATTCATCCTCCTCAGCTTACGAAGATGACAGGATTAACAGATTAAAGTAAAGACAGGCATAGGAAATCCCAAGGGTATTGATTGGGAAAGTGATAAGTGTCCATGAAATCATCAACAATTTATTTTGAGAGGTTACAGTAAAGACAGGTGTAAGAAATTATAAAAGTATTAATTTGGGGAACAAATAAATTTCCATGAAATCTTCACAACTTATGTTCTTCTGCCATGGCTTTAGCTGGTCCCTCTATTTGGGGTCTCTGACTTCCAGCAACACTGCAGCAATTAGTAGGTTGTCTCAAGATCCAGGAATGAGATGGTACAAGTGATGGAACAAGGCCCCTGTAGGGACTGGGGCCAAGAGTGCAGAAGAGCCAAATAGAAAGAAGGATGGGCCTTGAAAAGGATATACAGATTTGCTTCCTCTGAGACTGGTGGAAAGGCAAGAATTGCAGAGGTGAACAATCAACTTGGGATAATGAGAAACACACCCTAAAAATGCTCCATCTACTCAGGCAATTTAGAGGGATAGGTTGTGAGTTGTAGGAGAAGCTTGGAGGTGCAGACTAGCTTGTGCGGGTAAGGGAAGAACAGCTCCTCAAAGCAGAGAGGACTGATCACCTGTACTGAAGGCCCAGCTGTGGTTGGGCTAGCCTGGAATTGAGAGGAACCAAACCATATACTTGCAGGTGAGTTTCCTCTTGTAGCTCTATGGAAGAATTGTGTCTCTCTTTTCTGCCCCTTTGAGTGAGAGTGGAAAGAAGGAGATGCTTCAGAAATGGAGCTTCGCAGAACCTAATTTATTTTACTTGAGAAAGGCAGCCTAGTTAATTGAAGATTCTGGGGCTCTCTTGGGTAGTGAAGGGAAGCAGAGGAGAGGGCAGTTGGCTGCTAACCTGGTGGAAAAAGAGAGTTGAGTGGCAGTCTCAGTGATCAAGGACCAGATCTGGAGAGACTTGCAGCTGGAAGAATAAGGATGGCCCAACAGCACAGAATTGCAGAACGAGGTTTCAGGTGGGGACTGGAAATCAAAGACAGTGTGCTGCCACTGGAGGCAGCCATGGAAATGAGCAAGAGTGAAGATCCCTGGGGTAAAGGAGTTACCAGGGCCACAAGGGTCATCCATGTGGCCGTTTGATTTCTGCAGCAGGAAAGTAATCGGACAGGAGAAGAAGAGGATGAGGAGTTGCAGGGAGTCCCAAGTTGGCAAGTGGGATTAGATATACTCCTTTAAGAAATTTTACTCCTTTTCCAAGGGTGTGTCTCAGACCAGACTGGATTTACAGCAATATTTCCAGCATACATAGAGAATGGTTGCTTCCAGATATTAACAGTAGGAAGGCATCCCCCTAATGTCCACTCTTGCTTAGGGCTTCTCATTGAGACTTAGATATATAATGGAGGGACACCCCTCTAAAATTCTGTATAGTGCTGAGAAATGGGCTTGCTCCAGCTATAAAAATGAGTGTTGGAAGCACATATCTTCGAGATGATTGGATTGTTTTCAGATTAATAAATTTGTCTTCAAGATAGTTGACTGACTAGATTCCTATTTATTTAACTGTGAATATCTGAAGATTTTGAGGAAGATTGACAGCTTCATAAAAAGCATCATGCCTGTATTCCCTCACCTGGAATATCAATCCCCTTCTCTCTCTGAAAAAAGCATAATGCCATTCAAGACCCAGTTTGGATGTCACCCCTGTGAGGCCTTCCCTGACTCCCAATGAGTGACTCATTTAGACCTCATGCCTGCATGCAGTCTTTATTCACCTCAGTTTTGAAATCATCATGTCTTAGTGTGATTCTTTCTTCCTGTCTAAATTGTAAGGTCTTTAGAGATGAGGGCTATATCTGTCTACATTTTTATATCCAGTTCCCAGTATGCTGCTTGATGTGTGATAGGTAGTCAGTAAATTCTTGCTCTGTGAAGTCACAAATGGAAGGATGGCCCATTCATTTAGGGGTTTATATGAACTTGCTAACTCTGAGTCAGAATGACTCATGAACTGAAACATTCAGACAGCACCACCAATAAAAAACATGGGCATTTTATTCTTTTGGAGTTTTACTGCTGAATGCACATTTTGTTTAATTTTTCTTCCCAAGTAACTTACCAAATTTTACTTAAGGGGGGCCAGGCATAGTGGCTCATGCTTGTGGTCCCAGTAGTTTGAGAAGCCAAGGTGGGCATATTATTTGAACTCAGAGGTTCAAAACCAGCCTGGGTCACATGGCAAAACCCTATCTGTACAAAAAATTAGCTGAACTTGGTGGCATGTGCCTGTATTCCCAGCTACCCAGAACCTAAGTTAGAAGGATTCCTTGAGCTCAGGAGGCAGAGGTTGCAGTTAGCCAAAATGACACCCACTGCACTCCAGCCTGGACAACAGAGCAGGACCCTGTCTCAAAAATAAATAAATATATATTTATTTATTTATATATAAATATATATTAATTTATTTAATTATAAATAAAAATATAAAATATAAAAATTAAATATATATTTATTTATTTTTACATTTTATATTTTTATTTATAATTTTATATACATATGGATAAGGGACTGAGAGATGTTAAAGCACTAAGTAGTATAAATTCCAGAAGGCATGTTAGGAATATATGGAAATGTAATTTAACAGGATTTGGGGAGTAAATACTATGAAGCTAGAATAGCTAGTTGAATAAGTTTGAAACCTTGCTTTCAAACAAGGAAGGAGTATATTCATCTAAACCTGTCGTGTTTTCATTAACCTGCTTGCTAAAAATTAATGCTTTTCTAAACAGGTGGATACAAGATAAATTTATGTTCAAAGACAACTTTTACTAAAAGATACATAATTACTAAGAGGAAGAGAAGTAGAGTTGAAGAAGAGAGCTTAAGCTTTTGAATTGTAAGTATTGCATGCTCATTTTGGATATTCAGAATGATGAAATTAAAAAGAATTACTAAACATATGTATAAATGTTCTAATGTTTATTGCCAAGTAGAGTTATTGTTTATAAATGTGATATCACCTAGCATTAAAATGTACAAGTTAAGAGGAAAAAGCACTAAGGCTTTGCTTTTTAAATATTAAACATTAAGATGAAAAGCAGAGTGAGAAGCTATCCTCACACTAGTGTAAGACCAGACAGATAATTTGGAGAAGGTGTTAATATAGGAAGAGATCATACTTTTGCAGTTCAGTCCTTGAGGTCTGATAGTTTCGTATGTTTATGTATAGTAATTAAATTCCAAATAACCAGGCCTGCAACTTTTGCCATCTTTGTGCTCAGAAACTGAAAGTGTTGTGCTGTGACTTGGCTTGTACTGGGTGAAATTATTTCTCATGAGTTATTCACTTTTTCTAAGTGTTCACAAATGTTTCATTCTTCACATCTTACCTGGGATTGACAGCAAGTTCACCTGAGTGTCATTTGTGCAAGAAGCCTTCTTTTCCATCAGAGAAGTGCTGTTAATTGGCACCCATAGATACTTTAAGAATCTTAGTTCATTGAAGAACTTGTCTCCATCTTCTTTAATATTTTCTTACTTCTATACATTTGATTTATTTGATTTCAACTTTCTGCCTGCCTTAGCCTCTTTTTGGCAAGAATGAAAAGGTAAATTGATCAAGAGAGAGAATAAAAGGCAACAACATTTGGGTAGAGAGAATTCATCACTTCTTTACCTCCATTTTCTCTACTCCTGCCTCCTCCCTCTCAGCATATAAGCTAAACAAATGTAGTTTACCTCCCCATTGCTTTCCAAATTACCAGAAGAGGAAGCTAATACCTAGAGCCTTTAACTCTTCTTAGCCTAGTCAGTGTTTTGAAGTACTTCTCAGAATAAGTGCATCTCAGCACCTGTGAACCCACCTTTCTGGCTTTGATTTGAAGTCTCACTGTGGTCACTGTAAAGACCATTCTATTTTTAAGTATTTGGAATAGTTAAGAATAAGTGTGGTTAAGAATAAGTTATGGTTGAAGTCTCATTATGAAGACCATTCTAAGTATTTAGAAGTCCTGATTGATACATCTATCTTTTTCTCTTACTTTTGGGGCTCTTTCAGTATTCAATCAATAGTTTTGTTTTTCGTGGTTTTCTTGTGTTATTTTGTTTTGATTTGGTTTGGTTTTGGTATCGGTTTAAGAAACAGTGTCTTCCTATGCTGTCCAGGCTGCCCTTAAACTCTTGGACTTAAGTGATCCTCCTACCTCAGCCTTCTGAAAACCTCTGATTATAGGTGCAGGCCACCACACTTGGCTAAAGCTGATACATTATTAACCGACAAAAGCAATTATTATAACATAAACATCTATGGACTAATTAATTAAACCCCACAGTTAGAAACAGCATTATAGAAGATTCGGGTGCATAAGTCCCTCCCCTCCCCTCCCCTCCCCTCCCCCCCTCCCCTCCCCTCCCCTTCCCTTCCCTCCATCCTTCCTTGTGCCTTTTCAAACTTGTCGCCCAGGCTGGAGTGTAATGGTACAATCTTGGCTCATTGCAGCCTCTGCCTCCTGGGTTCAGGTGATTCTCCTGCCTCAGCCTCCTGAGTAGCTAGGATTACAGGCATGCACCACTACACTCAGTGACTTTTGTATTTTTAGTAGAGACAGGGTTTCACCGTGTTGTCCAGGCTGCTCTGAAACTCCTGACCTCAGGTAATCCACCCACCTCGGCCTCCAAAAGTGCTGGGATTACAGGCATGAGCCAGGGTGTCCAGCCCATAAGTATATTTTTGTTACTTTGTAACTAATAGTATCATTCTTTCATCCCAGAATTGTTTTTGGCAATTTATCACCTGTAACTATTGTTTAAGTGTTAATTATCTTCCTTGAGAAACCACTTCCCTCTTGAGACTCTCCCACTTCCCTTAATCAGAGACTCTCCCACCCTTCTCATTCAGATGCCACAGCCCCCTGGTTCTACTAGTTTTAACACACTGTAACCAGGTCAATTCATAAAATATACTGAGGAATTCTGGCTCTTTTTTTCTATTTCCTAGCAGTAATGGTCATGTAGCAGTTTTAGTCTGTTAAACTAAAATTATGTCACATGATGTTTTTCCTAAATTTGTTAACTCAGCTATTATAGTTCATTTACTTTACTGATTGACTGGTTGATTGATTAATTGATTGATTGATTGCTAATTTCTGGACCCAGAAGTTCCAGAAAAACATAACAGCATGACTGAGGACTTAAAAGATGGGAGCAGAATGCAAAATCTCTTGAGCTATTTTTTACTATGATTTTTGTATCAGTGAGTAATATCTCAGTGCTAAGACATTATGCTCATGTGGAAATTTTCAGGAGGTGTGAAAGCTAAAATGTTCTCGTTAATATTTGTCATAAAATGTTCTCGTTAATATTTGTCATAAATGTGCCATGAGGAAAGGACTCAACTCACATGCTCTTGGCATTAATGGCCTACTTTTATTGCCCTCTTCATAATTTCCTATCAATATTCCATTACATAGTACTTGCAAACATTTGCTGAGGTTATTTTTCAAACAAATTCTATGTTTTTTATGGAAGAATTTTTAAAAATCAATTCTGAAGTGATGTATTTTACCCACATATTCTGTGTCAGTTTCTATACTAAAATAGTGAATATGGAAGTTTCTGTAGTTACTGAATTTTTAGGAATAAATGAATTAAAGTATGTGTGTTAATTTTATAATGTTGTGAGGCTGGTGAACTATTTGATATCATTGGCAAGTGTTGGAGTTTGGAAACTGTTGACCACAGGAGTGGTTTTTTTTTTTTTTTTTTTTTTTTTTTGGTCATTTTGGAACCAAAAGGGCAGCTTGTAACAGCTTGGAAAGAAAAGCAAAAATTTGAAAACGTGCCTTTGGTTATTGCTAATTCAGATATAATGCTCTTGGAATGTAGTTCCCAGGACTGTGCTTAGTCCCTGGGCACAAAGTTGTTAAGTTGGTTTGCGGTGGGCAGATAGGACAAGTGGATGGGAAGTGACTGTCTAATTATCATTTGTGATTGAATCTGTTGCGTGCTCTGTAAATTGAATTTTCTTCTGTGTTCTTTGGGTCAGCTGAGAGCAACTGAAAAGTGATGCTTTCAGAAACCTCATGACAACACGACCCTCCAATTTATGTGAGTAAGCTTTATAGCATCAAGGTGAGGAGTTACTGGACATTTTATGTTATGAAGTTATTCCCATCGATTTAGTACTGAGGGACTTTGAAGTCTGCAGAATGTCGTGTTCAGTGCCCCAGGTGCACCTCTGCCATAGATTAGCTGCATTGATAATGGTCTTTCCAGAAAGATAACTGAGGAACTCATATTTAATCATTCTGATTCTCAGGTATCAACTTGAACTAAAGGAGGATCACATCATTGGAACTAATCGAATGATCGAAGATGAAAGAAAGAATAAAGGTAAGGTTTGTGTTTAGGTGGGGAAAGAAGCTGTATTTTTCAGTTCTGATAAAGTTTATTAGCTTCCCAAGTTGGGTCTGTCCCTGTCCTGTATTTTAAAAAATATAGCTTACATTTCATTTTCCCTGCAAAATTATACAATTTTGTAATTTTAATTACATAACTTTAAAGAAACATCATTGTCTTCACTGTCTTTTGAGAAACCTTAATGTTTAATATTATTTGCATTCAGAAAGGCCCATGATTTATCCTGGATACTCTACTAAACTTGATTTTAAGGTATTTTGATAAATGTGTAATTATCCAGAAGTTGACAGCAACTTATTGCCTCTGGTACATATTATTCCTAACCATGAGATACTTTATTTTTCACTTATGGAAAATTTTAAGTTATCTGTCCCATGTGGCATAGTTTCTTATTTCATTGCCTTCTAATGTATGTTTTCTTTTTAATATTTTACTTGATGTTTAGCATCCTGAATTCTTGTATATATTGGCCTGAGACTACAAGATGAGTAATTTTTCAATCTTCTGATATTTTACATGTCAGTGTATCTCTAGGAAATTATCTATAATAAGAAGTGAAATTTTGGTAGAAATTTCAAATAGATTATTGGGAGTGAACCAAGGATGGGAACTTGATGTTGACCAGACACCCAATGTGTGGTTTCTCCTTTTACTACTATCTTGTGGAGACTAACTCTTCTTTTATGGATTAGTACCATCATCTAGGTAACAAATTATACTTTGATGATATATTTACAGAGACTCATGACAGATGAAATGAAAATGACAAAATAATAATTTTAATACAGTAACAATATTGACTGTTACAATGTAATAACAGACCTTTGTCTTCAAGCAAGTTAAGAGTTATGGGTATTAGGGCCTTATGCTCTGAGTAGATGGCGTAACTCTGCTTAGCATGTGTAGCAGGTGGAATTTCACAACATACATGACAGTTACAGCATCACATCACCTGTTGGGTAACAGGGTTTATTTCTTACTTGCCCATGATAGTTTTTACCCCTACATATGCTATTTCATGTTATAAAATAATGATCATTAGGTGTGATATACTGGCCATAAATATTAAATAGTTTTTATATTCGCTAGAAAAACATTATGGTGTTTAATGGGCACTTTCTTTCAGGAAAAGCTGTTTGTTTGCAAGTGGATCTCCTAGCTATTAATGCAAAAAAAAGGGGAACTCAATCAATCTGTAAATTGTATGAAAGAACTTAAGGTAATTGGTAAGCACATTGTTTTTTGGAACAGATTTTAAGCAATATACGAAATTTTAGTCATACATAATTTATTGCAAGTCATCCTCTTGAGGTGTTTGGATTGCCATTCATATTACTAAGAAGGTGATAGTTGCAGTTAATTCAATAGTTCTGAATTTCAATCAATATCACATAGGAAAGCATAGATAGTACTTTGAGTCCTAGGTTCCTGCTTGAATCCTCTGTGTGTCTAATTTCTTGTGTGCCTTTGAGTAAAAGTGCTGAGAATTTAATAATAGGTGACTTATTCAGGTTATCCACAAATAATGGTGAAGTTCTCTGGGATAGTAGCAGGGCCTCTATGCATGGTAGAGAAGAGAAACACCTTTCAGATTAATTTGAGGATTATTTAAAATAGTTTTTTTTTTCCTGTATCATTGTGCATTGTGCATTCCACCACCAGTGTCTTTCCTTCAGAAAAATCATTTGTCATATTTTAAAAACGGTTTCACAGTTCTAGTGAATATAGATGGGCCACACTATCTCCTTATTGTAACTGTCCTCCCTTAATGATATACAAGGTTGAGCATCTTTTTGTTTGCTTGCCATCTGTGTATCTTCATTGGTGAGGTATCTGCTCTGCTCTTTACCCATTTTTAATTGGGTAGTCCCTCTTATTGTTGAGTTTCAAGATTTCTTTGTGTATTTTCGGGGCAAGTTCTTGCTTAGATCTGTATTTTGCAGATGTTTTTTTCCTCAGATTGTGACTTATCTTTCTGCTTCCTGAAAAACATTTTATGAAGAGCATACACTTTTATTTTGAGAAGGCCTATATTGTTATTTTCTTTTTTCTGTTATGGATCGGCTTTGGTGTCATATGTTAGAACTTATGACCAAACCCAAGGTCACATAGGTTTCTTTCTGTGCTTTCTTCTACTATTTGAATAGTTTTAACCTTTAAGTCTTAGGACTATGTTGAGAAAAATTTTGTATAAGTTATAAAATTTGCCATCTGTGTTCATTTCACTGATTGTGGTTTCCAATTAATGGTTCCTTCATCATATTCAGAAAAGAAAAAATTATAAAAATAAAAAAAATTTAAAAAACAGGATAATAGGCAGCATTTCAGTTGGAATTTCCAAAATGAGGCGCTGAACAATCTGAACTCTGGTTTTATGCCCCAGGCCAGTCAGGAGAGAATGCATGGCTGCTGCACCATGACCACATGGGTCCTGCCATTCTGACAGCTGCCTGCACGGGGTGCATGAGCCTCCCTTCTCTGACCCTTGGAGGGCCCGTGTGTTCAGCGCATGCCACCTGAGGATGAAAGCAAAATTCTCCTCGGCACAGACCCCAGCCACGCTGCCACATTCCAGGACGGTTGGAGGTAGAGAGAAGTAAAAACCGTCCCCTGATTGCTGAGGATCAGAGACCCAGTAGAAAGGCTTTGTGTGGGAAATTAGAAACAAAGAATTCTATGACTCTAGTGCACCCCAAGGTCTTGCCTGACACCCAAAGTGTGCTGGCCACAATGCCAGGTGCATGCCATTGCCTTGTGACACAAAGGTAGCATTTGTCTTATATTACAACATCTACAATAGAGATGCAACATCCATAAACAAACATGTGTATTTTGATATGTATTGCATATATATCAATAGAGATGTAACATCTGTAGACAAATATGTCACCCATAATACAAATGTGACATTCGTAATACTAATGTTATACCTGTAATACTGATTTAAAACCTGTTATACAACTGTAACACTCATAATAGCAATAAAACACTCAGAATACCATTGTAGCATCCACAATACAAATATAACAACCATAATACTGCTCTAAGACCCGTAATACAACTCTCTCATAATACCAATATCAATTTGCAGTACAAATAAAACATCCATAAAACTGATGTAATATCTGTATTGCTGTCCTGACACCTTTAATACAACTGTAACACTTGTAGCACCAATATGCTGTTCATAATACAAATATGCCATCTGCAATACAAATATAACAACTTTAATACTGATTAACAACTGTATCACTGATGTAACACCTGTAATATTAATATAACACTCATAATACTACTATAACATTTGTAATAAAAATAGAACGACAGTAACACTAATGTATCATCCATAAATACTGATGTAACACCCCTCATACAGATGTAAGAACTGTAATACTGACATAACATTCCTACTTTTACAAAGGCACTTGGTTTCACAGCTTCCACTGAGCTGGATTTAGCTCCTATAATGAAGTTTGATGTTGTTGTCTCTGCTTTAGTGATATGGTATTGACATGGTTGTTTTTATTAAAAAGTAGATTACTTCCCAATAGTTTTATACTTCTAGGAAACTTGAAATAGCAGTTATTATACATTATTCTTTCTCCCAGATTCCCTCTGATTATTGTTGTGCCAGATTTGCAGCTTCATTCAAAATGTCCCACTGTGTTTTACCAAAAGTGGAAGCACTCTCCCAAATTACCATCCTGTAACTACCAAATCAGGAAATACAGGGTTAGTATTGGTAATCATAATGGCAAAATATTTATTTACAAGCACAAATTTAATCCTGTCACTCTTCTGATTTAATTTTGTTAATGATTTTGAGAGGATAAGTCAGTTGGACTTCCTGGGTCCAGTGTGGACTAGGAGAACTTTACTGTCTAGCTAAAGGATTGTAAATGTACCAACCAGCATTCTGTAGAAATGCACCAATCAGCACTCTGTGTCTAGCTAAAGGTTTGTAAACACCTCAATCAGCACTCTGTAAAAACACACCAGTCAGCACTCTGTGTCTAACTAAAGGTCTGTAAACACAACAATCAGCACTCTGTAAAACAGACCAATCAGCACTCTGTAAAATGGACCAATCAGCAGAACGTAGGTGGGGACAAAAAGGCAATAAAAGCTGACCAACCCAGCCAGTAGCGGCAACCTTCTCGGGTCCCTTTTCATGCTGTGAAAGCTTTGTTCTTTTGCTCTTCATAATAATTCTTGCTGCTGCCCACTCTTTGGGTCTGCATTACCTTTGTGAACTGTAATACTCACTGTCAGGGTCTGCGGCTTCATTCTTGAAGTCGGTGAGGTCACAAACCCACCAGGAGGAACAAACAACTCTGGACATGCAAACTTTAAGAGTGGTTACACTCACTGCAAAGGTCTGTGGCTTCACTAGTGAAGTCAGCAAGACCGCAAACCAACCAGAACGAAGAAACTCCAGACACATCTGAATATCTGAATGAACAAACTGTGGACACAGCATCTTTAAGAACTGTAACACTCACTGTGAGGGTCTGCACCTTCATTCTTATAATCAGCGAGACCAAGAACCCACAGTAAGGAAACAATTCTGGACACATTTTGGTGACCACAAAGGGACACTCACCAAGCAGTGAGTACCACTGGACTACTTCCACTTCCTATTCTGTCCTATTTTTCCTTAGAATTCAGGAGCTAAATATCAGGCACCTGCCAGCCAGTGAAAAGTGACTAGCATGGCCACTGGATTAAAGACATTGTCTGGGGAAGGGCTCTGTAACAATCCCCAACTCTTTAGAGTTGGGAGTGTTGGTTTGCCTGGAATGAGCTTCCATTTTTCCTGTACTTCTGGGATAAGCTGAGGATCCACAGAGGCGAAAGCCTTTCAGTTCTGGGGTCCCAATAACAAGTTGGTTGACCCCACGGCCATGAGCAGAACTCTCAAAGTCATGTCACCCAATCCAAACATGCCCATCTATCCTAGCTATCCTGACTCTTCCTCCTGGGTCCTAATGCTTGTCAGATAAACTTCCTTTCAGCTTTCTTCTCTGAGGCTAGTCTTGCTTCTAAAAACTACTCCCCATCACTGGTGCTTTTCTAATTTCTCCTATAAGAATTTTCTAGTATAAACTTTAGGACTCTGTTACCTTCTTTAGGCACCCAGGTTCACCAATCAGAAAGGCATAATTTTTGCCCAAAGCCCTGTCAGGGGTTGGGGTTACTATATGGAATTTTAGGATCCCTCCTTAGACTAGGAGGCCTCACAAAAGCTATGCCTGAATCTAGGATATGGGGAGCTTCAGAAATGGTATCTTTCCTATTCATCTAGGTAAGGACAAAAAGTATCACTCTTCCAACTCTGGAGATCCCTTCCCTCCCTCAGGGTATGGCCCTACCTTCATTCTTGGGGCATAACATCATTATAGGACAGTGGTAGGGACATTTATAGGACAGTACTAAAAGAAGAACACTTAGGACTCTAAAAGTTTTTTGAGAATGTGTCAGTAAGGGCCACTAAATCCAATTTTTCTCAGTTCTCTTTGTGGTCTAGGAGGACAGACAAGGGTGCAGGTTTTTGAGAATGTGTTGGTAAATCCCACTAAATCTGACATTCCTCGGTCCTCTTTGTGGTCCAGGAGGAAAACTAGCATTTCTGCTGCTGCATCAGTAAGCACAACTATTCCAATCAGCAGGGTCCAGGGACAGTTGTGGATTACTGAGCAAGAAGTGTTTCTTCTGCTGCATTGGTGAGTGCAATTATTACAATCAACAGGGTCCAGGGACTGTTGTGGTTTCCTGAGCATGAGGTGTTTCTGCTGCTGCATTGGTGAGTGCAACTATTCTGATCAGCAGGGTCCAAGGACCATTGTGGGTTCTTGGGCAGGGGGAGAAACAAACAAATCAAAACAGCTGGTGGTTTTGTCTTTCAGGTGGGAAACACTCAGGCATCAATAGGCTTACCCTTGAAATGTATGCTAAGCCATTAGGACCAATTTGACCCTCAAACCCCAAAAAAGAGGCAGCACTTTTTTCCTGCACTTTGTCCTGGCCCCAATATTCTCTCTCTGATAGGGAAAAATGGCCAACTGAGGGAAGTATAAACTACAATACTATCCTGCAGCTTGACCTTTTCCGTAACAGGGAAGGCAAATGAAGTGAAATATCTTATGTCCAAGCTTTCTATTCATTGCAGGAGAATACACAACTATGCAAAGCTTGCAATTTACATCCCATAGGAGGATCTCTCAGCTTACCTCCATATCCTAGGCTCCCTACACCTCCCCTTCCTATTAATGATAAGCCTCCTCTAATCTCCCCCACCAAGGAGGAAACAAGCAAATAAATCTCCAAAGGATCACAAAAAACCCCAGGCTATCTGTTATGTCTCTTTCAAGCTGTAGGGGGAGGGCAATTTGGCCCAACCTGAATACATGTCCCCTTGTCTCGCTATAATTTAAAGTATATCAAGACAGGCCTGGGGAAGTTTTCAGATGATCCTCATAAGTACATAGATGTCCTACAGGGTCTAGGGCAAACCTTCAATCTCCCTTGGAGAGGTGCCATGCTATTGTTAGATCAAACCCTCATCTTTAATGAAAAGAATGTGGTTTTAGCTGCAGCCTGAGAGTTTGGAGATATTTGGTATCTTAGTCAAGTAAATAATAGAATGACAGCCAAAGAAAGGAACAAATTCCCTATGGGTCAGCAAGCCATACCCTGTATGGATCCCCACTGAGACCTTGACTCAGATCATGGGGACTGGAGTCATAAACATCTGTTGACCTGTATTCTAGAAGCACAAAGAATTAGGAAAAATTCCATGAGTTATTCAATGATGTCCACTTTAACTCAGGGAAAGGAACAAAATCCTTCTGCCTTCCTTGAGCGGCTATGGAAGGCCTTAAGAAAACATACTCCCATGTCATACAACTAACTAGAGGGTCAGTTGAATCTGAAAGATAAGTTTATTACCTAATCAGCCACAGATATCAGAAGAAAGCTCCAAAAGCAAGCCCTGGGCCCTGAAAAAAATCTGGAGGCATTATTATTGATATTATTATTATTTTTTTGAGATGGAGTCTCACCCTGTTGCCCAGACTGGAGCATAGTGGCACTATATTGGCTCACTGTAAACTCTGCCATCTGAAGGCATTACTAAACCTGGCAACCTCAGTATTCTATAACAGGGACCAAGAGGAACTGGCCCAAAAGGAAAAGTGAGATTAGAGAAAGTCTGCAGCCTTAATCATGGCACTCAGACAAACAAACCTTGGTGGTTCACAGAGGACAGAAAATGAAGCAGGCTAATCACCCAGTAGGTCTTGGTACAAGTGTGGTTTACAAGGACACTTTTAAAAAGACCGTCCAATGGGAAAAAAGCCACCCCCTCATCCATATCCACAATGCTGAGGCAATCACTGGAAGGCCTACTGCCCCAGAAGGCAAAGGTTCTCTGGGCCATGAGCCCCCACCCAGATGAACCAACCACAGGAATGAGGGTGCCTGGGGCTAGTACCAGCTCATGTCACCTTCACTGAGCCCTGGGTACTTTTATCCATTAAGGGCCAGGAAATTGACTTCCTCCTAGACACAGGTGCAGCCTTCTCAGTGTTAATCTCCTGTCCCAGACAACTGTTTTCAAGGTCTGCTACCATTCAAGGAATCCTAGGACAGCCTGTAACCAGGTATTTCTCCCATCTCCTCAGTTGTAATTGGGAGACTTTACTCTTTTCACATGCCTTTCTTGTTATGCCTAAAAGTTTCAAACCCATATTAGGGAAGGATATATTCGCCAAAGCTGGAGCTATTATCTACATGAATATGGGGAACAAGTTACCAATTTGTTGTCCCCTACTTGAGGGGGGAATCAACCCTGAAGACTGGGCATTGGAAGGACAATTTGGAAGGGCAAAAAGTGCCCACCCAATCCAAATCAGGGTAAAAGACCCCACCACTTTTCCTTATCAAAGGCAATATCCCTTAAGTTCTCAAGCTCAAAAAGGAATACAGGATATTGTTAAACATTCAAAATCTCAAGTCTTTTAAGGAAATGCAGCAGCCCAATTCTAGGAGTACAAAAACCTAATGGCCAGTGGAGACTAGTGCAAGATCATAGACTCATCAATGAGGCAGTAATTCCTGTATATTCAGCTGCATCAAACCCCTATACCCGGCTCTCTCAAATACCAGAGGAAGCAGAATGTTTCACTGTTTTGGACATCAAGAATGCCTTCTTCTGTATTCCCCTGCACTCTGACTCCCAGTTTCTCTTTGCCTTTGAGGATCTCACAGACCACACCTCCCAACTTATGTGGACTGTCTTACTCCAAGTGTTTAGAGATAGCCCTCATCTATTTGGTCAGGCACTGGCCCAAGATGTGGGCCCCTTCTGAATTCCACACACTCTGTTCCTTCAGTATGTGGATGATTTACTTTTGGCTACAAGTTCAGAAGCCTTATGCCTGTAGGCTACTCTAGATCTCTTGAACTGTCTAGCTAATCAAGGATACAAGGCCTTTTGGTTGAAGGCCTAGCTTTGCCTAGAGCGGATCACCTTAATCTCAGCCAGAGAGACCAGGGCCCTCAGCAAGGAATGAATATAGCCTATACTGACTTATCCCCACCCTAAGACATTGAAACAGGTGTGTAGGTTCCTTGGAATCACCAGCTGTTGGCAACTATGGATCCCCAGATAGAGCAAGATAGCCATACCACTCTATACTCTAATCAAGGAGACCCAGAAGGCAAATACTCATCTAGTAAAATGAAAACTGGGGCAGAAACAGCCTTCAAACCCTTGAAGCAGGCCCTAGTATAAGCTCCAGCTTTACACCTTTCTGCAGGACAAAACTTCTCTTTGTACATCATCGAGAGAGCAGGGATAGCTCTTTGAGTCCTTACTCAGACTCATGGGACAACCCCACAACCAATGGCATACCTAAGTATGGAAATCGATGTAATAGCAAAAGGCTGGCCTCATTGTTTACAGGTGGTTGTGGTGGTGACCATCTTAGTGTCAGAGGCTATCAAAATATTTCAAGGAAATGATCTCACTGTCTGGACTACTCCTGATGTAAATGGCATGCTAGGTGCCAAATGAAGTTTATAGCTATCAGACAATCACCTGCTTAGATACCTGGCACTACTCCTTGAGGAACTGGTGCTTCAGACACTCACATGTGCAGCCCTCAACCCTGCCACTTTTCTCCTAGAAGATGGTGAACCAATTGAGCATGAATTCCAACAAATTATAATTCAGATTTATGGTGCCTTAGATGATCTCTTAGAAGTCCCCTTAGCTAATCCTGACCTTAACATATATATTGATGGAAGTTCATTTGTGGAGAATGGAATACGAAAGACAGGTTATGTCATAGTTAGTAAAGTAACCGTACTAGAAAGTAAGCCTCTTCCCCCAGGGACCAGTTAGCAGAGCTTGTGGCACTTGACTGAGCCTTTGAACTGGGAAAGGGAAAAAGAATAAATGTGTATACAGATAGCAAGTATGCTTATCTAATCCTACATGCCCATGCTGTAATATGGAAAGAAAGGGAATTCCTAACCTCTGGGGGAGCCGCCATTAAATACTATAATAAAATCATGGAGTTATTGCATGCAGTGCAAATACTCAAGGAGGTGGTGGCAGTCTTACACTGCCAAAGCCATCAAAAAGGGTAAGGAGAGTGGAGAGCAGCAACATAAGCAGCTGGTAGAGGTGGGAAAGACCAGCAGAAAGGAAAGAGAGAAAGAGACAGAAAGTGAGTGAGAGAGAGAGGAAGTGACAGGAAAAGAGGCACTCAGAGAGAGAGAGATAAAGGGATAGAAAATCAGGGAAGAAGAGGCAAAGAGGGAGTCAGAAAGAGAGAAAGAGAGAGACAAACATGAAGGCAAAGACAAAGAGAGAGATAGAAGTAGTAAAGAAAAATAGTGTACTCTATTCCTTTAAAAGCCATGGTAAATTTCTGTCTACCCAGCAAAGGCATATTCTTTTTATGTGGATCTTCAAGCTATATCTGCCTCTAAGACAGTTTGCAAGAAATAACAAAATCTATCCTTACTCTACAATCCCAAATAGACCCTTTGGCAGCAGTGACTCTACAAAACTGCTGAGGCCTAGGTCTCCTCACTGCTGAGAAAGGAGAGCTCTGCACATCTTAGGGGAAGAGTGTTGTTCTTACACTAACCAGCCAGGCAGAGTACGAGGCGCTGACTGGTGTTTACAGAAAAAGGTTTCTGAAATCACACAATGCCTTTCAGACTCTTATACCAACCTCTGGAGGTGGGTAACATGACTTCTCCCCTTTCTAGGTCCTGTGACAGCCATCTCGATATTACTTGCCCTTGGGCCCTGTATTTTTAACTTATTTGTCAAATTTGTTTCCTATAGTATCAAGACAGTCAAGCTATAGATGATCTTACAACTAGAACCCCAAACGAGCTCAGATAACAACTTCTACTGAGGACCCCTGGACTGACTCGCTGACCCTTTCACTTATCTAAAGAGTTCCCCTCTGGAGAACACTACAAATGTAGGGCACCTTCTTTGCCCCTATCCAGCAGAAAGTAGCTAGAGCCGTCATTGTCCAATTCCCAACAGTAGTTGAGGTGTTCTGTTTAGAAGGGAGATTGAAAGGGGAAGCCACCTGGACTTCTGGGTCGAGTGGGGACTTGGAGAGCTTTTCTGTCTAGCTAAAGGATTGTAAATGCACCAATCAGCACTCTGTAGAAACACACCAATCAACAATCTATGTCTAGCTAAAGGTTTGTAAACACACCAATCAGCCCTGTGTAAAAACGCACTAATTATCACTTTGTGTCTAGCTAAAGGTTTGTAAATGCACCATTCATCACTCTGTACAAACTCACCAATCAGTGCTCTGTGTCTAGATAAAGGTTTGTAAAGGCACGAATCAGTACTCTATAAAAAGGACTCCACCCCAGCGGGGTATCTCACCCTTGTAATCCCAGCACTTCGGGAGGCCAAGGCGGGCTGATCACGAGGTCAGGAGATGGACACCACAGTGAAACTCTGTCTCTACTGAAAATATAAAAAATTAGCCAGGCGCAGTGGCGGGCGCCTGTAGTCCCAGCTACTCGGGAGGCTGAGGTAGTCCCAGCTACTCCGGAGGCTGAGAGAGGAGAATGGCGTGAACCCTGGAGACAGAGCTTGCAGTGAGCCGAGATGGCGCCACTGCACTCCAGCCTGGGTGAGGAGAGGGAGGAAGGGAGGGAGGGAGGGAGGGAGGGAGGGAGGAAGGAAGGAAGGAAGGAGAGAGAGAGAAAGAAAGAAAAAAGGGCCCATCAGCACTCTGCAAAATGGACCAATCAGCGCTCTGTAAGATGGACCAATCAGCAGGATGTGGGCAGGGACAAATAAGGGAATAAAAGCTGGCCTCCCCAGGCAGCTGGAGCAGTTTGCTTGGGTCCACTTGCACATTGTGGAAGCTTTGCTCTTTTGCTCTTTTGCTCTTCATAATAAATCTTGCTGCTGCTCAATCTTTGGATCCACACTATCTTTATGAATTGTAATACACATTGGGAGGGTCTGTGGCTTCATTCTTGAAGTCAGCAAGACCACGAACCAACAGGAAGGAAGAAACTCCAGACACATCTGAACATCTGAAGGAACAAACTCCGGACACACCATCTTTAAGAACTGTAACACTCACTGCCAGGGTCTGTGGCTTCATTCTTGAACTCACTGGAAGGAACCAATTCTGGACACAGTTTCCCACTGAACTTACAACAAGGACCATAGACCTCAACATGGCTGCAGACCCCAAGTGGTCCTGTCTGTTTCCTACTCCCATTTAGTCTGCTCAACTGCTTGCAGGCTCCTCTGTTCCCATTTTTGGGGCTCTTGGGTGTCTTGGGGATTTTATGTGCATTCTCTCGATCCATTCACCCAGTGCCCACACTTACCTAATTTATCTAATTTTCTAAGGCTTTGTGCAGCTAAATCCTTAAAGTCACATCAGTAGTGATATCTAACTGTAGAAAAGTTAATAATGTGATGTTTCTAAAGATAGAGAAATGATTCGTTATTTGTTATATAATTGATGAGATCACGCTCAATTTATGAATCAAGAAAATAATAGTAAATAAATCAAGGCCCATATTTGGGATAGTTAGTAAAAAAAACCAAGGGTCAGTGCTGAAGACAGACGACAAAACTGATTATTGAAATTACATACGATTTTATTGGAGAGACTATTACGTTGTTATATTTTCTAACTGTGTGTTGCTACTTACAAGATATTTTGGGTTTAAATACTTATATTTTACATAGTCCCCCAGTACAGTTAACTGACAAAAAGTCCTAGCCCACATCCTGACAATCTATATAAATATTTCAGAACATCCTTAACTGCACAATGTAAAGTAAGTAAAGTAAGCCTAGATATTTAAGCAGATGAATTATTAATATTTCTATATTGAAATTCTGAGAGGGAATGTAATTATGTCACAAGTCTGGTACAAGACTTGGGGCAGTTGTGCATCCATGTACCCCATGAACTTAATGGCTCCCTCTTTTACTTCCTACTGGGCGGCAAATTCTTGACCCATGGAGACTGAAGGGCAAACTGTTACCTTTATTGGAAACTATAGTTCAGCAGAAAAGTTTTTATTTGAGAACATCCTTTCCTGTAAAGTATTTTCTTTTCTCACCCAAGGAAACCTGCTACCCAGCCATACTGTTACCTTGGCTCACCCTCAGGTGGAGCTAGACAGGACTAATTTTACAACACAGAATCCCATGACTATGGGAAAAGCTAACATATGAAACACTTCATGAAATGAAACTTATATATTTTACTGTTGGTCTTTTTATGTGGTTGTTTTCTCCATGCACTTATTTTTGGTGAAATGTGTGTGTTCAACTATTTCTCCATTTTGTATTTTGATTGTCTTTTTTGTTGTTGAGTTATACAAGTTGTTCATATATTGTAGACAACAGACCCTTCTCACATCTATAACGTGCGAATCTTCCTTTTTGTGGCATGTCTTTTCACTTTCTTGATAGTGCCTTTCAATGCACAAACATGTTTAATTTTGAGGAAATTATTTCTTTAGGTGGCTGTATCAGCTCTAAGGTTTTTGTATTAGACCTAAGAAACCACTGCTAAATCCTAGGTTATGAAGATGTATCCCTACATCTTCTTCCAGAGTTTATGTTTTGACTTTAATATGTAGGCTTTCAAACCATTGAGCTATGAGGAAAGGGTACAATTTCTTTGTATGAAATTTGTGATTATTCTGTTGTCTAACAGCATTTGTTGAATTTTATAGTCTTGGCTACATGATAGTATCAATTGACCATAGAGGTATGGTTGGACTTGACATTAGTTTCATTGATCTCTGTATGTGTCCTTATGCCAATATTATGTTGTTTTGACTGCTGTTTCTTGGCAGTAATATTTGAAATTGAGAATTGTGAGACTCCAAGTTGGTTTTTGTTTTCAAGATTATTTTGGCTATTCAGGGTCACTTGAAATTTATATAGTGGTCCTCCCACCTTGGCCTGCCAAAATACTGGAATTACAGGTGTAAGCCACGATAATCAGCCCATTATGTTTTTGCTGTTTTGAAAGATGCAAAGGATGCTTTGCTTTGTAATCAATGAAAATATATTGCTTTGAATTGCCCAAAAGGGCACTCTTTAATTGGTCCTTCTGCTCTAACCTCAGCTTTACCATAACCTGGCTCGTTCTTTTTAAGAATTTTTTGTAGAGAAAATGGTGTACCCTGTTGGCTGGGCTCATCTCATATGTTATATTTAGGTTTAGGGTTTGGGGTTGAGCGTTAGGGTTTAGAGTTAGAGTTAGGGTTAGTATTTAACATTTATGGTTATGGTTAGGTGTAAGGTTTACTATTAGGAATATGGTTAGGGTTTTGGATTTAGGGCCGGCATGACTCTTAGGGCTGGGTTAGGGTTGGGTTAAGGGTTAGTTGTCATGGTCAGTGTTACAGTTAGGGTTGGGCTTAGAGTTTAGGAGTAGGGTTAGGGTTTATGCATAGGGGTCGGTTTAGTGTTAGGGTTAGTGGTTAGCATTTATGGTTAAGGTTAGGGTTAAGGTATTTCTAGGGTTAGGGGCAAAGATTAGGATTAGGTTTAAGGTTTAGGGTTAGTTCAGGTTATGGTTTTGGTTTGGCCTTAGGGTTGGTGTAGGCTTAGGTATTAGGGTAAAGATTAGTGTTTGGGTTCAGCATTCAAGGTCAGAGTTTTGGTTTGGTTTTATTGCTAGAGTTTAGATTATGTTAAGATTGTGTTACTTTTAGGGTTTAGATTGGGGTTTTTGGGTCAGTATTAGTGTTAGGGTTATGAGATGCAATTAGTATTATTTTTACTGTTTTATGTAGTTTGTATTTTACAGTTAGAATTAGAGTTAGGTTTAGGCATTAGAGTCATGGTTCGGGTTAGCGTCTTAGGGTTAGTCTGAGGTTTAGGATTCAGAATAACTGTTATGGTTAGGATAAGCCTTAGGTTCTGTTTAGGGTCTGGGTAAGTGCTTCGTTTAGTATTAGGGTTTAAGGTTAGGGTCAGGGTTAGAGTAAGGTTTGGGGTTTACTATTAGTGTTGAGATTGGTGTTGGGTATTTTGTTGGTGTTTGGTTAGCGTTAGGGTTGTAGTTATGGGTTAAGATTTGGGTTAGTATTGGGGTTGGGGTAAGGCTTGGGTTTAAGTTTTAATGTTAGGATTAGGGTTTAGGGTTTGTTTTATGTTTAGAGTACTTTTAGCACTAGTGTTATTATTTAGGTTAGGATATGGGCTTAAGGTTCTGTGTTTAAGGGAGGGTATGGTTTAGGTTTATGATCGTGCTTGGTGTTGGTGTAGGGGTAAGCTTAATGTTAGGGTATCAGGTTAGGATTGGGGTAAGAGTTGTGTTTTGGGTTAGGGTTGGTGTTAGGTTTACTGTTAGGGTTAAAGTTTAGGGTTAGTGTTAGGGTTCGTTAGGGTTAGGGGTTACAGTAGGGTTGGGTTAAGTTGTAGGGTTAGGGTTAGAATTTAGGGTTGAAATTTGGGTTACAGATTAGGGTTATGGCTTATGATGATCATTAAGAGTTTAGGATTATTGTTAGGGATTAGTATTTGTGATAGGTTTAGTGTTAGGGGTTCAGGTTAGATTTAGTGTTTAGGATGAGGATTAAGGGTTATGCTTAGCCTTTGTGGTTTATGGTTAGGGTTTTGTTTTGGTTAATCTTCAAGACTACGATTAGTGTTTTTCTTTTGTATTTTTTGGTGGCATCTTATTCTTTCCCCCAGGTTGGAGTATAATGGTGTGATCTCAGCTCACTGCAACCTCCACCATTTGGGTTCAAATGATACTCCTGCCTAAGCCTCCTGAAGTCTGGGACTACAGGCATGCACCACCACACCCAGCCAATTTTTGCATTTCTAGTAGACACGGGGTTTTATCATGTTGACTGAGATGGTCTCAATCTCCTGACCTTGTGATCAACCTGCCTCAGCTTTTCAAAGTACTGGGATTACAGGCGTGACCACTGTGTCTGGTGTATTTTTTAGGTGGGTTTTTGTCTTTTTGTTTTGAGTTGTAAGAATTCTTTCTGTATCTTTGATACTAGACTCAACATATATATGACTTGCAAATATTTTCTTACATGCTTTTGGTTTTCTTTTTACTATCCTCACAGTGTGTTTTGATGCACAAAAGTTTTTAGTTTTGATAAAGTTCAGTTTATCTATTTTTTCTTTTTCTTCTGTTCATACAATCATTGACAAAACCAGAATCAATAAGCACATTAAAAGATGTTCAACATCATTAACCATAATCTAAATAAATATCTAAACCACAATGAGATTACCAAGTTTTACCTATTGAAATGTCTATTTTTTTTTTAAGGAAAAGTTGGAGAGTATGTGAAAAAAAGTAGAACTTTTATGCATTGCTGGTGAGAAAGTGAAATGGTAGTGATGGTTGCACAACTTGAGAATAGTTGTGCACTGAATACTCACTTAAATGTTTGAAATGGTGAATTTTGTTATGTATCTTTTACCACATACAACAAAAGCTTTCTCAAAACTCTTCATAAGATAGTTCTATGTGTGAAGAGAGAAGATGCTCCATTCCTAGAATGAGTAGGAGCCTTTTTATTCATGCTGGTACTACATACTCTTGACTCTTCCATACACGCAGCATGACCTCACCAACCAGAAGGAGTTCACTCCCACGTGGCCCATTTGTGCCTCTTTTTATCAGCCTAATCTCCTATTCAGATCACTACCTGCCACTTACAAACCACTGTAAATTACAGGTCTGTTTACAATCTCTGTACCCATTTCTTTTCTATAGTGTCATGGAAATGGTATCATACAATATGTGATCTTTTCAGACTGGCTTTTTCTAGTTAGCTTTATGTATGTACGATGCATCCATGTATGACCTCATAAATTAATTCCTTTGTCTTAATAAATAGTATTCCATTTCATGGATTTACCTGGCTTGGATATTATTGAAGGGTAACCTGATTCCTTAAAGTATTTGGCCAGTGTCAAGAGAGCAGGCATACAACATTGCATGTGGTTTTTTGGTTAGATGCAAGTTTCCAAAGTTGTTGTCTAAATACCTAAATATGCAAATGTTAGCTTATGTGATGAGACTATGTTTAGCTTTGGGAAAAGAAACTGCAAAAACTGTGGCAGAAGAAAAAAAGTATCTTTTAGCAATGCTGTACAATTATGCATTCTACCAGCAAATAACAAGGATTTCTTTCACAGTTTTCATTGCATTTAAAAAAAATTTTAGACATATTATAGATGTTCAGTGCTCTCATTGTTAATTTGCTTTCCCCTGACATCAAGTGTTGTTTAGCATTATTTGATTGTTATTGTTTGTTCATTATTCTATGATTGCTGCCAAAAAGCATGCGTATGCTGTGCCAAAGAAAAAGAATTTTTAAAATACACACTCTAAGCTCTACCTAGTAAAAACTATGTATATATATGCTAGTGCATATAGTTATTTATCCTGTTATTTGTTCTAATTTTAAGGTTACTACAAGAAGATAGTAAACTCTAGCTACTGAGACAATGTGATGAATTAGTGTGATATGTCATAATGTAGAGAACCCTTTCAGTCAAGTGATTATTTGGTGTTAAGAGAGCAACAGGAATTTCTTGAGTACAAACTTTTGTGTGGGACTTTTTTTTCCGTCTCACGCAGACTGGAATACAATGGTGCAATCTTGGCTCACTGCAACCTCTGCCTCCTGGGTCCATGCAATTCTCCTGTCTCAGCCTCCTGAGTAGTTGAGATTACAGGAGACCATCGCCACACCCAGTTAAATTTTTTGAAAAATTTTATTTTAATAGATTCAGTTTCACCATATTTGCCAGGCATGTCTCACCTGACAGGTGATTCATCATCCTCAGCCTTTCAAAGTGTTGGGATTACAGGCATGAGTCACTGTGACCAACTGCACCAGTTATTTTATCTCCATGTGGAGACAAGTGTGGGTTTAAAACTAACCTTCTAATACTTGTTAGTGCCTCAAGGCTTTTAGGATAAAAATAAACCTTCCAACTTAAGGATACTTGGCGGACTCCAGAACTTTAAGAAAAGCTGAGAAATAAAACATCCAGCTTCCAGCTCATTTTGGGAGAGCATGCCCAGTGCCTGGGGAATTCTTGGGCCCTGGAAGAAAGGAAGAGCTGGGGTAGGTGGGGATGGCCTTTGGAGTCACTGCTGCTCTTTATGAGACAGCCTGGAGCCTCAGCCTTCAGCAGAAGCAGAAGCAGCAGGAGCTCAGTGAGCAATGTTTTGTGTTCCTGTTTTCCATTTCCATTATCTTCCTAAAGTGAGTCACTTATTCAGGTTTTTTCCTTTTAATTGGGTTATTTTCTTCAGTTTTAGAGTTTCTTTGTGTATTTTGCATACAAGTCACTTTTCAGCCTGTGGCTTTTTGGTTCTCTTAACAGGATCCTATTTCTTTTCCATTTTTTTTTTTTTTGTTAGACAAAGTCTCACCCTGTCACCTTGACAGGTAATGGTAATGGTGCAATCTTGGCCTACTGTATCCTCTGCCTTTCAGGTTCAAGGGATTCTTGTGCCTTGACCTCAAGAGTACCTGGAATGACACGTGACTGCCACCACATCCAGCTAATTTTATTGTATTTTTAGCAGAGACAGTGTTTCACCATGTTGGCCATGCTGATCTGGAACTCCTGACCTAAGGTGATCCACCCACCTTGGCTTCCCAAAGTGCTGGGATTACAGATGTGAGCCATCATGACTAACTTTAAAAAATGTCTTTTATAGAGTAGATATTTCAAATTTTAAGAAAGGCTATATTATCAATATTTTTTCTTTCGTGGACTGGACAATAACTCATTACTGAATGCAAGAATATGCAGATTTTCTTCTCTTACAAATTTGCATTAGAAAATTTCAATGTGTGAATATTTTTCAGTAATTTTTTTCAGGAAAGCTATGAAGTTTGTGTCTTTTTTTAAAAAAATATATATATAGTTTCCAATTGTTCTTTTGCCACTTGTGGAAGAGATTTATCTTTTCCATTGAATAGTCTTTGTGCCTTTGACAAAATCAGTTGAGTGGGGTCTGTTTGGGGGTGGCCAATTCTGTTCAATGTATCCACTTGTCTATTAAATCATCAATGCCACACTCTATTGCTCTAGTACAGTATAAGTATTCTGAACCACAAGTGTAAGTTCTTAACTTTGTCCTTCCTCAATCTTATTTCATTCATTCTAATTTTAGAAAGAGTTCATTGATATCTTTGCCTGGATTTTGATTGGGATTTGGCTGAAACAATAATTAGTGTACTGCTCCTAAACAAGAAACTTCTTTCCTATATTTATTGACACAAGGTCTTGCTTTGTCACCCAGGTTGGAATGTAGTGGCAAGATCTCAACTCACTGAGATTCTCTGACCTCAGCACCCCAAGTAGCTGGGACCACAGATGTGCACTACCACATTTGGCTTATTTTTTGTATTTTATGGTAGAGATGAGGTTTTGTTGGGGAATGAGGAGGCCCAAAGAGGCCTTGGGGTACTGTTGGATTTTTGCTGAGTGCACTCAGACTCAGTGGACTCAACATCCAAAAATCTGGTCCCAGAACAAAGACAGCAGTTGACTTATACACACTTCAAAAAGGGAGTGGGCTAGCTGGAAGCAGGATTACAGTTACAGTGGCACAAAAGCAAGGTTACAGAAGCAGAACAATTTAGCAAGTTGTGACACATGCATAGCTCAGCATTACACATGACCATTGCCAAGCAACCCAGATGTCTGTTATCTAGGTTTCGCTCTAAAGAGCTTTGCATTGGTTTATCTCATAACCTTCTCTATGATGCCCAGACAGCTGTAGTTTGGGTCTGCTCAGGCTTCTTGTGACCTTTGCTGTATTTTGATAAAACAGAATACTTGAAGTTACTATCTATAAAGAATAAGAATCTATAGACTCATAAAATAAAACAAAGTAAAATTTGTTTTTCTACTCTCTGTGTTGAAGGAGTACTGGGAGAGTCTCCAGAGCACATTCTTTTGTGTACAAGCTTCTCAGATATCAGATAGTGTTTATCAAGAGTTTTTCCTGAGTCTGAGTTGTGCCTGTGGCTGCCTGTGGGACGGGTCAGACTAACACAGGAATGCTTACTTCTTTTTCTTTTTAATTTTATTTTTCTTTATATCTTTAGTTTCCCACCTCAGTTTCACCATGTAGCCCAGTCTGGTCTACAAGTCATGGACTCAATTGTTCTGCCCGAATCAGCCTCCCAAAGTGTCGTAATTACAGTCCTGTCCCACCATGCCTGGCCTGTCTGCATTTATTTATATTTCTTTTTATTTCTCTCAATGCTGACTCATGGCTTTCTAAATGAATTTTGCATATATTGTTACATTTATACTTAATGGATGTGGTAGCACTCCTCACACAGGGGAATCAGTTGCTAGAGTCTGACGTGCAGAAGCTGACACAGCTATGGATGAATCAATTACCCTGGCACACATATATTCTCTTTTGCCAGTCCAACTGAGTGTACAAGCCACTTACAGACTCCCCGGAGAGTACTGTAAACACTTGCAACCTCAGTCTCAATCAGTCAGTGAGACTCACATTTATTTGCTAAGGATCAATGAACAAAGGTCCTGAGTAAACACCACTAGAGGATAATTGACACTGGACTTCCTGAGTAGAAAGCAATTAAGCACTCACTGTACATCTAAGGTTTGTTTTACCTGGGTAAACAAGCTATCCAGATAAACTATTCTTCCTTTCTTTGTACCCACTTTAAGTTGTTTACTCCAGGTAAGGATTAGGTTGCCTTCAGCCATAACCTTATCCTGAGACTTTTGTAAAAACCTTCAGGCTTTTCAAGAAGGATTGTGTTTATTTACATAACTAGATTTAATATCTTTCCCACCATCCTGATTAAATTCCTACATCCCCCCTCCTTTTTTTTCCTCATGTCCTTTTGATTGGAGAGTGTAGATGTGAGTGCAGGAACTACACTCATATTTTAGTGTAGATGTGAGGCAGTCATTGCTCTTATTCTGGCTTTTCATCCTAGAATTGGAAAACAGCACAAAAGAATCATGAGTATAATTAGCAACATTCTTTTCCAGTCAAAGTGTGACCCAGTACTTCAGTTTGATGAGTGTCGTTACTAAGGAACCCCACTGCGGGTTTGTTAACTCCTCCCAGCCAAGCAGTTATGTTGTTAGAAGGTAGAAAGGGAGTGTATCCCCAGATCACAGAGCTGAAAAAAGTCAGATTTATAAGATGGGCTTTTTAGAGAGTAGCGGGGACAGGTAGTAGGCAGAGTGAGAGAATAAAAAAGAAATACATTATCTGAAGTGAATGGTGTCTGTGTCCAGAGCAGGATTTGCTTAGCCTTTTGTTTCTTCAGCATAATGCCCAGGGCCTGTATTGTGTAGAAGCCACATCATCTGGGCTGTGAATCTTGCTGGGTTAAAGCCTTCATTTTTGGTACCAGATTGGGTGCTAGCCTTTCCATGGAATGGTTTGATGCATTTTGTTGGCATCCAAAGGGGTGCAGACATAAGAATACCTTCTTCTCCGCATTAATAATTCACTAGGACCACATCATTCATTACTGTTTACATCTTTCCATCAAGCTGCAGGTTTTATGCCTTGAGAGGTTTTAGCAAAGTGCTTTTCTACAGCTGATGGAAGTTTGTCATCTAAATTTAGAAAATTAAGGATAAGTAAGGCTTGTGCCAATAGTGTTGCAGGGTCTTTATCATTTCTTCCTTTTTTTTTTTTTGTTTTGTTTTGTTTCTTAAGCACATTTCTAAAGGTGAAGTTGGCATGTTCTACTATTGCTTGTCCTTGGGGGTTATAAGTGATGCCTGTGGAATGTTGGCTATCCCAACTGTGATAAAATGGTTGACATTGTGAGCTGGCATAAGCGGGACCATTATCAGTCTTAATTTTTGTGGGTTACTCCATAAATGCAAAAGTTAAAAGATGTTTAATGACATATCAAGTTGACTCTCCCAGCAGAGTATGTGCACTAATTAAATGAGTGTTGGTGTCAACTGGTACATGTACATATCTTAGTTTTCCAAATTCAGGGATGTGGGTGCATCTGTTTGCCATAACTTATTAGCTTCTAGTCCTCTAGGGTTAACACCTGTTCAAGGAGAAAACATGTCTGTAAGCTGGCAATCTGGGCATTGTAGGATAATTTGTTTAGACAGTTTCTGGGTAAGTTTAAATTGTTTAGATAAGTACCTCCAATTTTGGTGGAAAAATTAATGTGATTGTGTTACTTGGTCAAGCAGTGATGTCATAACTTGAAGGTCCACTTGATTATTGCCATAAGCGAATGGGCCAGGCAGAGAGCTATAGACTCAAATGTGTGTGATAAAAATAGGATGTGTACCTTGATTTCACCATTGCTGAAGTCAGAAAAGGCAAGCACATTGAGTGGATTTTAGAGTGAACTTAATTAGGACTGTAAAAGCTTTTTAGAGTCAATATTAAGGTTTTAACTTTAACTCCCTGATTGGTAGTAAACTCAGATTGAGTGAGTGAATTACGTGGCCTCTACCAGACTTCTGCCTTTCCATGTTTATCAGAACCAAGTGTAAACAATATTAAAGCATTAGGTAAACAATATTAAAGCATTAGGTATGGGGGAGTAAACTATTCTGTCAGTAAAACATTTACTAAACTTTTTGGGAATGACAAAAATGGCCGAATATTAAGGGCTGTTAGTAGAATATCACTGATAAAATGGATAACCTTGCAATCAGGAAACTCTTTTCTACTGGGAAGGAAGGTTCACTTGTAATTATTCCTTAACTCACCCATGGGCCTATTATAATGTCTCTCTCTTTAGAGGTTACTTTTTTATTTAAATTGGATTTGGAGAGAATCATGTTAGGTGTAAGAAAGAGGTAACAGTGGCCACAATTAGAGAGGTATTTCAAATTCCTAAATTTTACTTAAATCTTAGTAGAGCATTATAATCTGGGATGTTGCTTGTAAACAAGAAACAAGAGATTTTGCTGTGGGTGGGTCACCTGTAGAGCTAGACAGCTGACCAGGAGGGTCCCAGAGCGGTAGTTGTTTTGCACTTGTAAAGGTGCTGCTTTTTTCCTTTGCCAGCATTTTGCTTGTGCCACTTCCTTCCCTCACCGCTGGTCAGCTTTTGGCCACCACTGAGAGAAGAGGAACTGATAAGACAGGTGATATTCTCTCCTGCTTCCCCTTTTTAGGCTCTTCTGTGTGTAATGGAAAGAAGGCTGCTATAATTAAAGCCCATAATGCTAAAGCTGTCACTGGGAAATGTTGCCTTTGCTTCTGATGTTGTTTAACATTTTTCCCCATGTTTTCCAGAGTTCTATGTCTAGCATTCCTTCTTCTATGAACCAGGGGCTTTGGGTTACAACAATTTGCATTATTAGATCCCTTAAATGAGTCTGGAAAAGTGATGCTCTGCTAGTCTTAAGCAATTGTTTCAAGAGTTTTATTTACTATTTCTGTTGAGTTGATAACTGCTGTCCCATGATGAAACCTCAGCTTGACAAATCCTTTCCAAACTTGGAAATCCCAAGTGGGCACCAATGACTTACTGATTACTCACTGACTTGACTGTGTGGTCCTTCTTTGCTTTCATTTTCAGGGGATCCATCACATTCCCTTCACAGTGTTCATCACATAGGGGCACTAACTGTGGTAGTGCTGCTCACACAGGGGCGTGCAGGGGTCTGATCTGCAGACCCTGACCTAGTGATGAATGAATGAAGTACACTGACGCACAGATATTCTGCTTTGCCAGTCCAGCTGAGTGTCTGAACTGCTTACTGACTCCCTGGAGAGTTCTGTAAACACTTGTAACTTTGATCTTGATCAGTCGGTGAGACTCACATTTATTTCATAAAGATTAATTGACAAAGGTCCTTAGTAAACACCACTAGAGGGTAATTGATACTGGGGACTTACTGACTAGAATGCAATTAGGCACCCATGATACATCAAAGGTTAGTTTTAAGACCACATGTGTAAACAAGCTAGCTGGGTAACCTACTCTACCTTTCCTTGTACTCACTGTAAGCTGTTTACTGAAGGTGAGGATGAGGTTGCCTTCATCCATAACCTTATCCTAAGACATTTGTAAAAACCTTCAGGCCGTCCAAGAATGTTTGTTTATACTTCTGTCTTTAAAATTTTCCCAACAGCCTGATTGAATCCTTACAAATGCATTCAATTTGGGGGATACTATTGTAAATGATGTGTTAATGTTTCAAATTCCAATTATTCCTATCCATCATTGCTGATACAGAGAAAACCAATGGAGTTTGGTCTATTGACCATCTTCTTTGCTGCTTCTTATCTCCATTCCTATCAAGGCATAGGAAGGAAGGCTCTATTTTACTTCCACTTCCTAAGATTACTGCCTGGATTCATCCTCCCCATATTTCAGAGATTCTTTATGGCTGCTGCGGGGGACTCATAGAGAAGATGCAAGGAGCTCATGCAATGCACTGCAGGGCAGTATCCTGGGGGCATCAAACAGCCTTCCTTCTCCTCAGATCCCACCCAGGAAAGGCCACGGCTTCATTGCACTTGGGACATCTGGGTCTGCATCACGGTGAGGATGGCACCTCCTCTCCTCTGGACCTGCCCTGGAAAGGCCACAACCTTGGGAAGTCTGGTTGCCAGGTGAGGAAAGCTGAGGAAAAGGTGTTCTATCTGTGGCTCCCAGTACTGAGGAGGGATGCCTGCCCTGGGCCTTACTTTCACACCCCTGGCCTCCAACTCTGACTTTACAAAAGTGTTTCTTGAGTGAGGTTGTGACCATGCATTGTCACAGCCCCCAACACGTGCTTCACAGATGATCTGGTCTTGTTTCTGGGGAGAAATCCTGATACAGAGAAAGGCGGGGCACTGAGCAGCACCACCATGACAAGTCAAGGCCAGGGACACATCAGACCCTCCATCACCACTTTTATTTATGCTTTGATGGCCCATTTTTCTTACAGTGCTAACGTAGTTGAAACAATATAGAATTTTTTTTTTTTTTTTTTTTTTTGAGACAGAGTCTCATTCTGTCCTCCAGGATGGCATGCAGTTGTGCAATCTCAACTCATTGCAAGCTCCACCTCTGGTTTCATGTCATTCTCCTGCATCAGCCTCCTGAGTAGCTGGGACTACAGGTGCCTGCCACCCTGCCCGGCTAATTTTTTCTTTTTTTTTTGGTATGTTTAGTAGAGACATGGTTTCACCATGTTAGCCAGGATGATCTGGATCTCCTGACCTCATGATCCACCAGCCTTGGCCTCCAAAAGTGCTGGGATTACAGGCATGAGCTATGATGCCCAGCCAGAAAAATTTTTAAGTAGGCTTATTAGAACTTAAATCATTATTTAATTTAAATATATGACATACACCTTGTTAGCAACCATTTTTCTTTTGCTTAGACAGTGCCACTTTAATTGAGAATGCATTTGTAATGGTACTGAAAATGCTGTTTTATAAAGACTGACATCCTACTTTAGCTGAGATATACTAACTCTATCAAATTTTGATATTATAGCATAAAATTAATTAAAGAATTTTGCCCTTCTGTTTTCTCATTTTTCACAATTTTAAATAAAATCAGAACCTATTAAAGTCAGTTAGTACTCAAATATGAGCCTGTATTGTTCAAATGTGACTTTCAGTGAAAACCTCCATAATATGAACAAATTTCTCAAGTGTGTCCTGTTAAAAAGTGAACAGATGTTTACTGAACTTTTACAAATAACTATATTGCCATGAAAACTAGAAAATTTAATAAGAGTTTTAGAATTCTGGAGGAATAGGCAGAGAGAAGAAAGAGAAATGAAAATAACACTTTATAAGAGTTTCAAAATTCTGGAGGAATGGGCAGAGAGATGAAAGAGAACTGTGCTGATGAAAATCCGCAAACTCTGTAAAACATTTAGAGATTTATCCTGAGTCAAATATGAGTGACCAATCACCCATGACAACAACTGTCCTCAGGAGATTCTGAAAAACATGTGCTGAAGGTGTTCTGGGCACAGCCTAATTTCATACATTTTAGGGAGACATGAGACATCATCAAATACATGTAAGATATACTTTAGTTTGGTTCCCAAAAGTGGGACAACTTAAAATGGGTGGTGGTGCGTTCTGATTAGCAGTTGGTTGAAACAATTAAGTTATCCAAAGATGTGGAGTCAATGGAAGGAAATATATGCATTATAAAAATAAAGGGTGTAGGGACCAAAGTTTTATCATGAAGATGAAGCCTCCATGTCACAGGCTAGAAAAAAGATAGTAAATATTTCTTATCATACTTAAGATCTGTGTTGATGTTAATGATAGTTAACTTTTCCCAAATTGCAAAAGGTAGGAGTACATAATGAAGTATGTCTCACCCTCCTTCCTCTTAGGACCTGAACCAACTTTGGAATGCCCTTAGCCAAAAAGAGGGGGTCCATCCGATGGCTGGGGCAGGTTGGGCTTAAAATTTCATTTTTGGTTTACAAGCGTTCCACTTCTGTTTACAAACGTACAACCTATTAAATTGTTATGAGCTATAGTTAGCCTCATAAGAAAAGATTTCTTAAATCCAGAAATACAGGATATTAAAGAATCAGCAACCTTCCAAGTAAAAAAAAATTATAAAATTATACACATTCTTCGTCAGTTCATTCATGCAATGTAATCATTTCCTGTCTTGCTTGATTTTGGGTTAGCAGTGCCTTGAACCCATCACTTTGTCAACTAGAGTTCTAGATATTGTTCCTCAGTCCTGTGTTATAATCTTAAAGTTAGTTAAACATTGACAGCAGATTTTTGTACCCAGAGGACCCATCACAGTTGTTTCCATGGGTCTCAGAGGAAGTTCTTTGTTGAAGACAAACATTCTGACCTGTAGCCAATGCAAATACAGAACCTTTTGGGAAAACATGAGATTTAAATACCTATACGTTACAAAAGGTGTACAATGGCCATAGTTAAAATTCTAATGAAAGTTCATTATACCACAATTAACCAGGAATTTGCTTCTGTGGCATACAAAATTTAAAATAGTAATTAAAATTATGATGCATGTTATTATACAAGGCCCGTAATACATAAGGAAGTCATTTACAAATCCAGGAATTCCATACAGTTCCTGAAAACACAAATACAGCCTATGAAATACAAATACCGCCTATGAAATATAATACAGCCTATGAAAACAAATACAGCCTATGAAAGTTTAAACATCTTTTCTTATTCATATGCTTTGTACACTGCTCATTTCATACTGTTTGTCAAATGCTAGCATTCCATAGTAGATTGAAAATTTATAAATATACCATCTCATGATTTCTAGAAGCATATGTTTCCTCAGAGTACAATATCTCATTATTGCGGAAAATAATGTTTTTAAATAGATCTAAATATCTTAAGTCGCTCTGTAAAAATGAGACGCTACAAGTATATAAAGTTCAATTTATGTTTAGTAATTAAAAGTTTAGCATTTTATCTCATTTATAAATATTCTAGAAATTTAATAAACATCTTTTACTTACCATAACTTTAAGATAGCATATTACTAGAATGATTTTATAAATTATTATTAGATATACTGTTAAATAATTATTACTACAATAATGTTGGTCATAAAAATGACAACTTAATTAAAATCAAATATAACGTTTAAGATTTTAATATCTAGTGAATATAATATCAGTTTGTTTGACTGGTAACAAAACAGAATAAAAATGTATGTCTGCTTTTTTATTTAATAGTGAAAATTCTGAAGACATACTTGTTTTAGTAAGTCAGGATTATTAAAATAGTGCTACTTACCTAAGGTTTATCAAAATATTCTGCATTTGAAAAACATTTGGATCAGTTTCTATATTTTCTGGGTGTTTTGTTAATATGGAAGTTTTAAGCGCTTACTTTCTTGAAGCAATTTGGAATAGAGCACTTATTTTAGAAATTCTTTGTAATGTCATCCAGAGATTTGAAAATATCACGTATAGAAAACATATACAAACACACATACAGATCTAAACAGATTATCTTATAGCTTTCATTCTAAAGTTTTAGCCACAAATCCATAAAAATTGTGATTGTAAATTTTAGGTGTTCACTTGACAGGATTAAGGGATATGCACATAACTGGTAAAGTACCATTTCTGGGTATATTTGTGAAGGTGCTTCTGGAAGTCTAAGAAGAGCCTCTACTGATTTAGTTATCATTCTCTTACTGGTACTGAGAGGGAGATTCCATTAAAATGTAGATTTCCTTAGTAGATGTACATTTTCTTTACAAATGGGTAAGTTCTGCTCTGTTTTCAGTTCCCTTATATCTGCATTATCTGAAAATAATAGGTTCAAAATGATTCTTATACACAGGAGGCCTATTCTGGTCTCCTATTGTCCTATATTGGGGAGGCATAGTCTGATTTTCAACACTGTCTTTCATAATTTCTGTATCATCATTCATTCCACCAGCAATGAAAGCAATGTTGTTTTTTCCTTCAGCAATTCATTTGTTATGTTTTAAAAACAGTTTAGCAGTTCTAACAAATATAGGTGGGCCACACCATCTCATTGCTGTAATTTTTAGTGCCTTAATGGTATATGAAGTTTAGCATGTTTCTGTTTGCTTGCCATCTGTATATATTCATTGGTGATGTATCTGCTCTATACTTTACTCTTTTAATTGAGTAGTTTATTTTATTGTTGAACTTCAAGATTTGTTTGTATATTTTGAGTGAAAGTTCTCACTTAGATCTGTATTTTGCAGATATTTCTTCTTGGCTGTGGCTTGTCTATTTCCTGACTTACATAAAGTTTTCAGCAACATAGTCCTGAGATTTAAAATGTAAAAACATACAAATTCTAAAAGGACAAAAAGAAAGGGAAGCAGCATGTCTCATTGAATAGTGCATAGGCATGCTCTACTTAGGCCAAAAAGACATCCAGAGTTTAATCATTCTGCATTATCACTGAGTCCAGGGAATTTATGATTGGCAATTGGGCTTCTGTGGCTTCTATAGTTGCCTTCCACCCTTGTTGCATCATAATGAAAATACTAACCACTAATCCTTCAAGAAAAGTAATACAGAGAAATCAAAATAGGCCTCCTGATCTTGCATGTATCAATTTTAATTTTACAGTATAGGATTATAATGTGCATGTTTTCTTCAGTTCTGTCCCTCAAAACTCCATGTGATGGCACAGAGACAACTGATTTATTTTTGTGTGTGCAAGATAATGTACTCCAAAGAAGAGTCTTGACTGAAAATGTCACCAGATGATGGTGTCATTTTGGCAAAATATAAAAATAACATGCTGGGACCACTCTTATTATAGTATCTGTTCCCATTTAGTGCCTAGGGAGGATTAAATGTAGCCAGGGGCCACAGAGAAAGTAAAGCCCCGTTTCCTAAACCGATGATTCTAAGTTGTCATTTGTGAGGGTTCCTGCTAGATTTAGTTTATACCTTGTAATGGTGCCTTCCTATGTCTAATAGGAGGTGTAATGTCCATACTCCGTACAGTTATTCAGTGTCATTTGGAATTCTGCATGTTAGTTTGGAAGAATCTTTTTGGCAGGTGGAGTTTCAGAAAATCAGAGACACAGCATGTTCTGCCCAGTATCTTTGGTAACCCTCATTACAGGGGCTGTTAATTTAGATGTTTCCAATTCTCCTGCATACATGTAGCATGCCAGCATTATAAAATATTACACAGGGGTTCAGAATTCCATGTGTGGGCACGTTTGGTTGGAAACT